>NC_143567.1:8687500-9292500 GCF_054136105.1 Typopeltis vanoorti | reverse complement strand
TGTGCAATATATAAATAAAGCATTTTATTTTCAAAAATGCAATGTTCTTCTACAACGTGACGATTGACTTTCAGCTATATTCAGTCAGCTAAACTACAACCACCCCCGAAAACATGAACCCTAGGATTACAACTTTATTTGTTCTCTCCTACGCCACGAATCGAATTCATTCACCGGTGATACAATAGTAACAACTAATATTAACCCACTCCTCTTGGCTAGAGAGTTTTCCTTTTTAAATTCATTCTTGTCTCCCTGCGCGAATTCTCTCCGTTTATATAATCCTTAACTCGCCCCTTTTACTGAGATGTGTGAAGTTCATTCCATCTGTTTCAAGCGGAATATTAAATAAGTTTAACAGTAGGTGTAGTTTTCGCAAAGAAAACTTAAAACCAGGATGTCTGTTACAGTACAGTGGCGACGCCAATCTGACATTGAAATCTTTTGTATGTTCGTTTTGCCATCAGTAAATGACGAACTTGAGTTACTCTCCTCAAAGTATACAACCTTGAATGTATTCTTCTCGGTAATTTCGACGACCGACGGTCAATTGTTTTCTTGCTCCTGAGGTAATAAACTGGGGGAGGACTAATACTAGGTGAAGTCCTACTCGCTGTATTGTGGATTTTTTCCCCCACTACAAAGGAAATTTGCATGTTTCAAGGCCTAATTTCGAATAAATAGATTTTACTCTTATGAAGTGCGATCTTGACTATTGATCTGAATTAGATTTTATTTCTTATCTTCAAAAGATAAATCTTCAAAAATTTTGCTTTTTTTCCAAAAAGCAATCTGCTTTCCTCCAATTAAACTGAATTTCCTATAAGGAAAAAAATCCCCCCTACATTCTTAAGTAATCAGGCTGATTGAGCTGTGTAAAAAAAAAAAAAAAAAAAAATTAAATAGCATATTTTAATTAATTTTTAAGGTTCCGATGTATTGCCTTGCGAAGCATGAAACAAAAATACCCCAGGTTACAAGAAACGTCCACGGTTCTGAGAAGCCATTTAGTTGCCGCTCGAGAATATTTGAAGTTTCCATATTAACGTTACTATGACTAATCGCTAATTTAGGTTTATGTATTAAAAGTTTTATATCTATATAAATAAACGCGGTGATTTGCGGGAAGGTTAAATAAGAAAGTGTTGGGCACGCATTAATTTACATGTCGTTTATTCCGGCGTATAAGTCGATATTATGCTCGTATATAAGTCGACTCGAAAAATTTTTTTCTTGTTGTGATTAAATTTGCAAAAGAAAATACTGTTGCTGCACGTCAGTTCGGAGTAAACGAAAAACTAGTTCGCGATGGGAGAAAAAATGAAAATGCCAAAAAAATAATGCGCATTACAGAAAGGAATTTGTAAGTGGCCTCTTCTGGAAAATGTTGCGGATTGGGCTCGAGAAAATCGCCAAAATGGACTCGTTATAACGAGAAATAATATTCGTTTATTTGCTTCGTAATAAAATCTTTTTAAAAATGTGCAATAGAACTAACAAATTTGATGTCTCGGAAGATGATTTTGTTTACAATGATGACGAAATTGATGTTAAATCTGATGGAGAAAATGAATACAATTTATACGAGGATATACCGGAAGAAATTACAGAACCAGAGTACAATGAACTTTTCATACATTCAGACAGTGAAAATTTAATTTCAATTATGTAATTAACCTGTTTTCTTTTGTAAATAATTTTTTCTGTAAATAAATTTGATATAAGTTGAAATATTTTTACTTATTTACCCTTTTTTTTTTATATTGCTAATAAATTTAACAGAGTATGATACGTACTAGTTTTTTCTTGGAAAGCAATCAATTTTTGACCCCGCGTATAAGTCGACCTAAAAAATTTAGTACTTTTTTCAATGCTGAAAAATCGAATATACGGTATGTACTACCACAACAGAGGGAATCTTCAACGACTTGCATACTTTGAGTTCTAATCCCCGCCCTTCCGGGTGGGACTTAAATTCTTTAGAGAAACAAGTCCTCTGAAAAATTTTTTCAAATCGATGTCGTAAGGAATACATAAAAATGATATATAGGCGGAGGTCAGTTCAAGGGGTCTGAACATACCTGTGCTGTGAGCGATCTGGTTGCTATTTTCATGTCAGCTGTATGCAAAATTGAGTAAAAACACTTTTTTCTCTTAGAATTCTTGTTCTGTGAAATAAGCCCAAAACACCTTTTTTGAAAGAAAACTTAAGGCAGTGGTGAGAAGGATGGAGATGCGCTTTGAAGTTAAAAGTATTGACATGTTTGATTTAACTAAAAGAGTACATTTCGTAGAACTTTAGAAGCGACCCTCATATTTTGGGATATAGAAGACATCGAAATATATACGGTATATATTGTCGGGGGAGGACAACAGCCTTTGACTATACGGAATAAAATACTAGAATATCATCATAGAAATAATCTTTCGGTCGAAAAGCAATTCTAACTATATAAAAACCACTCATTGAGTTGAAAACAAACCCATCAATATATGTAAGCAAATTTTTATGAATAAATGTCGCATCTTTTGTTTCTTGTCATCGCTACATAGAATGGTACCAAAATTGACTTAAAGGTGGTCAATTATTTTTTATTCCATGCAGCATATTTCATCAAGCCTTTTCATCAGCATACAGTCTTGCTGATGAAAAGGCTTATTTTGGATTATTTGCCAGCACCATCCATTCGAAATCATTGATTTATTCCATAAATCAATTTCTGTTTTTATATATTCAGATATCTTGATTTATATTACTTTAAATAAAAATGGTTTGCAAAATTAAATTTTCTGTGCCGTGTTTTAGATATTTTCTTACACCACCTAAAGTTAGCGTCATTTGTGGATGTACCTTGCGTCAAACAGTCTTAATCCCTTAGGACATATTTTCTGTTATATGTTTACGTAAGTTTCTGTGGTTTAGTAGTTTTGAGGGAAGTTTTCGGTATTGAGATCACATTGTTATGTAATTAACGAGTAGAATAAAAAAAAAAAAATAAAACCCGACAAGTTAGCGTAATACTTGCATCATCGGGGGTACTGGTACATAAAAATTTCTTACAAAAGCCTTTTAACAATTAATTACACATCCTGATTTACACTCGAGCGTAGACCTGCACTTCACCGTGCAGGCATTCGAAACCAAAATCCCATGGAATAGGTTGGTCAATCCTTATTTTTTATATATATATAATTACGCATATTATAGATAGATATTTGACTTCAAGTGTTGAATATAATCGATAAACAAGAATACAAATGGTAAATTCATTACTGTATGCGTGGAACATTGCTAGTTGATGCCATCATGTTTTGTGGTATCGCGCGCGTCATATGTATTACAGTGTATATATGTATATATAATATACACACACATACGAGGGTGGTCTGAAAAGTTCTTGGCCTAACAATGAAAAAAAACGAATTTATAACTTCAAAATTATTTTTATTTTTCAACATAATCTTCTTTAAGACTAATACATTTTTATATATATATATATACACACACATACGAGGGTGGTCTGAAAAGTTCTTGGCCTAACAATGAAAAAAACGAATTTATAACTTCAAAATTATTTTTATTTTTCAACATAATCTTCTTTAAGACTAATACATTTATTCCAGCGCCATTATCCCGTCCCTGTAGTGTTTCTCAGTAAGATCTGCAAAATACCTCTCTAAAGCCGCAATCACGTCTTCATTCGAAGAAAAACGATGACCAGATAGGAAGAGTTTTAGTTTCGGAAAGAGATAGAAGACAGAAGGAGCCGAATAGGGTGGATGTTCCAACAATTCATAGTGCAGATCCCTTAATGTTTCCATTGCCAAAACACCTTTGTGGGCTGGTGCATTCTCCCGATGACAGATGATTCTGCAAACCGGGTCTTTTCTCGTGAATTTTTTCGTCTAGTCTGGTTAAAAGATCGAAATAATATTCCCCAGTTATTGTTTTACCCTTTTCAAAATAAACAAAATGCTTTAGCATCCCAAAACACCGATGCCATGATCTTTCCTGCTGTTGGAACTGATGGATCTTAAAACTAATGGAAAATTAGTTTTATTCTTGTTAAAACGCTAGAAATGCACTTGATCAATGATTTCTGATGTTGTTACACTTTTTTGACGTCCTTCACGTGGATCATCTTCAAGGCTGGTACGCCCACGTTTCAACTCGGCAGCCCATTAATTGTCAAAAACGAAGGAGAAGAGTGCCCATAAATTTTTATGAACTTCGAAATAATTCTTTTGGCGTTAAACCTTCTTTTACAAAGAATTTTATAACTGCACGATACTCAATTTTATCCATTTCAAGGGATACAGACAACAGTTTTGTTTCAGACAGCTGTATAAAACAAACTACTTGCTAGAATGCTTGCAAGTAGTTTGTTTTATACTACTTGCAATTCCACATGGATGTTTATGACAGATGTGCCAACTTACAAAAAAAAATCTTGCCGATAGTGTTGCCAACTGTGGTCAAGGCCGAGAATATTTCAGACCACAAGCATATATATATATATCCTAGTGTTGTGACGTTGTTCTCCTGATGTTCGAATCCGCCATCTTGTTAAAAGTCACTTTCATAAAATAAGGGAAAACTAATTGTAAATTGATCACTGATCTAAGGGTAGAGAAATTTCTATTATACTGCGCCACTCTATCCTTAGATAAGTCTATATGAAATAGTAGGATCAATTCAAAATTAGTTAGCAGTCTTTTCATTCATTCAGGCCGAAGTATTTATTTTCTCTCTTTGGGATTCCCGCTAGATTCGAATTTTTGTGAACGGTGCAGTAAAAGAGATTCAGGCAAAATACAACTTTTGATTAACAAAAAACAAACATTTAATATAAGCTATATAACACATACATAAATTCTACTTCTAATTTAAACAATAAAAACAAGTCAATCACATTAGTTCAACCTTCCAAGCCTTCACATACACTTTCTCAGCTTCTGAGTTACAAAGTTCCTACACATAAATATAATAGAACTTCCTATCTAATCAGTTTTCACACACTTCTCAGTCATGCTATAAGTTCAAAATATCGCAGGCACTAATAGTTGAAAATATCTCTCTAACAATTCTTAACTTCAACTCTCAATCACGAAGAGTTTCCACAGTTGAGGTTAGGTTAAGCGTAGCGTAATTAACACTCAATTCTTCAAGCATTGAAATAATACACTAAGATAGTCCTTACCGGAAATAGTTCCTAGTACATCAAATACGTTGTGAGCAAACTTTTAAATTATTTTTATTTCACTTAAGAACACATCTACAAGACTTATCCACAGTTATAATTAAAACACTATCAATCGCGCTTCAGAAATCCAGACATCGACTGCAGAGTACTTCAACTATCCTTGTTACCACTCATAAACTAATTAAAACACTGTGCAAATCGGAAATAAGCTGCAATTCTAGACCAACTGGGTTTATTCAGAATTCTTCCTTGAACGTCCAGCTTTTTATATTATCCGATTACAGCATCAATTTCCCTTTTATTATTACTGCTGGCTTCACTTTCAGCTAACTATAAAATTCACTTCGTCCTTTCTCACTTATAAAAATTATCCTCTTAACTCCTGCCCTTAAGAACCTTTCATTTACTTCTACTTCTCTAGTTTATGCCCTTGCTTCCTTTCACTTCCAAGTTTCCGTCCCAACTCCTTACTTTTTATATATATTTTTTTATTCTCTCTTCACCCACGCTCTGTTCCACTCGCGCTCGTTTATTTTCACGCGTCTCCATGACAACAGACAAACAAACATTCTCGCCAATGTTAGACAAGGCTATACTACTACATTGAGTCATTACATACCGTTAAGCTTTATACACAAATAGTAATAATTAGAATATTTGCTTTTCAATAAATGCGTAGTTAATATTGCGAATACAAGATTTTATAATATTGACATAACAATAAATAAAATAGCTTAATAATGTTTAATACAGAATCTATTTACCATTAACACATTTCTTTTATTAAGCAATTAAATATTTGACATAATTAAGGTAGTTATATGATATCAATTTATAATTTACGTTATTTACATTAAATAATATTTACAAACGCAGCCTTTGTGATGGAAAATCATGTTGGATTCTGAATCAAATAACATTTATTCTATTTTCTACATAATTAGAATCCAACACTAGATCCATGGCAGTTAAATTTTTTATGAAAGCAGACCATACTCGATGTAAAATTAAGCCTTGATTTTTATTGAATTGTGTAGGGATCCTAAACATTTGCGAGGCTTCTTTAAATGTTCCTGTAACACAGTTACGATCAATATGATATTTTCAAATACTTGGTGGTTGTGTAGAATGCCAGGCCTGATTTATATTATCTTCTTTTTTCGACTTCTTTTACGTGTTCAGACATGCGGATCTCTCCCGACTTTCCTGTCTGACCTACATAACAAATGCAACAAGAGCAATGAATCTCATAATAATTACATCATAATGTGGTCTCAGTACCGAAAACTTCTCTCAGATAAATATTCTTTGTGAAGAATTTTAGATGGTAGACGATTTTGGCTTCCTGGCTTGAGACTGTTGTGTTTATCGAAGGTCTGAAGTGGCTTGAAAAAGGTCAGCGTTTGGTGACTATAGCAATTTCCAGATTATCTAACCCTTAGCCCAGCGATAGCTGCCATCGAATTAGAAACGTTAACGCAGATGTACATCAATATTACTTATGCAGCGTATATGCAAAATACTTGGTCACATGCGTAAATACGTGTTCTGGGGCAACTATATATTTAAGAATGCTGCAGTATTCGTCAACAGCGTTGATCACAATGGTAAAAAAGGATCTTTCGGAGATCATTTTTTGGGCTTATTCGAAAACAACAGAGCTAATGTTTCTCAAAAGGCGAGATATCCTTCTTTTAATCAGTGGAAAAATAATCCACATCGCTTATCGAGGTGGCGTAACTGTGGTCCGAAGATAGTGTCAGGAACGAGATCACCGACGTGCGAGAAAGCTTGTACGAGCAATTAAAGCATTAAACGAAGATTGTTGCAGACTCATCGCTCACCGAACTATACACAGAGAACTGAAGACGATGGCTATTGTCAGTCGCATGTCTATACAAAAGCCACTGATTTCTACGAAGACCCGGAAAGTTTGTCTAGAGTGGTGTCAGGAATACCGTAACTTGACACTGAAAAAGAAAATCATGTGGTCTGACGAATCATGGTACACCTTATTCTGTACCGACGGTAGAAAGAGTTTGGCGTGAGCCCAGTGAAGCAATAAACCCAGCTTGCCTTGTAAACAACTCAAGGAAGTGGTATCATAGTGTGGGACATGTTCTGTTGCTACCGAACGAGTCCCCTGATATTGCAGGAAGGTCTGAACATCGTCGCCGATCAAGTCCATCCTGCAATGTTGAGTTTTTTATCCAGCAGGTGACGGTTGTTTCATGGAAGAAATGCTACTGTCCATCACGCAAAAATGGTTCAGCAATTATGAGAGCGACTTCCACCACAAAGCCCGGATCTGAACCCCATTGAGGATGTCTGGGACGTGTTAGATAAACCGATTCGGGATCAAAGTCCTCTTCCCTCAAATCTGAGCGAATGGAAGGTAGACGTAGATGCAGCGCAACACTTTGTGGAATATTTCGGGCTAAAGGAGGTCCAACACGGTATTAAAAGGTTAATTCTGTGGCCTATGAATACTAACGTAGCGTAGGTTTACAATATTACGCGAGTGATTTTCACATAAAAATGTACTCGGTTGTATATTTTTATAGGTTGGTTGTTTTCAATGCTTCGGATTCATGGTTTAAATGATTTTTTTAAAACCGGAAAACCTGTTATTAAAGAATTCAGACTTTAATAACGGGTAAACAAAAAATAACGTTTCATTGAAAGCGGGGGAAGATTTCGACAGCAAAAATGCGACAAAAAAAAAAAAAAAAAAATATATATATATATATATATATATATTCATCTATAAATAATCATGACTCGAATTTTTTTTCTTAATTTATTTTATTTATTTATTTATAAAGCAATATACATTACACATGTGTATATATATATGAGAATATAAATGCATACATATACAAGTTATATGCATCTTCGTTTTAGTATTAGATATAAGTATAATAAAATTTACATAAAATTCTTATCCAGTATTTTTCACAACTTCTGCATAACTTCTGTTATTTTTTTATATTGCATTGATATTTAATAATAATAAAATATTTCTTTACATTTACGTATATTATTTTAATATTAATATACAGTATACGCTTTACTTTTTAGTACAAATTTCTGCACTGAGAAGCAGTAGCGCACTCAGGATTTAATCTTGAGAAGAGCCGAGGATAAAAATATTTTTAATGAAAATTCAATAAAATACATTAGGTGATTATAAAAATTTATTTAAAGAATAAAATCCAGTTTTCTTTTCATTTTACAAAGCTCTTGAAGTGCTTCAGTCGTGGTTACATTAATCTCTCTGTGTATATATAGCAAAGCCAGGCCATTCAATCCTGATTGTATCGTGGTAGATCTTAAATAGGTTTTTAAAATGTGTAAGGTAGAAAATGACCTTTCACTGACGCATGTTTTTACCAGAAGCGTTGCAAATATTTTTTAATAAGTTATAGATGTTAGGATATGTCATTTTGTCACACTTCGAAACTGCATCAATGGCATTTTTGCATGGAGCTATTGCAAACCGTTTTTCAAATTTCTTTTATACCACAACTTGAGCTCGGGCACTACTTCGTTCGCCTTGTGTTCACAGCGGCCGTGATTCCCGAGAGCTATAGGGTTACCACCTTATGTGACCGCTAATTCATAAGTAGTATAGATATAGAAGGCACGACACAACATAAATAAAAAAAAATTAATTTTAATTAGGAAAAGATTAGTGTTTTTTTTTCCCTTTTTCTTTGGGGGATGCCTCCCCCCCTGGGTGCGCCACTGCTAAGCAGTGATGTGATTCTGAAGTGTACAGCATGAATCTCAAGGATCAAGCGATCCGTCCAAGATGCATGTGGTATTATATTTATTTATTTATTTACATTGAGTGTCAGCAAGCTACTCAGAACTCCATTTGTGTTTTTCTAGGTAAAGGTAAGCAATTTTTAGCGTCATTTATGGTTCCAAGAAATAGTGGTAATCCTCTAGTAAAGGTTGCTTCCGCTTTCTCATTTCTGAGCTTTTTATCGCCTCAGGTATCTGAAAAAGTAGACCATTTTGCCTGAGAGGCGGTGCGGGTGTTTGAGGCAGTGTTTATTTCGATGTAAGATTAGCATGCTATCAAGGTATATCTGCCCGAAGTTGAGGATTTGCAGCATGATTAAAACTGAACACTTTTTTTTTTAATAGTCTGTTGTGTAGACCTGTGTAATTTGCCAAGAATATTTTTGTACGCATCCCCTAGTTACAAATTTCATACCGAATTTTTGAGTACACCAGTGCATAATATAGAGTCTGCAAAATTTATGAGGTACTATGCTTTTAATGGTTTAATGCTGTGCATCCTGTAAAGTTTGTAACTACTTCGATGTGGGGTTTCCAGTCTAGTTGTGATCCGCGTGTATGCCCAGATATAGGTGAAGACCTTCTGCATAGTTTCACAACTGCAGTCATTACTGGAGTTGCAGGAAGTGGTATGATATTGAATAGCTGGGATTGCTTCTCTACTCTTCAGTTCAAATAGCATATATTTGCTTTTTGGATGTTATTTTTTATTTTATTTTCACCGAACCATGTATGCAGGCTTAATAAGTCAGATTCCACGTTGCGCTTTAAGGTCGGTATGCCGCTGGATGAGAAAACTATTGCCGTATCATCTGCAAAGCTAATTAGGTCCCCTTTCAATTCTATTGAACAGAAGTCGTTTATATTGAAATATAGAGAAAAGTTTATATAGAAAAATTAAATGCGTTGATATTCGCTCAAGGTACCGTTTATTTCAACTGCTTGCAACCCGTTTTCTAGATAAATTTGAAACCACAGGGAACACTTTCCTTCGATTCCCACAGCGTGCATTTTTTTTTTTTTTTTAATGCTCATATATGAGTTCAGAGAATATTAAGAAAAGCTTGTTCAGTGTTACTTTTTTCAAGGAATTTCTCAACCCGTCCTAGGACAGATGAGAAAGATAGGATAGGATAGTTTTAAGATTAGTGTAACTGGGAATATTTTCTGTTTATTCTGCTTACCCAGAAGTGAATCCAAGCATCTCCACTGCTTTTTTGGATCGTTGCTACAGTTCGCAAATTCAGTATGGAAGAATACTTCCATCGCCTTTTTCATTTCGTTCTTCACAAGCTTGTTAAATGATCTTTATTCTCTTTCAATCTTTGCGTTTCCGATATTCTTTCTATGCTTCCTGTATAGCATTTCGGCGGAGTGATCTTGGATATCAGCTCCCTATAGAGATTACTAACATTCATTTGTTCATATGAGGAATAATTGAGTTTGCGGCTCCTGATATATTGTATTTATCATATTTTGGGTAATCAACTATTTTGCTGCTGTAAGTGCATCTTTGTGTTTATTGACGTCGGCCTTCTCTTTTATATTGGGTTTAATTTTGAATATTATTGGGATATGGTCTGTTGTGTGGTAGTCGCATATTCAGACTTCGTTACTTGTGCTTCTTATGAAGACATAATCACCTTAGATCTGTTTTTAGATCGTTTAACCTGAATTCGATATCATTAATTTTTTTTTTTTAGTGTTTTCTTTTGTTTAGTTAATTTCTGCTAGGACTGTCACGTTATTCTGTAACAATTCCATACTTTGATAAAATCCTGGAGACATCCGTTGTCATCATCTATAAAGTCTTTAATTTCTTTGATTTCTGTTCTTATATTGTTTTTATATTTGTTCTGTTCTCTGAAATTAAAACTTCCTTCACCTCGGGTGGAATTTATCTTTTTCTGTTCCTGAAGATTTACCATTACAAAGCTGCTATTATTTATATTTTCAGTAATTTGTACGTCGCTTATGGAAGTCAAGTTACTATGAGTACACGTTTGCATTTCCATTTTAATTTCTCTTTAGACTTCTGAAGTTTAATTCTGTCAAACTTACACATATGGGATCATAGTATTTTGACTTACTAGAGAACATTGTAATAGAACATTTTTTTTATCAAAACCATACCTTTGCAGTTCTTGCAAATTCTGGGAACATGTTCTCCGAGTGACCTTTGGAGGGGATTACGTACACGTTAAGCGCTGAAGGGTTGGTGACGATATTAGTGTTTTTGGTTTATCAGTAGTACCGTCCATCATTCAGTTTTCGCATATTCATATTTCTGGAAATACTGGGCCGATTTTAGTGATTGATGCATCTATTTTTTCGACTTGGCAAGTAAGATTACCTGAGCACGTTATTGAGTTGAATTAAGCGAAGGCGCCATTTATAATTGACACAGAAGCAGAAGCGTTGTTACCACTGTGCGCCCTCACGCAGTTTTTCTGATCTGTGATGATCTCACAAGAAAAAATAGCGAGCTTCAATTTCAAAACTGACTCAGCAAAGTAAGGGTCCACTCTACTCACACCTCGTAGACTATCTTCATACTAAGTGCAAAAGCATGGAATAGACTACAACTTCAAAACGGGGAACTGGAAATTCCCGGTAGCTATTTTGATAGATGCAGAGTGAATTTATTTTCTTTGAAACCTCTAGGAATATATCTAGAAATGGCACGAACCTATTGTTTTCCAATTCCTGAATGAAGCGTACACCGAGTTTGGCTATTTTAGGTAGCTTGTAGAATCTTCCAGTTGTGCGGATCTTCATAATGATCAATAATAAACTTCTCATCTAAAGTTCAACCATATTTTCAACTTTAAATAATAGTTATCAAGGGCTTACTTATTCAAGAGATTCTATGAATACATTTGCTAGGAGTGTAGAAGTAGTGAGCGCTCATTGTCTGTTCGTACTATTTTTCTTGAAACTGGAAAACCGTACGTACTTTAATGCAAGGTTTAAATAGTGCGATAGTGTCCGACAAGAACAGTTCTTGCCAAGATTATTAGCGCAATAATTGGAAGAAAATAATAAGCGAGGAGATTAGCTTTCATCGTAGATAGCACGACGGAAACATTATGTACGTTTCTTCTACTTTTGGCCCTTTCAAAGCAATTTTTGATATTTGCAATGATTTTTAGCTTTAATATAAACAAAACATGGAGACTATAACACATTTTAGGAATATTAGTCAAGTGAGTAATATTTATTATCCGACTAGTTTCACCGATTTTTGCTATCGGCATCTTCAGGGATACAATTGGTAAGCGATACTAGGTTTTAACTGACAGTTCTAATTCATACAAAATTAGTATACTGTGCGTGAGACAATACGCGTGTAGCGGGAACATGATTTATTTGTTTAGAGACATAATGTAATTGGCGTGAAAGTTCATTTCTTTGGTGTTTAGTGATCTAATTAAAGTTTTCCAAATCTCCGGTAGGATTAGACCTTGATTCTTATTTAGGTTTCCTGTTGAACGGGCGACTATAGCAGCTTCCTTGAAGGTTCTGGAATGGTAGTTCTCTTCTATATAGGGCATATGACTCTTATCCCACTCACTAAGATGGTTGGTAGTGGTGAAGTGGGAAGAAAGGCCTGAAATAAGTGAATAATAAATATTACTCAAGTGAGTAATAAATATTACTCACTTGACTAACATTCCTAAAATGTGTTATAGTTTCTAATACAAGTAGTCAAGAAAAAAAAGTCACATTATGAACAGGATCGACGAGATCACTAAACTAAAGGTACGCAATCTTGAAAGTTTAAAATGCAAAAAGGCTAAGTGTTTAAACCATGTGACATTGTTAAAAAAAGTGTCGAGACAATAACGTTATCCCAAAATGTCTTCGTCTCAAACAACATTTTAAAACAAAAAAGCTAATATTATTTACCACAAAACTTCATTCTCCCTTTTCCGAGAAAGAATTAGCTATACGAGATCCTTGCTCAGCCAAATAGACTCTCAATGCTATGATTTGTTCACAGACATCTCTAATAACCTTGACGAAGATACTTGATAACTGTTAGATAATATGATTTATAATATGATTTATGCTAAAATCTTCAGTTACAGCAAAAAGACGCAAATTGATAAATTCAACCTGCTATATGATAATCACATTCACTCTAAACCGTCTCTACCAAATAACCAAGTTATAGTGAACCTATCTAAACACATTTTAACAAAACCTGAGATCTCAATTCTCAAAAAAGGATTCAATTTCGCCTTAAAACCTACTGCTATTCCTAAAATAGATTTCATCTGCAACTTAGAAAAAGCCATCTCATTACTACCACACCCAATAGCTAATGACCTACGATTAAAAAGCAGCATAGTCCTCTCCGCTCCGTCAAAATCTCCTAACACCAACTCTAACCAAATGGAAAGAAGAACACTACTCAAATTAAAGAATAATAAAGACATCATCATACTTAAAGCGGACAAAGGCAATAATACTGTTATCTTAAATACAAATGATTACGAAGAGAAAATTAACAATCTATTATCAGACACGTCTGTCTATGATGTTTTCAGTGCAGATCCTACGCAAAAAAAAAACATAATGACACCAACGAACTATTACGTGGAATGACTAACTGGCTTTTAGATTTAATAAAAAAGCTAAAATCCATGCATTCCCATACAATCTTGACTCCAAGATTGTATGGCGTTCCTAAAATACATAAAGAAGGCACACCATTACTTCCAATAGTTGATGGAATCTATTCTCCAACTTACCAACTGTCTAAATATCTAGCCAAAATTTTACAACAACACATTCACAACTCAGATACTTATATCAAAAACTCACAACATTTTATTGAGAAATTAAAAAACATCCCTGTCTCTGAAGATGATATACTAGCTAGCCTTGACGTCACATCTCTGTTTACAAACATTCCAGTTGTGGAAGTCATCAACATCTTAGACAACTTGTTCCCAAGAAACATCACTACGTTGTTCAATCATTGTTTAACTTCGAACTGTTTCGTTTGGCAAAAAACCGTCTTCAAACAACTTGCCGGATTAGCCATGGGTATCCCCCTCTCTCCTTCTTGTGCTGACTTATTCATGGAAGACCTAGAAGATAAAATCTGATCTCAAATTACCCAAAACCTAAAACTTGGTACAGATATGTAGATGACATCTTTATCATTTGGAATCATAAGAAAGAAGAAATAATGGATTATCTCAACAAAATCAGTAGTTTCCACCAGACTATCAAATTCACATTAGAAATTGAAAAAGATGAAAAACTTCCATTCCTAGACATCCTAATAAAGAAACAAACCAATAACAGTATCAACCTGTCTGTGTATAGAAAACTTACGAATACTGGACGTTACCTCCATTTCAACTCGTGACATCATATATCCCAGAAACTTAGCATTATCCATATGCTTAAGAAAAGAGCTATACAGTAAACCAGAGACCAAGATGACTTACAAGAAGAATTAACTACAATATCCAGAGAGCTATCCTGAAATGGTTATCCGAAAAGACTCATCAACAAGATTCTCTTTTCGGATATACCACAAAGACAACGTGATGACACCCAATACATGAGCACTGTAATTATTCAATTTGTCAGCACCATTTCCAAAAAATTGGCTATCCTTCTAAAACCACACAATATCAGAGTAACATTCAAGCCAGTCAACACTATTCGGAAATTTTTAAGATCACCGAAAGACCCTCATCCTTTCTACGAGTACTCTGGAGTATACAATATACCTTGTTCCTGTGGTGTTAGTTACATTGATCAGACCTCTAGAAGCTTCGAAACGAGACAGAATGAGCAAATAGGCTATGTTAGAAACAATAGACAAAATATTTCAGGCCTTTCTTCCCACTTCGCCACTACCAACCATCTTAGTGAGTGGAATAAGAGTCATATGCCCTATATAGAAGAGAACTACCATTCCAGAACCTTCAAGGAAGCTGCTATAGTCGCCCGTTCAACAGGAAACCTAAATAAGAATCAAGGTCTAATCCTACCGGAGATTTGGAAAACTTTAATTAGATCACTAAACACCAAAGAAATGAACTTTCACGCCAATTACATTATGTCTCTAAACAAATAAATCATGTTCCCGCTACACGCGTATTGTCTCACGCACAGTATACTAATTTTGTATGAATTAGAACTGTCAGTTAAAACCTAGTCTCTTACCTTCATATCGCCTACCAATTGTATCCCTGAAGATGCCGATAGCAAAATCGGTGAAACTAGTCGGATAATAAATATTACTCACTTGACTAACATTCCTAAAATGTGTTATAGTTTCTAATACAAGTAGTCAAGAAAAAACGTCATACTAGAAAACATGGAGACTTCAATGAAAACCAATTGCGATATGCCTGGTTCTTCTACAGCCTTGCACACTTCTTCAAGAACCAAGGATTAATTAAAGAACTCGAATTTAAGGTGGAACATAGAAGGATTGATGTCATTAACAGTGCGACTTCCTTGTGCCATATCTGCTCCTAGTTGTGTGTTCTTGTCCATGGTCCATACAGCGACACACGCAAACTGATATTTCAAAATTCCCTTAGAGTTCTTTGAGAAAGCATTTTTAAAAACTCTCTTAGGTGTTGAACGATGATTAATAAATTATTTTGATGACAAAGATCGTGGAACAACCAGTATTAAAAATGGATTAGAGCAATTAAATGAATACTAAAAACAACAAACTATAAAAGGAAAGAATACTCACGTTAAAGCTTATTTGTAAAAGTTTCGCCTGTTTCATCGGCATCTTCAGTATAAAATATACTGTATAATGTTAAAGATACCAAGCAATTTTATAAACTTGGTTTTAATCCTTTTTCCCAAGTAAGCAAACAAGCAGATAAGTCAAGTTTGCACCTGAAGTATTTTCAGCTCTGAGGCAACTCGTGGTAAAGGTGGACTAAGCTCTGATCACTTACCTTAGTATCTCCCATAATGCAAAGCACATCTCTTTGCGGGCATGTATGATGCTATGCACTACCCAGACTGGTTTCGACCTTTATTGAAGTCTCATCATCAGACCTGAAAATACTTCACGCGCAAACTTAACTTACCTGCTTGTTTGCTTATTTGGGAAAAAGGATTAAAACTAAGTTTGTAAAATTGCTTCGTATCTTTAACGTATAGCATACCCGAGCTAAAAAACTTTTTACATCTTTCTCTCATCCTGAGATTTTTATTTAATAAGGTCAAAACACCTTGTGGCAACTTGTATAGGTAAAATTTGTAAGTTCTGAATTACTTCAACCTTGGCATCTCAGGGTCTGGCTCCCACTGATGTGACCTCAATAAAGGTCGAAACCGGTCTGGGTAGTGGCCCTTCCCTTAATGCATAGCATCATACATGTCCGCAAGGAGATGTGCTTTGCATTATGGAAATACTAAGGAAAGTGATCCGAACTTACTCAACCTTTACCACGAGTTGTCTCAGACATGAAAATACTTCAGGCGCAAACTTGACTTACCTGCTTGTTTGCTCACTTTGGAAAAGGGTTTAAAACCAAGTTTATAAAATTGCTTGGTATCTTTAACGTATAGTATACCCAAGGTGAAAAACTAAAACTTTCTATATACAGTATATATATATATATCACTCGAGGACTAGGATGGAGTATCGGAGCGATAAAAAAGCTCATATTAAGGTCGAGAATTTCATCCTTAAACATGTTTAAATTGAAATTTTATATCAAATTAATACGAATTGTAACATTTGAATGATTTTAGATACTTGTTCTATGCATTGTACAATCGAGCAATAAGAAACCGGAGTAATCTTAGAGAAGTCTGCTAAAATTTCTCGCTGAAATAGCAAAAGTTCTTGTAGATTCATGAATGCATAATCAGGTAGATTCCACCAGTCGTAGCGAACCTACTGATTGGTGAGTTTCTAACTTGAGCCCCCCCCCCCCCATGAATGATTGCTTGAAAAATTAACCTTAAGAAAATGTTAATTTCAGGTTCAAAGAGGTAAAAAAAGAAAGGAAAAAATGAATTAAACACAACCATTTGGCATTAATACCAATGATAAGAGCACATCGCAAGAATCTCCCCTCCCTGACGTATTACGCATAATTCGGACCCCCCCCTATTTGTGAAGCCAAGAGATTTTTATAACCATTTATTTCCAGTTTAAAAAGGTACGGTTTATTTTTCTCAAACGTTTGCAATATTTTAATTTCGTAAATAACTTCTTATACAGAGAGAGAGAGAGATTTATCAGTGTATACCCTCGCGCGCTACAAAACTCGAGTAGAAGTAGAAACTCCCCCCCACCACCACCACCCTCTCCCATTGTAGGATGCGTCACAACTAAAGCATACTGGGAAAATATTTAGGGATAGGAACGTAACGGATTTACAGAGGGTTGCATGATAGTGCGTACTGGTGTTAGGACCAGTTATTTTTTTTTTTTAATATGGCAACAGCTGGACCTTCGAATCCGAAATGCAAATCTCCAAAGAAGTCGCCAAAAAAGAAAGCACAACCACCGGAAGATAACCGTGATACTCCAGGTAAGATAAGATAACAATCAGAACGAAGGTCAAATGTATAGTCAAAATATTTAAACAATTTAAATATCAACATCGATATACTGTTTCAAATATAACTAGAAAACGACAAATGTGTAATAAATTAACAGACAAATATTACAAGATAATTTTTAGTTTCATAAATCATTCATTATTTAACTTGAAGGGCGTCCACGTATAGTGTACGCCTTTGTGACATGCATGTCTTTATTTTTGAGTTCACCGGAGACAAGAAAATATTGAATTATAAGCAAATTCGACATGTTGTTAAGTACCTGTTTTCAGAATATGCTTACTGATTTAATAATATCTTTTTTTTTTTATCTTTAATTTTTCGGCTTTTTCTTAAACTGCGAAGTTACAACTTTTCTGGATACACAGAAGAATATTACTCAATGTTAGTAATTTGTTGCTGCCCTTGACTGTTTGGTCTTTTTCGGGTAGGAACAAATTTCTCACATCGGTGTTTGCAATCCCACTTACAACCACCGAATGCTTCAATTGACATTGTTTGAATATCATGTCGCCAAATTAAACAGTCCAGAAAACTTTGGGCATTAAAAGTAAAGGTGAAGCAGGCAGTTTATTTTACCCTTTTGTCTTTAAAAAGTTATCTTGCAGATTAATATAACTGTAACTTAAGTGATTTAATGAATTTGGAAATGTGGAATCCAAACCTCCAATAAAAACTATCATATGTTCCCCCCTCCCCATCCTACAAATATGTACGCTTTACATAAGTTTAATTTATCATTAATTTGGTTTGAAAATGAAGGCATGGTTCAAACGGCTTAACCTGCGTAACATCATGGAATACTGAAACACAGTTAAGTCTTGCTTGCATACAGACGTCTTTGAATATAATTTTTCATATTTAAGTTAAAGCTCGTTTAACAAGCATGACCTGCATCTGTTATGAGCTGTTAATTCATAACTGTTAAGCAATGACATTCCACCGCCTCCATAGCTCAGTCTGTATCGATGTCCATTGGTTGGAGCGAGTTTGCTGCTCTCCTGTGGAGATTGTAGGATTATCTTGCATGATAGCAAACTACCAGAACAACATGCGATTAGCAGTCATAAACTTGGTTGAATTGGCGGCCTTTCTAATAATAGCGATACAGTAGTGCTCGTGGGATAAGAACTGCGCTGTTAGTGGGGTCGTATAAAGTATGTAATGGATTCGAAGAAACTAGAATCAAAACTATGTAACAGGTATATCCAAATGCATCGTCTAATTCATGTAAAGTAATGTGTTTGGATGCATGAAAAGCAAATGTATATCGTACCCAGAGTTAGAATTTACCGTAAGATCAGGGCTTCCCTCAATTTCATATTTGGGTTGAAACATTTTGAGTAGGCAACAATAACATTTTTGTTATTGTTGCCTACTCATAATACTAACGGTGTGGTCTCGAAAAGTCCCCAATTGACCACATGAAAACAATTCTGTCATAATAAACTGCGTCTAATAATCTTTGGTTCATAAGTAACATTGAAGTATTTAGGAGTTTATATAGTAATTAAGCAAAACGCGTAAATTTAAATATCCGTAAATACGGTTAAGATCTTAAAAAGATGTATAGAAAACATAACAATCTGAGTGTAATTTAAAACAAGTATTCCCTGCTCATCTACAATCACGCCAGCTTTGTCGTAACTATAGAGTGCAAGCTCGCTGTCTACTTATCTGGATACAACCAACGTAGCCATTATTATGTTGCTTTCCGTTTTGAATCAAGAATTTTGACAGTAGACATACTTAGTGGTTCAGTAACTTTTTTTTTTTTTTCAGTGTCTGAAGCTAGCGTCATATTCAGTCTGTTTTTAAATTTTGTCATCAAATTTTCTTTTTAAAAGGCTTAACTAAGCGATCTTCGTAATAGCACATATACAAATAACAACTCTCGTCATTTATAAAACATGTCATTGTCAACTTGGCGTGGGGGTGTACAATCGACTCTTTTTTAGGCGATTAGTATTGTCGAAAGGACGAAAATGTGTGCAATTTGGTTTGGAATTATACAAGATTTACTGTACGCGAAACACTTTAAAAGTCGTTAACGCGTTTAAACTGTAACACTCCATCAAAGTGTGTGTCATGCTGTCTACTTCTGTTCTGGCTCCTACTGCCCCCCCCCTCCCAAAGTACTTAATTGGACGCCCCTTGATCCTTGAAAAGATCAATATTTCGAAATGTAAGTAAAGTATAGTTGCCCGAGTGGTTTGCTTGGGGGAGGGGGGGGGGTGATTTATTCATTCCTACCTTAACTTCGTGCATTGATATCAATTCAAATACATTTTTTTTTTTAACGCATCCGTACACAATTTTTCTGTAACTAGAAAAAAATATTGGGACTGAACTTGTTCCTTACTTTCTCAAGTCTTTTTCTTTGGCACATTACTAATAATCAGATGCTGGGCAACTAAAACATTAGTGGAGAAGGAATGGTTAGAAAATTAAAGTTGGTTGCTGGACCTCACATAGTACTTTTTCCGCTTCCTTTGGAGCGGTTTGATTTATGAAGCGACGAATTCAACGCATTTTTATTATCTTCAATTATGTCTTCTCAAAATAAAATTCTATCTGGATTAACTTGTTCATTTCGCTTTCAGCGGAGTCACCTCTGCTGAAATTGCCCAAAAGCAATTCAAGCCGCTATCATCGCTTTGTATTGAAAAGCTGAAAATATTCTTTTGCTTTGCTTTAGACAAGTGAGCTTCATATTTTTCATGATTTTATACAAAGATGTTTACGTCACTCCAGATCTTTTCCATTCAACAAGCACATGCGATTTCCATCTGACTTCCTTTCGCTAAAAACAGGAAGTGAATGCGTTTTGAAGTGAATGAAGCCCAAATGGCCATGCTGTTACTATAGCATGAGTTTCCACTGAATATCTATAAATGTGGCTCACAAATTCTACAATTCTTAGTTGAATGAACAGATGAATATTCTGAGATTTTCCGCACTAAGAAATACTTGGTTGCAAGACTTCATTTGTTAATTTTATGGCTTACTATGTGGAAAAGTTCATTGTTAGTATAGTAACCAGGATGCTGTTCCACGTAGGTCATCAGAATAATTGCACTAGAAATTTCCAATTGTCATTTCCTAGGCAGAGACATCAGGAGGAAGAATTTCGTTGATCAAAAGCGACCTACATATTTTGAGTGCGGAAAAAAATTACATATTTATGGTGGTTGGCTTTCCCAACATTTATCACGAGATCTTCCATTTTGATATGATAGGTATATTCCGTTATCCCTGTCATGTCAGAAAATGGATATGGAAGAAATGCTGCCCTATCCATTATTACTTCAGTGACAAAACAAACGCATTAGTACATCGTGGGATTTAAAAAAGCGCAAGTTTGCATATAATTTTGGGACTTGTTTATTGTGCTCTAATATTTTAAGAAAACATAACGTTTTTCCTGTCCAACTTATCATAGTTTACACATTTTACTTATGGATATGTCTTCAATAAAATTGATTTATTTTTCCCCATTCAGAGCAACGTAAAGAAATGGCAAAGGTCAGTCGAATAAATCAACAGGTACCAGTAAGTATGAATTTTTATAAGATAAATCCTCATAGTCGAAATTTTTTAGTAATTCTTACTTTTTTTTTAATATTCCTGACGTTTGTTTATGACGTTTTTAGTGGATGTTCTATCGTTTTATATTTTCATTCCTTGGACAACTATGCATCTATCTTCTAATGGTGGCCTTTCATAGTTATACGATTTTTCTCATAACTCGTGCGTGTATAATGTACAGTAACGCGCACACGATCACAGCTAGAAGTATTCTATATCTCTTTGAAGTTTCATTTTTGTAAATCATACTCCGTATCCAGTATAAGGAAATTAGAGGTCACCCAGTTTTCAGTATCCCTTGCGTGACTAAATTATGTGGTAACATATTTTGCTAAGTTTTTTCCCCAACATATATAAACTATTCCTCTTACTTAGCAATTCTGATTCTCTGGGAACCATTAAATTGATTTGAATATTTCTCATTTTATAAATTGAAGCTATTAAACTAGCTGTTTCCTTATGTTGATGATATTGTACTCCTAAACAAATCCAGTAGAAGTCTGTAGGATTCCCTAACTAAATTGAATAACAACTGTAATAAATTTGCTATGAAATATACACAAGAACACTGAACATCAACTGCATCTTGAATAAGTGTTGAACATTGTACAACACTTTCCGGCTATTTAGGCACAATTTTTAGTGAAGATGACAAATTTAAATCTAAATAGATGACATAATTAGGAAAAATATTATGTAGGGAGTCGACAGAATAAATGTCTATTGAATACGAAGAGAAATTTCGTCAAAACAAAGTGTTCAAACCAGTTTTAACTTGGGAATTTGAGGGCTGGGTTAGAAATATTGATCAGATTGGAGACCACAGAAATGAGTGAGAAAAATTTAGTGGAGTGATCAGATAACAAACATTGGCAGTATAATTTAAAAAAAAAAATTACAAAAGAACACTTGGCATTGTTAGGAATCAGAGTTAATCTTGGATGATATGGTCACTTAGAGAATGGGTGAAGAAATGTTAGTAAAACAGGTGTTTGCCAGGTTAGATGGTAAGGTACCCAGAGGAAGACCAAGATGTCAGTTGATTGATATAGTAATAAGGGTCTTAGAAGAAAAATAAGATCTGCTAATATTGGAGTCTTGACAGACAACAGATTAATTTGGCGGAATTGTTGATAGGAAGTTCGCAATGTGCTATCATATCCTCTGAACTTCATGGTACATAATCAGGAATTTGATGGTTGTGACCATCTCAAACAAACTGAGACATTGTCGTATGGTTTCTAATTTCAAAGGGGTGAGGTATTGCAGCTGCTCTTTCTGTACAGCTCTGAATTTTTCACTTTTCCCAGTATATTTCACAGCTGATCACTACCTCACTTCTAGGGACTGCCAATTTACTAACTTTCATAATTACTGATAATTCGTTAAAAATTGTTAAATACATTTTTTACCAGTAATTTCTAACTTAAAAAGCTGTATTAAACAAATGTTATTGTAACGAAAAGCATGGCAGAAATAATGCAATTTTTATTTTTCTAAAGAAAAATAGTATCAATAGAATTTTTTGCCAAAAAAGTTTCGAGACATAAATAGCATGTTTTAAAGATACTAAAAATGCAAATATGCATCCCCATAAACTGGGCATCGATCTTAAAATAAGTTGAGGCTAAATCGGCGTCGCCTACTTCCTTTTGACTTAACAAAATTCCTTCATTTACTTAACTTTTTTATGTGCTTATTTTATAAGCATGAGCAGGTAGAAAACGTACCGTATCGAAGTGTAATCGCCTAAATGTGATAATTTTTTTTTTTTAATTTAATTTAAAGTATTTCATTCATTGATATCGAAGGATCTGAAGCTGCAGCACTTACAGACGCTACAACTTGAGATCCAAACCTTCAAAATTTTCTTCCTTGTAAATGTGTTGAACTAATTTCACGATTATCTTAGTTATTGTAAATTCACTTTCTTGGGATCATAAAGACAGTACAGAACATTAGAATAACATTTATCGTTGCTTTATGTGAACTATCAATGAATCTTTAAGTGCACTGCTTTTGATTTTTTAGGTCATTTAAAAAAAAAAAAAAAAAAAAGTCTCTCCTTAACAAGATAAGGAGGCTGGGATAATTCTAAGCTATGTACTTCCATTGGGCAACCGATAGGCCTAAATTGTCGATTGCACTATCCATAGTACCTCACGGCTTGAACTGGATGTTATATTGGTGATACTTGCTCAAAGTCCCACGCTCTTTCTCTATATGATTTCAAATACTGTTCGTATACAATGATCTTAATTTCATTTGAAAAACTTAATGCTTAAACTCTGTTTCACGATATCTCGCATAGCTGGCTTTAAATATTGATATCCTTCCCATTAGTGGGATGAACATAAGTGCCAAGTTCATCTCACTAATGCTTTTTTTTTTTTTTTTTTCACTCCTAGGGTTTTTAAATTTAAGTAATTTCTTATTTTTCCCATGAAATAAATAGAACTTCTGTTCTTAACCACTTGCGTACAAAGCATAATTTAAAAATACTTTTGGATCTGATTTTATTTAGTATATGTAAAAGGTAAAATATTATTCATTGTGAAATATTTTCAATTTCAGATATTTTTAGAACCACACATAAGAGAATTTCGTGCTACTCAGGCTACAGCCACAGCTTACATGTTCTTGGATGAAACTGTCATGGTGATGGATATGATAAGGTTAATGAAGTAAGCATTAGTTTTTATTTATAGCATTTGTGTTCATAGAAAAGTGGTTATGATGATTATCTAACATCAGTTGCCCAGTTTTGAGTTGTCTGAATTTAGTCAACTGAATCTCTTTTTGAAATATGTTACCTATTGCTTATACATTAAACTAAGGCTATTTGGGAATCTTCTCCACACAATTCAAAAGAGTATTTGTGCCATAATTAAGACGGAAATACAGAATATTTGAAAGTAGTAAACGCATTGCTAGAAACAAATCTTTAGTACGAAAGATGACATTTTTACTGCAGGAAGACTCCTGTTGGCGACTTTTATATTCCTATCCAACTTTAGGTCTCCTGCGTAAATGGCAGAGTTTTTATTTACAGAAACTTGTTTTTTCGTCCAGAAAAACAAGCAAATCAGTCCAAACAACCGCAACTGTTCCCATGTTCAAATTATCTCATCGTTTCAGATTTTTGGAAATCTTAAATAATATTTGAAAAACAAATGGAAACTTAAAGCTATGTTTCAAGTTCTCTTAAGTGAGAAAGATTCTGTCAGTGGCGCACTCAGGATTTAATCTGAGGAGGAGGGGGGGGGGAGACTGAGTTGAGTAGACGATTTACGAATACACACTACGAGTTGCATACGACCTATGACTGAGCATCTGCAGTGATCGCCAATACATAAGTAGTATAGAAATAGAAGACACAACATAAATAAAAAATAATAATAAAAAAAAGAATTAGGAAAAGATTTTTGGAAAATTTTCTAGTGTTTATTTCCTTTTTTTTTCTTTTGGGGAGCTCCCCCCCACCTCCTGGGTGCGCCACTGGATGTATACTGCGCACCTAATATTCACTTTCTGTTTTAGGATTTCTTTCTCCCTATTTTAAGAATTCTTAATGAATCAGAAATAGCAGTCATTGTCGGGTTAGAAATTGAAATCTTGAGGCTTTTTCCAAGCAGAACATGCTTGCAATTCCGCTGTTCGTAAGATTAAGGGTTTTTTTTTTTTTTTTTCCTCGATAATTGCAAGTGTGAGACCGTCACTTTGCCCAGTGTAGAGCTGAATTCGTCATATCTGGCTTTTAGATTACCTAACTCTTACCTACCCACGACATTAAGGGTTTACAACCTTTGCGAGTATGATCCACATTAATACATTTACTTTCACTTTATAGCCTTAGTTGCTATGGTGTGATCACCATTTTTAACTAAACTCTAGGAGTTCTGCACGTGCTACAAATGCGCAAATATAATCGGGGTTTAACTTGTATTCATACTTGCAACCCATTTCAACCAATTATCTCATCGTTATCAAACAACTTATGCTATAGTTCCTGGACGGTGCAATCGACAGGTCAGGATAAAAGTTTATCGCTTTCAGCAATAGAAACTGAGCAATAGAAAAATAGTTTATTGCTATTAACTATAAATTTTTCAAGTATTAATGCAAATAAAGAAAAATTCTAAAAATAAACTTTGGTTTATTATAGTTGTGTCATTACACCTCCGGTCGGTGAAATGTATGTTGCCTACTTGAACAATTCAACAGTGGTTCCGATCCATGTTACCATGCGTGAACTGTATGCAGTCTGGAAAGATGAAACAGATGATCTTCTGCATATCAAGTACTGCTCCGTAGAAAGATGTGGATTTTCGGCAACGCAGAAAGCCGAGTATAACAGAGTAAGTATAGTAACATAGGTTCAATTAGCACTAGTTTAATAGCACTCAAGAGAATATTGTGTGAAACGTTTTTTATTTTCTCACAAAGTTTAGTTTTGTATTTTTTCACTTTTACTTTTGGAAAGGTTGAAGTTAGACGACATTTCACAGCCATATGTGAATTTCCTAATTGTTAATGCAAATAACATATTTAGAGGTTTGAAATGTCAGTTTTCAACCATTGTAGATGAACCAAGTTCTGGTAACTTAACTTTTGAATGGGTGATACTTAATGAACCTAACTCGTCTTCGGATTAAAAGCTCTTCTAAAATTGTAAGCCTCCTATAGGGCATTCGAACCCAGGGCTTTCCAACCAAACATCCTAGATGCTTACTGCGAGTTGTAAATATCAAATTTCACTAAATTTAGGATGTGAATGATTTAGGAAATCGTACTGAACTTTTGGCCAAATTTTGTCTTTTTTAAATTTCATGTTTTTGGAATTTATGAAACTTAACTCATTTTTTTGTTTTCCAGTTTTATGAGCAGTTTATGAACAGATAAGCAAATTTTGCTTCGAAAACTCGCACATCTTTTAAAGGCACGACTGATGAAACAAATTTCGAGAACTTCGCAAATGCTGAGAATGAGAATGACACGTGAAGACGAGTGACAACTGGGAACAGATATTTTTAAATATTTTACTTTTTTAGACTTTTTTGGAATATTCATTTTTAATTATACTTTCTGTATTTATCGTAAATTCAATAAAATGTATTTTTTTAAATAAAAAAAAAAAAAAGAAATGTACCATTTTTATATATTGCGGTGTTCACTTTATGGTAACGTATGTGAAGGGCTTTCGGAAAGATTAATTAACTAAATTAGCAATTCTTTAACGAATTATTACGAATCCAGCTGGCCTCCAAAGATGCAATCGTAACTAGTTTCAACTGCTTCATATAATCTTTCCCTAAATAAACAATGATTCAGTCCCATGAACAATCACTTGTTAAAAAAAAAAGTACCAATTAGCAAAAGTTGTAATTAATATTCAGTAAAACTAGGTAAATAAACTGATACTATAAGTAATTTTTATAAATATAAAATTATTTTTCATCTTCCTCCTTATGACTTCTCCTCCCCGCATTCTGTCATTCACGTCGATAGTAAAGGTATTCGAGTTGAAGTAGAGATTACACGACCTGATGAGAAACACTATTCCAATTATCTTTCATTTGCGTATTCAATATAACGTCTCGAATATACCAAGCCTCTTGAAGGACAGTTTAGATGTACGGAATCACTCAGCAATTAAATACCATTTTCCCTGTTGATATCACTAAGATTTACAAAAGCAAAAAGGATTTAAATGCCATAGCCCTACCCTTCCTCGGTCATTTAAATGCTCGTTTTACTTGTAAAAATCAACTTGACAGCATATGGAGATTTATGATGCATCACTCAGAAATTTTCAATTTTGTTCTAATGTAGAACTCCACACTGTAAGGTTAGGTTGACTTGTAGCCAGCCTAGTTAGATGAGTGGCCAACATACCGCTCTCCGAACAACTAGCATGGAATTCGAAATCCAAGTATACTTGGATGTGGAGGCTAATCTCATCGATCCGTATAATATACCTGCTCTCTTATTGGAGGTCGGAAGTGGCTTGAAAAAAAAATCCCATGTGTAGTGTCCTAAGCAGGATTACCGGAATATATTTAAAATTAAACAAACTTATTGATGTCCCTACAAATTTATCATTAATAGGAGTTAAGTTTTTTGTTCTTTTTTTTTTTTTCTGTGAATGACTGTTTTGCAACAATGGTTTTATTTAATCGTATGGGGGCCCTCCTTCCCGTTCCTCGACCGTCCCTTAGGACTGGTTGAGCCCTCCTAGTGAGGGATTAAGTGTGGATTTATGAGTGTAGGCGTGTGTGTGCACCGGCCGGTTTGCCTTTTCTGAGGGACGAAAAACCAGAGTTTCTGGGTGAAAAAACATCTCGGTATGAGACCGGCTAACTCGCCTTTAGTCGAAAGAAACCAGATAGATTCTTCACGTCATGGACGGGAATCGAACCCAGGTCTTCGTCTATACCGACTGAGCTACGAAGGCTCTTGCAACAAAGGTAACAACTAGACATATTACTAATAAAATCCATCAGATTTACTTTTAAATTCAAGGCTGTGGTTCTACATGCCAGGAATCCATATCCCTCTTCTAGTAGCATATGTTATGAATAACATATGCTACTAGAAGAGGGATATGCTACTAGCATATATTAAGACTTAAGCCGTGCTGAGGCTAGCTAATCCAACCGCCTTCGAAGTTAAAGTTAGCTTTTATGAAGAGCGGGACTAACATTTTAGGTGCTTTTTATGTATGGAATGTAGGCAGTTGGATACTGCAGTTTTGTAACTTGTTAAGTGTAATATACACCACTTGCAAATAAGTCAACGGACATCCTCACTGGCAAGGTGCATCATGCCATGTAACGAGTCCCGTGCTTATAGCAAGTATAAATCTTCGAGGAATATGATGCTCCCAAGTCAGTGCAACTGCGTCCGAGTGAAATGACTGCGAAAAGGAAAGTGACAGTTTGCAAGAAACATTGACAGGATGCCATGTTGCATGCCCATCCGTTTAACAAATTGTTGACAAATTGGTCCATCCCAGGCCATCAGTGATAACATCCTAAGAAGGAAGCTCCAGACATTCAAGTAGCAGATATTCTATGACCTCCGATAGGATAACTTATACGCTGACAACATTGGTCTGAGCGATGACCAAGAAGATTTCCAATTGATTTTGGATATAAGTGGAGGACATTTCTGGAAACCACCCGTTTCCAGAAATGTTCTCTTTCTTTTTATGCCTTTTCTTTTTGTTTCTTTCAAGTTAATTCAAGAAATAACTGTCTCCCTCAGTTATTTCTTGAATTAACTATCTTTGGCACTGGCAAGGAGTTCTTTTTTTTTTTTTTTTTTTTCTTAAAGAACAAATTCTCGGTTGCAATTCCAAAATTGAACAAAATTTCATATACTAAATCTCAAAAGACTAAGATCTAAAAGTGTGGATTAAAAAGCATTAGAACTGCCGAAATTCATTTGTCAACAACTCTTAGCTGATACTTTACAAATATTCATATTTGAAGATGTGCATCCAATTCTTTAAACTCTTCCCTACTTAATTGCACGTGCTCGGTGGAGTAACTTGCTGGTAGTGGTATTGGATATCAGCAGTGTTGCATGGAGAATAAAATTACTGTGAGACTAGCTATTGGGAAGTACAGACAGTTTTAATTACTGTGAACTGAATGTTTATTAATATGCTCTTCTCTTAAAAAAAAAAAATCAGCTAATACCTTATTCCCGTATGGGGAGTAGGCGAGGCCCTTTTAGCCCTATCTGAATTTTAGAGATAGAGTGGGTAGTTCATTCTCGACTAGTAGCCAATCAGAGATGGCTAGCCCAAGGCTCTCACTAATTAATCGGTACTGAGTGAAGAGGGCTAGCAAGTGCAGCCATCTCGTGGTCCCTAACGCAATATTTTTAAATGTCTGAAATAGTGAGAGTTCTATGGTCGATTTTCTTGAACTTACAGAACGAAAAACCGGAGTTTCCGGGAGAAAAAACCCGCTTGCCCGTGCCAGAGATTAACTAACTCGGAAATTGTTACTCTGATCACTTGCCTTAGTATCTCCCATAATGCAAAACACATCTTCTTGCTGATAAGTATGATGCTATGCATTAAGGGAAGGGCCACTACCCAGACCTGTTTAAGTGCGGGGTTACCTCTCCAAAAACTCGTGGAATCACTCAATAATGAGCGACCCACAGAAATCAAAAACTCGGCGTTGTTCCCCTCCTTAACGATGCTCATCCTGTCACCAAGAACTCTCAATGTTGGCTTTACCCACCTTGGTAGGCTCACCCCACCACCCAGCAGAGCTACTCGTATTTCATCTGAGGGGCAACAGCCATGCCTCAGCTCCATGGACTACAGCATTGCTGTGGTGATTCAGGATTATTGTTAGAGAGTTTTTTACTTAAACGTCGTTCGACTCAGTGATAGGCTCACCGAGAAGAACTTCTCAGCATTTAGCTGTATCCAGTGGCAGGCTCACCCGACAGCCATAATCTCAGCGGTTCCCCCCACTTAGTGACAGGCAAAACCTACTCCAAACAGAGCCTCTCATACATCAGTGGGAGCCAGACCTTGAGGTGATGAACCCAAGATTGAAGTAATGCCAAACTTATAATTTTTACCAATACGAGTTGCCACAAGGTGCTTTGACTTATTAAATAAAAATCCCAGGATGAGAAAAAGATGTAGAAAGTTTTTTTACCTTGGGTATATTTTCAGATCTGAGGCAACTCGTGGTAAAGGTGGAGTAAGCTCTGATTGGTTTTGACTTTTATTGAGGTCTCATCAGTGGGAGCCTTAGTATCTCCCATAATACAAAACACATCTCCTTGAGGACATGTATGATGCTATGCATTAAGGGAAAGGCCACTATCCAGACCTGTTTCGACCTTTATTGAGGTCTCATCAGACCCTGAGGTGGTGATACCAAGGTTGAAGTAATGCAGAACTTATGTTTACCTATACGTGTTGCCACAAGGTGCTTTCACCTTATTAAATAAAAATCTCAGGATTCGCTTGTTTGCTTACATGGGAAAAAGGGATTAAAACCAAATTTATAAACTTGCTTGGTATCTTGAATGCATAGTACCAAGGCAAAATATTTTCTACATATATACACACATACCCTGAAAAAGCAAAGCTAATGATAATAAAAAAACCCATAACCAACCAATAAACTAAATATATCTGTCATCTATCTTCCTATAAACTAAGCACTGATTCTATAACCACAACTATCACACATGTGAAAACACGTCATCTCGGAATGGAAAAAACATTGCAAACGAGTGTGTTTCGATTATGGAGCATACTTCTCCATACTCTCTCTGAAAAGCTTTGATTCATTGAAAGCTTGGGTTCACTAACAGTGAAGGGTTTCAAGGAAAGTGGCTACAAACTGTTCTTCAAAATGTTAGGGTTAAATGAACTCCACCTACGGCATTCGAAGACATCAGATCTTGCAACACTCCTGTTTACAGCACTCGAATCCAATATTGCCTTTAGTGCAGTTTGTGTTTGTGCATGGAAATTTCATGAGAAGAAATCATCTTTGTCTTTCGAATCATAAAAGAAAATACAATTTCCTTATGGCACCACCATCTGTAAATAAAACTAGTATATATGAATAGTCATAACTTTTCCATTTGCTGCTCTCTGCGTTTTTTAAACAATTCCACACTGAAAAAAATTCTTTCAATAATTTTGCTTATATATCGTTCATCAGAGGTGCAACATGCAAAGCAATGTTGGTTAATTGTTAAATCTGTTAATTGAATCTGCCTCTCTTAGTCCATGTTGTGGTTTTTGTACCTGTATATGTGTACAGAGAGGAGTTCTTGATTACATAAAATTTGGCAAAAATATAAGTCAAAAATAATTTAAAAAAACAGTGCAGTGTACTTTAGGAGGCATGTACGAGTACAGTCCTCTGAAAATGACATCTGCATCCATGGGCCGTCCCGCTGTAGGAACGACATAGGGAAGTTTTCTAAGTATTTGTTTCGAATTTGTCTTCTCGAATTCTAAGCATTCCCCAATTTGTCGATCTCTAGAATGAGAAGTAATTTTTTTTTTTCTCCCCGAAACTCAAGAAAATTGACCACAGGACTCATCCAATTCCAGAAACATATATATAGGGTTACGAGATGGCTGTACTTGTCTGCCGTACTCTCTTCCGGATGTCAAAGTCTTATGTTAGTTATTCTGTGATTGGGTAAAGATGGAGGCTGCCTGCCTACTAGTCTTCAAAAGAGCTTGGGACTCAATGGCCTCGTCTACTTCGTTTAGGGAATAAAAAAAAGGCGTTTACAGACTTTTCGTGGGTGTGAGTCACATATCTTCTCGTCCATCCTATCCTAGAACTGATTGACCCCCTCCCCCACCACCACCGAGGAGGCTTACAGCTAATTAATGCAACCAGGTCGCCATTCCTTGATGCATCCCCATTCCCCTAAGGGCAGTATTTCTGACTGGAGTCCATGTGTGTTCACAGGACTGGTTTGCCTGTTCTGGGGGACGAAAAACCCGAGTTTCCAAGGAGTTGCACATGAAAAATGAAATAATGCTAAAGAAATGAAATTCACTACAACTAAGCAGGTATGCAAGATAATTTAACTCAGCCTATTACATTATATTCATATATCATAAAAATAACGAGGAATCTGGAAATAATCCTTGCTTTATGCTAATAGTCAAACTGACAGTTCAGTTTAACAGCTAACAAATATGAATATTAGAAAGCAAAAATAGATACTAGAAAAATCGAATTCGGAATCACAAGAATTAAAGTTGTTAAAAACAGGGTTGTATTAATGGAGTCCCAAGAAAAAGATTGAGATCGACTTACTATGAAGTGAAATCTGAAAGAAAACGATGATACGCTAGTGACAAAGTCTGAGTAAAGAATGTCTTTTAGGCTACTTATTTATAATATTACAGTGAAAAAGATTCAATATACTTACGTAACGAAAAGCTATTTAGTTCGGATTCAAAAATTACACAAAATTTATAATATTTTTAGAAATGCATACAAAATTTGTTGATCAAATTTTGACTTAGCTAGTGTCCAAGAAACGAGTCTGAGAAGACTTGTATAAATGACCACAATCATAGTATGCAAACTAAACCAAAAAACAAAGTTAACCACATATACTGTAAACTGCCCAATATTAGATTAGTACAAACAGCTTACTTCCATCACATGCCTTCAAATAAATCTTGAACGGAAATTCTCGTAGTTATCCTGATGCTAGGAAGGAACATGTTGTTCCGATCATCTCATATGAAGTTTCATCATCAACAAGAAAAATTTAGCCAGCGTTCACGAGTCAAACTACTGCAATAACTTAAAATATATAAATAAAAAAACCAATTTGGAAGCCTAATCTCAAAGCATCGCTTCACTGCCACACCAGAAGGCAGCAGTAGCTTAACCTGGACAAGTACTAAGCCTTCTGGTCATCAGCTCAGGACGATATAGACTTCCTTGTACCTGAGCTTTCATCATGTTTGAAAAAATCTTACGCGACACCTCCAGGGAGTCCAAAGACTCATCGAGGGAGGGCACCTACTCGCAACTCTCCGTCTCCATCACTCAGTCGTCCACCAACCCCTAACTACACCAACGTTATCTATTGCTCACCACCACCGGTACTTTCACAGACAATCGCAAACATCCATGCCAACGGCTGGATTCGAATCCCCAGCCTTTTGGTCCTATGCTATGTAGGCCGGCATCTTTCCACCAAACACGACAGCAAACAATCAGTGCCTTGGTGGACTAATGAGCTAACAGACGCAAGAAATTGCACCAATTCACTCAGATGACTATATTAGAAAAGTTACAATCCCGACTTTTATTATTATTATTATTCCTGATACCTCCAAGGAGTCCGAAGACTTTTGGACAATTGTATCTGACTTTATTAACCTTATAATAAAGTCAGATACAATTATCAATCCAAAATTATAACCGCGATAAATAGAATCATAGAAAAAATTCTGTAATGTTTGGACTACAATGAATCCTTAGAACTCTGTAAGATTACAGCAAAAATAAAATAATCTTCATATTATCAACGATTAATAAAAGCAGATAGCAGATATGCCAAAAAGTTAGCAGAAACTTCATAAAGCATGAACAAATGAAGAAAGTAGCAAAACATACAGACAAAGAATGACGATGAAATGACACCTAACGAAATCCTCTTAAGAACGTTTCTTGAATTTCCGTAAGTCATAACAACGATCTGCAACGAATGCCTTAAGAAACAAACGATTTCCTTTAATATGGAAAAGCTCAAAAATTGTACAGATAATCCGGTCCAGAAAAGACCCATCTGACGAAATTTGTAAATACAAGTTCATTAATATCCTGAATCTCACTGGAAAAGTACTAGAGAATTTCTAAGAGACAAAATAGTGAATTTTCTCTTCGCAAGAAACCTATTAAGTCATAATGTATATGCACTAAGACCTCCGTCAGGTACTGCAAATAAACCCTATTATGGAAATTTAAAAATTCACACAAGACGGTCTTCACCAAAAAAAAAAAAAAAAAAAAAAAAAACAGTACCGGAGATCTTCTTTGACCTTTAAGGTGCCTTTCATTCTACATGGTGACTGACATAATTAATCTGTTAAGTGATTTTGAACTCTTTGATACTGTTGAATGGGCACATAAGAGGAATGACATTCAAATGCACCAAGTCTAAAATGTTTCTCATTTCACGCACGTGATCAAAATAACTGATGAACGGCCTTCCTAAGGGATGAAAATCTAGAGTTAGCCAGATAAAATAATTAGGAGTAATAATTGAAAACAAAGTCAACTTTAATAAGTGCATCTCATATGTTGTCAACAAAAGCATGCAAATAGTAAACCTTCTATGGATTAGGTCAACGGGCGCTGAAGGCAATACAGAACAGGCCTGATTCTACCGCTAGCGACGTATACTGCACCCTTTTAAAAAGAGGCACTAAAATAAAAAAAATCAATAAAATATTAAGGGAATATAAAGGTTTATAGATATATACATAATTAGAGAATAAAGAACGATATCTTTTGAGGTAGTTTGCATTATTTATTGATGATCTAACCGATCTGTTTGAAAATGCAAGAACGGCTTTATATGTGAAGCTGCTTCCAGAAAATATGACAGAAATTCCGCCATTATTATTATTATCTGAGACCTCTAGCGAGTCAAGGACTCATCGAGGTCTCAGATATCTCATAAATCGCCCAAACCATCTGTCACACCTTCTCTTAAAATCATTCACGCTAGATGCACTCACTATCCCTAAAGGCAAACTATTTCACTCACTCAATGAGAGAAAAGCTTAGCTCTTACTGGACTCGCCCTTTCTTGACTGTGAACAAACTTCCATGGATGCCCCCGTGTCATCTCCCCAAAATTTCATCAGACGATATCCTATAACACTCATTCAAAAGTTTATACATCTGTATCATATCACCCTCTCTTTCTCCTGTTAACCAGTGTCTGTAATCCACATACTCGCCATCTGTCCTCATAATCTAAATCCCAAAATCTGGATATAATCTTTGTAACTCTTTTTTGTACCCTTTGCAAATCTTATTTATCCCCTTGGAATCCAGGAGACCAAATCTGCGCACAAAATCCAGGTGTGGTCTCATCAAAGCCTTATAAAGACATCTGTCCAAATTTATACGAATTTCCACTTCACTACAGTGAGTGGACTCACCCGGTTAAGAAATTATATCTTAAGGAGAGGAAAGCTCTGCAAATAACGAATATTATAACATATCCGCTGAACTGAGTAAAATAGAAGGAAACGTTAGTTGTTCTTTCATAGTATACCACAAACAAGTCCTTATAGAAGAATGCTGTTTCAAACTATATTCCCTATGGGACTCCATAGCTCAGTCAGTATAGACGAAGCCCGTTGGTCAGAAAGATCTGGTTTCGATTCCCGTCCATGATGTGAAGAATTTTTATCTGGTTTCTTTTGACTAAAGGTGAGTTAGCTAGTATTACAGAGGAAGAGATTTTTTTCACTCGAGAACTCGGGTTTTTCGTCCTCAGAACAGGCAAACCGGTCCGTGAGCACACATGGATCTACAGTCAGAAAAAAATCCCTCATTGGAGGGCTCAGCTGGTCCTAAGGAATGGTTGAAGAATAGTGTGGGAATCCCACATGACAACAACAACAACATTCCCTATGTTCAATCAATCGAGTAGGACAACTTAATTAATTCACTGTCATATCTCTCAGAATTAGTCCTCTCATCAAAATACTGCAGAAGTCAGTAGTAGAATAGCCAATTGCACACAAAATATGCATTTAGCGTTAATAGAAATTTGGTAAGGAATCTTAATGTACAGGGAGGGAAATTTAGTTCTACTGTGTGAAAGGTCATGTGAGAGAAAGGCTATTACAAATGAACAACTAGAAATAGATTACGAAAAGTGTTCAAATTAGATATCAGAAGAGCTGTAGAAGAAATAAGCATAAATTTCTGGACTGAATCTAATGCTTTTCTAATACACCAGATCATCACTTCAGGAGACAAGTGGCCAGTGTCATAACGGAGACTTATCCAAAAGTGTTATTCTGAATTCTTTTAAATTTAGAAAAACATTTTAAAATCAGGATCAATTTCCATCGTTGTTATATAACATATGCTACTCATAAATAAACCGACTCGAGAAATATTATTCAAATTATGTAAATATATAAATACATAATTTGAATAATATTTCGTCACACACATTTATCTGTCACTTTTCTGAACCCTTGGAAGGTGGTTTTTCGAAACGGTTGCTTTCAGTATGAGACCTGTGAAATATAATCCGAAAACGCGAATTTTTTTTATTCAAGTAGGCACAAAAATTTTCAGAAATGCACATGATTTTTGTCTTTATCTCGAAAATGCTGTCTGTCCTAATTTACAATCTGCATGAAAACTGATCACAAACAACTTTCTGTACTTCCCTATATAACCCTGAGTATTATGCCCTAAATACGAATTTCCTTCCCGATTACCCGTGAAAGCTCTCCGGGAGACGAGAGTGAGAAAGATCTCAGTGAAGTGATGGCGGAAGAGACAAATCCTCTAAAGTTGACATACAGTAGCAGAAATTTATAGATTATTATTATTATTATGTTAACACTCCTGGAGACAAAGATTCATCAAGGGAGAGAGATAAATTTATACCAGATATTTGAGACAGTTCGGCTCCTTTCTATTTTTCTTATCTTTGAATTACACAGATATACATGACCAAGTACATTTAACATAAAAGTTCCTATATTTAATAGAGGACATCCTTTATGAACATGGGATATTTCATTACGTATAGGTTTGATCGTCATTACGAAATTAGATTAATTTAAAAGATTTTTATAGTGAAATATTAGTTTCCTAATTTGACACTAGAGCTTCTGAAACAATTGGTGCTGTGATCTTTCCGATGTTTGTGTTCTGTAGGAATGTGGAGTTCTGTTTTTTAAACAGTAAATCGTTGGAAACTCAGCGAAATCATTCGCTGTTTTTTTAGAAAAACAAGAATGGCAGAGTTAATCGGGAATTAAGTAAATAGCATAAACTTCTAGTTGATTTTTAATAAAACCAATCACATAGGGATGCGAAACTAATTCTTATAATGACCGGCTTTACCTTACACAGAATGGCGGTGTTTGGTTGGGGTAGTTGCCGTTGTTTAATATCGTTTATTCACTGTAAGCGTGTGAACTCGGTCTCGGTTGTATGTAGTGTTCGGTGATAGTAGGGTGTTCTCAGTAAGCATATTTGTGTTATATTGTGCAGAAAACTTAGGTAATGTAGTAATTTTGAATGAAATTTCATTTTTATTGCTATTTTAAGAAATTCGACAGCTGCCTTGCATTCTGCTTTAAACATCTTAATCGCATCTTCACCATTCATATTAAAAATGATCATTCAACACGTGTGATCTTCAAACATGAATAATAAAATTTATAATATCAAACAGTTCGTAAATATAAATTAGACAGTTATTATTTTCAGTTATTTTTCGCATCTTAATAAAAAACTGCAAATAAAACTATGCAGTTTTATTTGCAACTTCGGCGTATCAGGAGCCTAGTGGACATATAGTAAGCTTTGTGCATATATTTTATTATGCACAGTTTTTGTATTACTTTGAATGAAATCAAACGAGTTTTCTTTTTCATAAAAGTTCATTGATAGTACGCAGTATTCTCTCATGTAGCTGAAAAATAGTATTTGGTAATTATATTTTCCAAGTACAGTAGGACGGTTTGCTTTTGTATTTATTTTTTGCTCCACGCTCTTTCGAGCGTTAATATTCTAATTGTTGAGTATGATGGAATCGAACGCCTGACTTGGCGATTAAATCTGACAGCCGTTAGCTCATTGCACGGTATTTGTTTATAATAATAAGGTGACTAAGCAAGCTGCAGATAATTGCAATATTCCTAAATACAGGTGAGCTGAGGTGTATATGGGAGGCAAAGGGCTAATTTTTGTGGTTGCCAAAATACCAGCATAGTATGCTGCGCTTTTTGCGAATATACATTTCTGTAATGAGACCGTAGAATACCCCCAGAACATACCAACTTCTTTTATACTTCGTTGATTTTGTTGAAACTGATTGATACGTGGATTGGAATTATTTTGTATTATCTTGTCTAATATTTTCATGTTTAAATTTCCTGTTTAAACCGAATTTATGTTCGTTGTCATCTTAGTGTGACTTTTCTCTTTATAATTTTAAGAAAATACGAATATGGAGGGGGAGGGTAATGAAAATTTATATAAAAATTTCTAGTTAATAGTCTGGAAAATGCGTATTATGAATTCATTATGGTAATTTATAAAGACTACTACGAGTAATAATTTTAATGTAGAACAAGATTTAAAGATAACTGAGATATAAAGTAAGAAATTGATTTTTTATTATAGCATAGTAATAATCAAGATTAATTGATCACCTCCCCATAAATTACTATAATTTTGAAACAAAGAATAAAAGAAAGGCTTATGAACATTTTCACCTTCTTATCCTGGAATTTTGCTTTCTTTCTGTAATATACTTAGTAGACAATACATTAAAATTTATGAATCAGAAATATTTAAAAAAAAATTCTAATCATATATATATATATATATATATATATATATATATATATATGATTAGAATTTTTTTATATATTTTTATACACACACACACACACACACACACACACACACACACAGTGAGGACTAGGTTGATGTATTATTAGCATATATACTAATTTTTATGTATTTGAGAATACCCACGTAACATATCTAAAAATAATTTTATACATTGTAATAATTCATGTTTATAATCTCATGCAAGAGCACACTGTCACAATCATTGTGCTAAACATAGATGCCTTATTATTATTATAACGGTGTCTCCATGGAGTCAAAAGACTCATCATGGGAGACCCCACATTGACACACTAACCATTATTTACACAATACCTATCATACGTCTTAAATTCATTCACAGACGAAGCATTCACAACCACCTCTGGCAACGCATTCCACCCCTTAACAACTCTCCAAATAAAAAATTTTGTCCTAACACCCTTGTTAACCACACTCTTACATAATCTCCAGAGATGGCTCCTCGTTCTCTCCTTTCCTGCACTGGTCTTAAAAATGTCATCAGTATCAATCCTGTAAAATCCCCTTTAATAATTTATATGCTTCTATCATATCACCTCTCCTACTTCTATCAGCTTGTTTTTGATGCCCACTGATCTTCTATCTATCCTTGTAGGGAACATCCTTACAGGTTGGTCGATTGGTAGCACCTCTGTTACTAATGGCTCACAAAAAGTTAAGTAAGTTTGAGCGCGAGTAGTTGGAAGGAGATATATCATTCGATGCTGTTGGCACACTCTCCCTCTATGAGTCTTTGGACTCCCTGCAGGTGTAACATAATAATAATATCCCACAGACCTGCAACTATCTTTGTAACTCGCCTCTGAGAGGAATCTATAAATCTGTTTTTTTTTTTACTGTTGAACTTTTATGCACTTAGTAAAATTTTCTATACCAGCAATGAAAAAAAAAAAAAAAAAAAATGTATATATATATTTATACAAATAAGCAGAAATATTTGTTCATTGTTTTTGATTTTGGAGTATTTATGGTGCCAAATCTGGAAAATAAGATAGTTGAGGAAGTAATACAATATCATTTTGTATTATTAAAGGCTTCATGCACCACTAGCAGAATGTAAGATTTAGTTATGTGAATGCCTCATTTGTTGTTAATTTTTCATAGCACCTTAAAATTATTTCAAAATTGTTTTGTGAAACTATTGTGTGACACATGACAGAACAGTGTTTTAGCGACATTGAATTCAATAAGTAGTTAGTATCGATCACTGAAAGTTTTTTCTTTTCCATCATTCAGTATGTCAGTTTTCAATTATCTGATGAACTTTTTTTTGCTGCTATAGCTTTTTACTATTCAGCTCCCACCTAAAAAAAAGATCACCTCCCACCTAAAATAAAAGCATGAAGAAATTGATCTTGAAAATGAAGAATCCAAACTTCATTTCCTACCATAATAAGTCTTTGGACTCCATGGAGATATCCATTAACATTAATAGCAGGAAGTCTTAGATGTGATAAGAAAATTAAGAAACCAAATTTTATCTTTCTGAAGCAGTTACAAATAACTTCTTTCCGTTGTCTACAATATGACTGTTTGAGTAGATATCGGTAAACATTCCTCACAGAAATCTTCCACTCAGTTCTTAACACTTAACTTTCAACTCTGTAAGTGAAGCACCTGTACAGTTTTTCTGTTGTCTATCCAGTTTATTCTATGCCTATTTTTTGACTTCCAAGAAGATATAACAAAGATATATCTGCTGATATAACAAAGCCAGATGAGTTGTTTCCTTTGAATCTTTGTTATGTTATTTCTTGTTTTGGACCAGCAAAATAACTGATTCTTTGTCTTATTTCAAAATTTGTGACACGATCAATGTATGGTATGTTAGGACGTGTCTATAACACCTCATATCAAATGTCAGCAACGTGTTTTTATCTTTTTTTAAGAGGGTCGAAGTTTCACTTTATTTATCCTCTTTTGTGCAAGAATGTCCTCTTTTGTGCAAGATGATTGAAGAAAGGGATAAGAAAGAAGGTGTTCCATGGACTGGGTTGTCTCACACTCACAATTATCTGGGCCAGTGAGGTAGTCTCATTTGATGAGAGCATCCTGTCGTTCGAAGTCTTGAGGCTTTTTCAAGTATTCCAGTCCAAGTGGGCACCATGTGGAAGATGTTCGGTTGTTGGAATACCAGTATATTATTTTCAGGATATAGTGCAAGCCATTGTTGAAGTCTTGTCTCTGGGAAGTTTTTAGGTGGTTCGACAGTTGCCAGGAAGCTTTGTCGGGATCTTAGTCTTTGTGGCACCGCAGTATGACCGAATGGTGGATGGCATTCATCATTCATTTGTCTGCTTCTTTCATCAGCTGAGAATGCAGATCTTCGAATTGAAGGGGTGCAATACCAGCCAAAGTATACTGGTCTTTTAGTGGTGTTGGTTTCAGGCATTCTGTAATTAAGCAGCAGCTTTCATTCAATGCTGGATCAAGTTTTTCAGCATGACAGGATCTGGACCATACTGGGCAGGCATATTCAGCAGAAGATCTCAGTTTGCTAGGGTCTGCACCCCATTTGGAGGAGGTAAGCTTTCTTAGTATATTGTTTCATGCATTCACTTTTGCCTTTGTTTTTTTTTCTACGTGTGTTTTATATAAGAGGGTGCGATTGAGAGTCACACCAAGGTAGATTGGGTTCCAAGAATGTTCTATATTAGAGCTTTCCTAAGAAATTTATAGCTTCCTGTTGGCTTCCTTATTTTTAAGTTGGAAAAGGCCAGTCTGGGTTTTCAAGGGGTTTGATTTTAGTTGATTGCTGCTATAATATGTGGTTAGACTATTTAAGGCAAGTGATAGAGTAATTTCAATGAACTTGAAATTTTTTGAGTGAGTAGCTATGACAAGGTCATCAGCATAGATAAAATTTCTAGTTCCTGGAAAGATGAGGAGATCGTCATTGACATAGATGTTGAAAAGTAATGGTGATAACACCATTACTTTTCATGTATGGAGATAACAAAAAAATGGCCTCCCCCTTCCCATTTTTGGGGGGGTGCCAGCGGCTCTTCCTACCCCCCAGGACCACATAAAAGCGTCTGTTTTCTAAGAATGATTGGATCAGGAGGAGAAGCCGATAATCTCTAGTTATTCTGTATATTTTATTTCTGAGTGTGAGATGGTTTATGGTATCATATGCTGCAGTTAGATCTACAAACACTGCTCCTATGGCTAGTTTTTGCTCATAACCAATTTTCTGTATATTGAGTGAGGTTGAGAATTTGTGATGTGCAGGATTTGCCTGATCTAAAACCACCTGCTTAGCAATAAGATGGGGTTCGATTAAGGGTTGTTGCCTATTCAAAATGAATTGTTCATTGAGTAGTGATATAGGTCTGCAAGTTTTACTTTCATATAGATGTATGGAAGCAGTACTTAACTAGTAGTTGATCTGTTTGTAATTATAAGCTTGTCTGTCCATAGTGGTTTTAGTGGACTTCTGCATTACTTCAACCTTGGTATCACTTCTGAGTCTGGTCCCACTGATGATTCCTCACGGTCGAAACCAGTATGGATGGGTAGCGGCCCTTTGCATAATGCATAGCATTATACAAGTCCATAAGGATATGTGCTTTGCATTATGGGATACTAAGGCAATTGATGTGAAGTCATTAGCCTCTATATACAATGTAGCCCAGTTGTGAAGTAACTTTATGCGCAAACTTTGTTTGATTACACTTGGATAAAGGATGAAACCAAGAATATAATTTCTTGTCATCTTTAATTCATAGTGGTTTTAGTTTTTGGAGTGCTGTTGCTTTTGCAATTTTTGTTCTAATATGTTTTTATCTTCTATCTTTATTAAAGATATTGCCTAGATATTTATTCAATTTTTTCAGTTTCTGCCACAACACTTTCTTCTTGATCAGAAGTATAAATATTTGGTCATTGTTTTTTATTTTTGGTTAAGGCATTTGTTTTAAGAGTATGAGCTATCTTTTGTGATTTCCTGAAAATCTGATTAGTTTTCTGGTAAGAGATAAGTATCATCAGCAAACTTGATTTAGTCTTCCTCCTACCGTCACTCCAATATCACTGTTTTCCAGGGCTTTGTTTGGAACATGTTTGAGGAAATGGTTAAATAACATTGGTGATAATTTGCACTCCTGTTTTACTCCATGCTTCATTAGAAGGGAAGTGCTAAAAATAGTTTCCTTTGATTTCAACCATCATTTCAGAATATGAGTACAGAGATTCAATCTGTCATATTATTTTTCTATCTGTTCCATCAGGTTGCAGAATTTTTCGAAGGATACAATGCCAAATAGAAATGACTGGGTTAATTCAAAACAAAGTTTCTTTTTTACTGATTATTCTGAAATTGTAATTTCATGTAGCTCCTGTTGAGGGGGGGGGGGCTCCCTATATAGTCAGCCTCATTGGCTGGTACCCTGTAGTTGTATAATTAAAACACAGAATACTGAGATTCTTTCACTATTAAAAACCAAGAAAAAGAACAAATAATCTGCATTATTTGTTCTTTTTCTGGGATACTTTTTTCTTCCGTTCTAATACATAATAATAGTACCATAATAGTACTAGAGTTACATAATAATAGTACCAAAACATAGATTGAGTATAATGTGAAAATAGTAGCAGAGTAATTTTAAGAAGGGAGAAGAGCAGTAATAATGAATGAAGGAAGAGAGGTCTGGAATATGTGGATACTTTAAGTACATTTGAAGATAAAAGAGTTGTATCTAAGAGATGAATTACATTTTAATGCAGGACTCAGGCATCTGGACAGGGAAACTAGAATTACAAGGGTGGAATGATGTCATACTTGTCCCCAGTCAGTGCAACATGGTCCTGACTCAGAGAATGAACAGGTCACACATTTTAACCAATTAGGCAGAATTTTTAGGGAAGAGAGAAATAGATAATAGAATAAGTAAGTCTGGAATTATGTAAGCCATTTTAATAAATTTATATGAAACAGGAAAGAAATCAGCCAAAAAGATCAAGCTGTGTGTGTGAGTGAGTGAATGAAAGTGTTCAAACCCCTTATAACACTCAAATCAGAGAGCTGGAGTGAAAATAAAACAGTTGATGAAAGGTCAGAGATCACAGACTGTGTTCTGAGGAAAAGGAGGGGAGAAAACACTTGCCATCAGTGACTGAACCATATTGAAAAAAATATATATCAGAAAATAACTGCACATTATTGATATTCAAGAATGTGTAATCAGAACTAATCAAAATCAGTGGACTATTTAAATGGGATGGAAATGGGTGATTAGCAGAACAAGTATTTGAAGGAAACATGATAGGTTAAACATAGGGTGACAAGGAGTATTTTACGTATAAACTGATCAGATTAGCTCATATTTTGATTAATTTTCTTGGAGAAGTGATTTTACTAATTATTTGGAAAGTTTGTAGATGTGACTTTCCATGCTAGCTGTTGGATGAAGGGGGTGAGAAGGAATCAGGTTTGTGAATTTTTGGGATGTCATATTTGGGATATTCAGTTGTTTGCGGATGATGCGAAGCTGGGAAGGATTATTAGTAATAGTGCAGATGTGGTAGCCCTTCTAGAGGATTTGAATTAGCTAGATAGATGGGCAAATGAATGGGGGTGTCAGTTTAATGCAGCAAAATGTAAGGTCTTGAGGTTTGGGAAACATTGATGGGATGCTGCATTCTATGGGAGGAGTTATACTGGAGGAAGTAGGGAAGACAAGAGATCTGGGGTTGATGATTGATAGAAACCTGAAATTTAGGGGACATATTGCAAAGGTGGTGAAGGTAACACAGAGGATTGCTGCAGTTATGAGAAGGACACTGACCTGCAGAGATAAAAGGGTTATCATTCCATTGTATAAGTCTCTGATCAGACCACACTTAGACTATTGTTCTCAGATTTGGTCCCCAGGATTTGAAGGGGATAAATTAACTGTGGAAAGGAAAGAAAGACGGATGACAAAGATGGTTTCAGGACTGTACAAGGATAGTTATGAGGATCGGCTGAGGGAATGTGGATTGCAAAGTTTGGTGAATAGAAGAAGGAGAGGTGATATGATTGAGACTTTTAAACTGTTGAGAGGTGGTTACAGGGTTGACACTGGGGAGTTCTTTCGCTTAGTTGAACAGCGGGAAGGAGTGATGACAAGAGGCCATCCCTGGAAGTTACGAAAGAAAACTGTGAGCAAGAGGGTGAGGAGTGGTTTCTTTGCGTGGAGGGTGGTTGAGCCGTGGAATGCATTGCCTGATGGAGTGGTGAGAGCGAGAACGGTCAATGAGTTTAAGGAGGGGCATGATAGACTTTGTGTTTCTTAAGGGGGACCACCCCTCGATGAATCTTGACAGACTTTATGTTCTTAGGAAGGACCTCCCATGATGAGTCTTTTGACTCCATGGAGGCCTGAATAATAATAATAATATATCCAAGGTGGTTTTGACATGGTAAAGCTTTTTTGGTAATTTCTGTGGACCAAGATGTAAGTTTTTTCCATAATTTATATACTTTATTTTTATTTCTTTTGAGTTTGGTAAGATCCCAAACTGTAATCTGATATCTGTGTAGAGTAGTTTAAGAAGAATGCTCATTTTATTCTTATAATCTGTGTATTTACCACACTTATAATTTATGCTCTGATAATGCTGTTTATCAGAGTAAAACATCACTAAATTCAATATATATAGGAGAGGCAGTTACAGAGTAAACATTGGAGAGTTCTTTCACTTGGTGGAATGGCAGGAAGGAGCCATGACAAGGGGCCATCCCTGGAAGTTACGAAAGGAGGCTGTGCGCAAGAGAGTGAGGAGTGGTTTCTTTGTGTGGAGGGTGGTTGGAGCGGGAACGGTCAGTGGGATCAAGGAGTGGTATGATAAACTTTGTGTTTCCTAAAAATAACCTCCCACGATGGGTCTCTTGACTCCATCAGGCATCCTTGAAAGACTTCTCTCTGTATAGTTTAAATTTTGTAACTTCACTAGTTCTTACAGCTGTTGGTTTTGATATGTGTTATATTGCAGAGAGTAGCTGATTTGTAATATTTAATTTGGATATATGATTCACAGCTTCCTTCTTATAAATTTGTGAAAGGCCTTCCATTAACCTATAAATGGTGTGAATGTTTCTATGTTGATTTTTTAATATAATAGTTGGGTCAATGCATTAAGAACAGGAGTCGCTTTGTTCACAAAATTTTTTGTACACATGATTTGAGTTTCAAAGTTAACATTCATTTGTGTAGTCAGTATTTGAGAGAATTATTCCTTTATGGTAGCTTGCTCCACCTTTGCAATGAGTTGTCCTGGTGTTGTACCACCTTACCCCAGTCCTGAAGATACTTTCAGGCGCAAACTTTGTTTGCTCACACTTGGATAAAGGATTAAACTAATTTTATTATATTCCTTTATAATTTTCATAATTACAGTTGATGCCTTTTTTACATGATGGTTAATGGCCTTATTCCAGCTTCCTGTTATTTTTTCTTGTTGCCAGATATTAAACTATTTCAAAAGTCCTTGAATGCCTACATGATTAATACATTCCATATTTTACAATCAGAATTTTCCTGATTTACTTTAATGTATGGGTTTTTTGTACCTATTTCTTCCTTTGTATAATTTGTAATTTGAAAATGAATATTATTCTCCGTGATCGCTCTACCTACATACCACTTGAACATGATCCCACAAAAAATCAAGTTAAAAAATTAAGCAACCTACTTAAAAAAGTGGTCTCCTGACATTACAAAAAAACTCAAACCATTCGGTTCTTGTCCCCCCCCCCCCCCCCCCCGTATATACGGTTACCTAAACTCCACTAACTTAATTCTCCCCTAATACCAATGTTCCCTCTAAGCTGTGCGCACACGTTTTACAACTAGTGCACAAAGCAAAAAATATGCGCATACTAGATTTTCAAGATGAAATTAAAATTTATTAAAGAAGTTCCACCTAAACATTAACCTATAAATTCTTTAAAAAATACGGTAACTCGGCAACGCTCAAGCCTATAACCTCACATTTTTTATTACATTCTCGAAGTTGCACAAAACTTATAAATTATTAACAGTAACTCTATTTGAAGCTAGTGATTTGATGCCAAAGTGAAAGTACCAAAAAATTACTTAAATGTGTAATTTTTAAGTAACATATAGAATGGTGCACGGTTTGTTTACATCTCAGGCCTGACTCATGGAAAATTCCCAAACGCGATTGGCTGATCAAATTAGTTCAAGATCATGACGAATTAAAACAATGGTTTCATAATTTTAATAAAAATAATTAAATACTTTTAAAAACTTAAAATTAGAGTACGATTAAAAATATTGTAGCGTTTCAAAATTTTCTAATTTTTAAAAGGAATTTTAAAATAGTTGACTAAATAATAAAATTCGTGTACACGCATTGAGATACAACCAAGTTAATTAAATCTAGCCTCTAGGCATATCTTTTAGCTCTTGTGTTGCCCTCGGCAATGTTTAGTGTTGATTCAGCTTTTACCTTGCCAAGTTATTCAGTGAATAGTGTACATTTTTAAATTTATAAAAACAATAAAAAACATTCTTCAAATAACAAAATTGCAAAAAACTGATGCACCATGATCCCGTGGTTAATTATTGTCACAAATTCAAAGGAAGCAAAAGGTGTGAAGCGAAAATGAACTGCTAGCTGCTTTAAAAGTGAATGGCTGGATGAAATAGTGAAAACTGCTATGCCAAAAGCTCATGAGTTGATAAACATTCAGCTGCGTGAAATATTTATGTATGATGCTACAATTGGTGTTGTTTGTATTTATTGTCGTGATGCAAAGGTTGCTGGGGATTTTGCCAATTGGATTAAGTTTGATGTCACTTGGAAATTGGATTTTTTGAAATGCCATTTGACAGGTAAAATACATCTGGATGGTGTACACAAACTTAGGCAACAAAATTGTTCATTGCCAGCTACAGGAGTACTGCGTATGCTACGTGAAAGTTCAGATGACCGAGAGAGAAAACGATCAAACTCAGAGCAGATTAAAGTTCTTATTGACAGTGTCTTATTAAGACACTGTCAATAAGACAGTGTCAAAAAAGTTAAGATGAATAACTCTTTACTTTCAGTTCAACATATGAAAAAGTATGTTCAACTCCCAGACAGCTGGCGAAGCAAAAATTATGCATTTGAATTCCTGGAAACAATCAATTTAATTGTTGACGATGACATGTTTGAGCAAATTGCATCTGCAAATTTCCACACCTTAACCATTGATGAAAGCATTGATATAACTGTTAACAAATGTCTCATTCTCTATTTTAAGTTTAGACCTAATGATTGTAATGAATATAAAACATATTTTGGCAGAATAATTCAGTTGCAGGCATGTGATGCCTCCTCCATTGTGTTAGCTATTAAACAGTTTTATCAAGAAAAGAAACTTCATCTCCAAAAAATGGTGATGTTTACCTCTGATGGAGCCGCAGTGATGCTGGTTAATGGTGTCGCTCCAAAACTTAAATTAGAAGTTCCACATCTTGTCCAGCAACACTGTGTAGTTCACTGTGAGGATCTGGGGATCTGTGATACATGGAAGGAAATTAAACTACTCAGAGATATTGATGCATTAATGAGAACAGTGTACACACTCTTTTCTCGTTCCACAGTGAAAAGACATGAATTTAAAGAAATTGTCGAGGCGTCTGAAAATGAAGCTATTGCCTTCAGACCACTCATTGAAGTGCAGTGGCTATCCAGACATTTTGCATTACAGGCAATAGTATGAAACTATGAGGGACTGATCACATATTTTGAAAAAGACAAATCGAATGATCCCGTGGTTAATTATTGTCACAATAAATTAACTAACATGATGACATTCAAAATAGCTGTTAATGTTTTAAGTGATGTTTTTGAAGAAATGGCTTCCCTGTGCAAAATCTTACAAAGGAGCAACCTTACACCACTAGACAGTGGTATAAGGTTACTTTTGCCAGAGGGAAGATTAACAAAATCAGGAATCAGTATTTAGAAGGTGACGCTTGCTGGAGTGACAGAGTAAATGCTTTACTTAAACAAGAAAAGACTGAACCAGTAGATACTAGGCCCCTGTTAAATTTTATAAATTGTTTTTTTTTTTTTTTTATGTGCACATTTAGAGGACAGATTCCCTGAGAATGAGATACAAGAATGGTCAGTGTTTGATATCTCCTCTATTTCACATTGTGATTTCTCATTTGGTAGTGAACATGTTAATGCCCTTTGTCTTAAATATTATGATTTTCTGGATGATACTACAGAAATAATTAGTCAGTTTAATGATTTCAAATTTTCTGTACAAGAAAAAATTAAATGCAAAATGATATCAAATTTTACACAAATGGTTGTATTTGCTCTTTGAGCAGTTTTGTGATTTGGCAAAGTTGATGGATATTGGAGGAACCTTCCTTGCATCTAGTTCAGACTGTGAGCGAGGTTTTAGTCTAATGAATCAAATAAAAAAACCAACTTAGAAACCGTTTAGGAGAATGTCATTTGGATATGCTAATGAGAGTGAAAAGTTACCAATTATATGTAAATTCGATTAATTTAGATAGTGTGTATAAAGAGTGGGTGAATGCCAAAGACAGAAGGGAGATAAAAATAAAGAGATAGAAGCTAGAACTAAACAAGATGAGAATTAGTAACAGACTTATTATGAAGGTTTAACAAGATGAAAATTAGTAATGGGAATATTTTATTATGTATGTTTAGAGTTATTTGCAAAGTTAGAAAATTTAATTATAGGCAATCAGTCACTAGTGTTATTTTTTTTTTTACTTTAATTTTTACTTCTAATCAGATCAATATTAAATACATATAAAATATTTATGTTAGCTCTGTGATTGATGTCGCACAACTTACTTGGTGATGGTAATAATACACACACTTAGAATCCTATCTAGTACAGTCGGTATTGTGTTGGCCTCGCATGCGCGAAGTCCCAGGATCAAGTCCTGCCCAAGGCTCGTGAATCGTGATTTCCGACTGTTTACTGGGGAGACTACTGCTGTGTGTGTTGGGAAGTTGGGGTGACCTGGCTGACGTCCCATTGACACCAGAAGGTAAAGAGTGAACTAAAATCTTTTAACTTTTTTGCTTAAATGATCAGTATGGTGACTCATATGGGTGCGCACATACTTTTCAAAAGAAGGCAAATTTTGCACACACGCAAATTTCTGCACACACTCACAGCAAAAAATTAGAGGGAACATTGCCTCTAGATGCCATCAGTCTACCTTGCTACAAATTGTCAAAGCAGCTAGCTATCTGAACCCTCTCACTGGTCTTACCACATCTTATGTAAAAAACTCTATCCACTTTAAAAACTTAATTAAAAATCTTACTTTAAATATACAGACATATTGGTCAGCTTTGACATCATCTCATTGTTTACCAATATTCCCCTAATTGACAACTTAACACTCATAAAAAACGTTTTTCCTTCCTTCTGATATCTTAGAGCTCTTTTCCTTTGCCATCAGCTTTGGTTATTTTTCTTGGAAGAACAACATCTATAAACAGATAGAGGGAACTGCCAATTTGAATCGAACCCCTCTTGCCAATTTTTACATGAAAAATTTTGAAAAACGAGTCATAGACTCTTCCTCTCTAGAACCGTCTATCTGGCTAAGATATGCAGATAATGTAATCTATTTGGCCTCATGGCCCACACACATTAGATTCCTTTCTTAGTCACCTCAATAGTCTACATCCAAGAATCCAGTTTACGATGGAAAAGGAAAATAACAATAGTTTATCCTTCCTTAGACACCTTAGTAACATACCTTCCTAATGGTAACCTTTCTTTCTCTGTATATAGAAAACCTACTCATACAGGCAGATACATTCACAAACTGTTTTTTGAATCTGCATCTGCACTTATAAATCAACCTAATTTAAACAAATACGATTGCATTAAACTTCCCAAAATTTGGGAAACATTAATCATCAGGGATCCCTCTTTACATCCTAGGCCATCTGCAAATGCCCATAGAGGGCACACCACCTAAATAAGACTTTAGTTTCACTCACTATTGTATTGTATTGTATTGTATTTGTGTGTGTGTGTTACAAAAAGTTTTTTGTAATCCCCGAAGATGTCTCTGTGACAGAGACGAAATATTGGAAGTATTAAAATTAGTTTTAATTCTTTCTCAGTGCTGATAATATTCCATTAAACCTCCAACATGAATTCTTCACAGCACTTAAGCCTCAACACGTACGGAGTAGCAGAATTTGACAGGTATTCTAAAGGGATTCTTTGAGATTGACACAAAAGAAATGTTTCGATACTTGATAGTAAGGAAAGAACAAAGCATCACCCCTGCAAGTTTTGTAAGAATATGGCTATGTCTGTTTCTTGGGGATCAGGAATATCCCCAAGAAAGAAGGATAGTGAGGTAGATTGAAATGTATGGATTGCTGAGTTTAGTTGAAAGTAAAAGCGAGAGTAAGACATGACAGAAATGAATTACTTAAGGAATTCTATAAGATTGATACAAAGGACATTTTCAGTACATGACAAGTAGGGAGAGAATCGGGCATAATCCCTGGAAGTTGTGTAAAGGTGTGTGGACTACATTTATTATTATTTTTTTTCCCTTTCTCTTGGAGAGGGGTGAATGGAGTGGGATGGATTTGCCAGAGGTAGTTGTGAGTAGGGATTGCAAATTCAAATTTTTTTTTTTAGTTTACTAGTAATTTAGTAAAATTTGTCATAAAAAGTTGGCCTGGTTAGCGTGTCCGCTCTTCAGCCAAAAGGCTGTGGGTTTGAATCCCACTATGGGCATGGATGTTTGATTAGTGAAAATAGTAGTGGTAGTGGTTGGCGGTAGATACGGCTCGTTGTAGTTGGTGGATTGAGTGGTGGAGACAGAGCTGTAGAGTAGGTGCCCTCCCTCGATGAGTCCTTAGACTCCCGGAGGTGTCAAGTAATAATAATAATAAAAACTGGTTTAAAAGTAATTTCTTATATTTTCAAAAAAGCTATATTGAAAGAAAATAAATATTAACTTCCCTACTGGCCGAGGTGGATGAAATAATGAGACCAAATTGCACTTATCCATGTTATTCAATGGGTGTTTCAGAATTGTATCCACATTTAGCTGCACATCTCTAGACATCATGGGCAGTTGGGGTGTTAAGCCTCCAGAGAGTCAAGGACTCATTGAGGCAGGCCACTCACACCAGCTATCATACCATTTCTTAAACTCATTCACACTAGATGTACTTGCTACTTCAACTGTACCATTCACAGTTCTGTGAGAGGAAATCTAGCTCTTGTTGCTTTTAAGAAAGTGGTGAGAGCTAGTTTTGCAAACAAATTTAACTTCTACTGATGCCTCCTTGTCCTTTCCCTATCCATATAATGAAAAAGGTTATCAACTGATATCCTACAATGCCCTCAAATGATTATAGATTACCTGTCTACCAGTGTCTGCAGTCCATATACTCTCCATCTATCCTCATAATCTAAATTTCATAATCCTGGTATAATCTTTGGAAAACTTTTTTCTGCTCTTTCCACAGCTTCTTTATGCCCTTTGGAACCCAAGAGAACAAATCTGGCTCGGTGGTTTAGGCATGGTCTTATCAAGGCCTTTTAAAGAGGCAAAATGACTTCCTTATCCTTACTAGTCAAGGTTTGTTTCAACATAGCAGTTATCCTTTGAATTGTATTTGTAATATTTCGTATGTATCCCTTGAACTTCAATATTCTATTCACCATAACTCCAAAATCTCTAGCCTTGTCAGTTTACTCCAAGCATAATTCCACAAGTATAACATGCTGTTGGATCATGCCAAAGTGACGAGTAACCAACTTTACAGTAACATTGAATTGACAGTGATTATCGTTTGTCTGAACTTACAGCTTATTCAAATCACCTTGTAAATGCTGTATATTAGTAGCATCTCTGATTGCTCTGCTTATCTTTGCATCATCAGCAAACATTTGATCTCCTGATCTTCAAAATATCATTAATACACACACACACGCACGCACACTAAATAACAATGGTCCAAGGACTGATGCATGAGGCACACCACTGGTCACTTTAAATCTGGCAGATTCATACCTTTCATACATCACTTTCTTGATACCTTCCCATCAGACATCCACTTATCCAAGCCAATAGTTTATATTCCAGTCCCACTTTATGCAACAAATGCCTTAGCAAAGTCCAATGGCATTATAGTGTACTCATTCCCTTTATCCAACTTAGTCATAACAACTTTATTAGAAAATATGAGCAAATTACTGTCATGATCTCCCTTTAGTAAACCTATGAGTTTACACAGAAGCTCTACTTGCAGAGTAGAGCTTCTTTGTCCACCATTTCTGTATGCAAGTTCTTGCCATCTTCTCTAAAATCTTCACAATCAATCACTCTAGAGATATTAATAGGTTGATAGACACATCAGTCTTTGCACCACCCTTGTTCAATTGGATAATCATGCATTTTTCCTGCTGAATCTTTCTTGAGCTAAGACTCAAATTATACCAACATGTTAAGAGCCTAGCCTGTTTGAATGATCTATCCCTATTACCAAATTCTTATCCTGCTTTTTTTATGTGCCTCTATCTTTTCATCCAATGTGGGTAGCATTGTACACTATGTTATATACTATATTATATTTAGCTGGCCTGATTGGCCAAGTGGTTAGAATACCCATTCTCCAACTAACAGGTCATAGATTCAAATCCTGCTTTAGGTATAGATATTTTGTGATTGTCTTCGGTGGGAGATGAATTTCATTGCCCAGTGTGAGACTACTGCCACACTTATTGGAGGCCTGAAGCGGCATGAAAACGTTCCATGCTTGATTTCTGCACTGTCTAAAAACAAGACTACCTTCAACCCCCCAGCAAAACTAAGAAATTTACTTAGCTCCTCCAAAGATCCTCTTCCATACTTTGCCCACCCAGGGGTTTACAAAATTCAATGTGCCTGTAACCTACCTTACATAGAGGAAACAAGATGCATCATCTCACTCAGGAAAGATGAACACAAACGCCACATTAAATACCTCCACTATGGTAAAACAGGCCTATCAGACCATGCACTCCAAACATGCCACAGAAGAGAGATTGAGAGCATTTGATGATGGGGAAGAGAGACTGACTGTAAGTGAGCAAGAGGTGTATGGGGAGTTGAGTAAACTAGATGTTAATAAGGCTGTGGGACTTGATAATATATCACCACATATACTTAAGTAATGTGCCAGGGAATTGACACCTGCCTTGACATATTTTTTTAATACAAGTCTTGCACTCAGTCAAGTTTCTAAAGAGTGGGAGGGCAAGATTGTGCCACTTCATAAAGGAGGTGATCGAACTTAAGCATCAAACTATTGGCCTATCTGGGTGTCAGGTGTTGTGGTTAAGTTGTTGGAGAAGCTTGTGAGAACTAGGATCCAGAGTTGGGTTGACTACAATGGTATTATCTTTGATGGACAGCATGGATTTGCTGAAGGGAGATCATGATTTAGTAATCTACTTATTATAATAAAGTGACTGCTTCCTTGGACAGAGGAGAAGGATACACAGTAATATACTTGGATTTGCAAAAGTTTTTGATAGAGTACCTCATGATAAGTTGACATTCAAACTAGAGCAGATGGGGTTGGATATTAGATTAGTGCATTGGATTGGAGACTAGCTATCTGATGGGTATCAACAAGTTGTGTATTCCTTTCAACTATTTGTATGGCCTAGCCCAATTTTACACTAGGTTAATGGCTCAATAAGATAATTATATTATTAGACAAACAAAGTACAGTGGTGGACAAGATACTGTAATGAGTCATATGAATAAAAACTAGATTTAGATAGCATTGGGAAACTGACTGAAGAATTGAAGCAAATATCACCAGCAACATCAGTGACCAAGCTTCCTTCTGGGTTTGACCTTGTGGAAGCCCTTTGTTCTTTCCCAGTTGTATGTTGGGTGCCTTCAGGTAATGAGTATGATATGGACATTTTAAGAGAAGAGGTAGAAAAAGCAATAGGATGGCTAAAACACAACAAGAGCCCTGGCAATGATAACATCACTGGAGCAATGATTAAATATGGTGGCAAAAGTATGGTTATGGAAATGCACCAAGTATGTAATATGGTATGGAAAGAAGGAAAAATTCCAGAGGAGTAGGTGAAATCAATATTAGTGACATTATACAAGAAAGGAAGTAAGCTAGAATGTAAAAATTATAGAACAATTGCCTTGACAGGTCATCTTGGTAAGGTGACGATGATATTGACAGAAAGATTGAGAACACAATTAGAAGCATACCTTGCAGACGAGCAATCAGGATTTAGGAAAGATAGAACTGCAATTAAACAGATTTTGACAATGTGATTAATAGCAGAGAAATCTAGGAGAAAAAAACAAACAAATGTTTGCTTTGTTGATTTTCAGAAGCCATTTGACAGTATCGACCAGAAAATGACATTAGCAGTGCTAGAATCCTATGGAATTGACAAAAAACTAATAGCTTATATTAAAAGATGTTTATAAGAATGCAGTTATAAAACAAACTACTTCTATCTTCTGATAGAGCTCTTCATTTGTGACTTTCTGTACCCATCCTATTTCTTAGAATCTTCCTGTAACAAGTTCTTTCAAATGCCAAAATTCTGTTTCTTGATTCCTTATTTATTACCCACGTTTTAGGTCCATACAGTTCACTGCTAAAGATGCATGTTTCTAGTACTCTTAGTTTTGTTTGCAGGCTGATTACTTTACTTTTCCAAATATTATCCATGGCCTTCAGATTTGTTCTTTCCTTTGCAATCTGGATCTTTATTTCTTTCCCAATTCCATTGATATAGAAAATCTAAGAAAATCCATTGATATAGAAAAGATACAAGTAGATGGAATTGATATAGAACAATTCCATCCACTTGTATCTTTTGTTTCATGTTCTTCTCACCAAATACCATTGTCTTTGTTTTTTTTCCAAGTTAATAACAAGTCCAAATCTTTTCCCATCCTCATTTAACAGTTTCATTTTTTTTTTAGTTATCTTTAACCTTCTTCAATAATAACAGTGTCATCTGTAAACCTCAAATTGTTAATTCTCATCCCATGCACTGATATTCCTTTTGCATCTTCCTTCATTTTATTCCATTGCTCTTTCTAAATGTGCTTGGTGACATTGGTTCCCCCCCCTGTCTAGTACCTCTGCTTGTTTTAAACCATTTCCCCAAATCATCACCTATTCTAACTGCTGTAACTGCATTCTTATAAACATCTTTTAATATATCTAATCTGATCTGATCTAATTGAGAATCTAATGCAGAAGATTATAAAACACAAGCTGCAATTATTTGGACACATCTGCAGAATGAGTGAGGACCAGAAGATAAAGACATTCATGTTTGGTATTATGGATGATGTTAACTGAAGAGGTAGACCATACAGAGAATGGATAGACGACATAAAGGACTGGTGCAGAATGGGTGTACAGAAACTACGAAACTGTGCACTGGACAAAGAAAGGTGGAAGAAGATAGTGAAGGAGGATCGGACACCAACGGGCAGTTAGACCATGGTTCGTGATGATGAAACTTAAATTACCATCAACATATTTGAACTGATAGTTAATTAAAAATTAATGACTTTGATAAAAATTAATTTTTACTCAAAAAAGATGTAAACTTACTGTATTTAATAAGCCAATCTTTAATGGCTACCCTCAGCATGATGACATCCTGCTAATTTTTCAATATCAGGTTCAATGTTTTACAAACAAAAGTCTCAAGTATCCTCTTACACTTATTTGATCTATTTTGCTGCTTAGCTAACAATTGCAACATGACACTGAATCCTTTCTTGACCAAGTATGAAGAAGGAAAAGCAATGAACAGTAATTTTATTTCTTGCCAAAGCTGAGGACTTGCATTGAATGTTTGGCCAGAATCTTTCAGACCTAGACTGTTGAAATTGTACTTAAGCTTCAAAATCATTTTTTAAGTCAATAAATTTGGATGAACAGAAGTGGTACATCAGAAAGAAATGGATTTATGACCCAATTGGGTATTTTAAGCCCATCAAAGTCTTTGAATCTGATCATTGCGTTATCTTTCAGTGTCAGAAGATGGGAACAATAAAAATCCAAATCTGTATCTAATATTAAATCATCATCTATTATTTGTAGACTTGGGAACTGCAGATAATCTCATATTGATGCTCTGCTTGTGGAATGTTAATTTGCTTTATCAGCAAATTAATAATTCCCTTTGCTTTATAAGATTCATGTTGCTTCCCTGCAATTTGATGTTAACCTAATTTAATTTGGTGAAAGTATCGGAAAGATATGCAATGTCAACCTTTTCCTTTTTTTTTTAGAACATGTTCTCATCGCATGAATTAAAAAAATTCCAAAACAGTATTGTAGAGATCATGAAAGTTCTGCAGACAGTTTCCATTTGAGAGCCATCTAACTTCGGTGTGAAGCAAAAGATTCTCAAATTCTTCATTTTCATGGCAATGGTCCTGAAAAATACGGGTATTCAATGACTGGGCTTTTATTTTATTCACTGCTTTAATAACATCATCCTAAGTCTTATGTAGTCTACTGCTAAGATGTTTGCAGCTAAGTGCTGTATACGAAGAATGCAGTGAATTGTAAAGATATTTAGAACTGCTTCTTTTAATTTTGTTTTAATCCACAGTGACAACCAATCATAGTTGGTGCTCCATCAGTTGCACACACAATATTATTTGTGAGAGGAATGTTTTTAGCATTAAAAAAGTCTTTAATAACCTTAAAAATTGTAGAACCTTTTGTCAATTTTTAGTTGTTCAGCAAATAAAAACTAAATAATTTCTTCATTAGCATTTATATAACACGTAGGCCATGAACAAAGCTTTGTTATCACATAAATTGTCTCATTGAGTTGCAAAGAAAATCTTATGGTTTTTAAATCAAAGTTTTTTTTCAATGTCCTTTGCCATTTCATCAGTTCTTGTTGATACTAAACTATTGAGAATTTCGGCAATAGTATGTGGCTTTCTACATTTGGCAATTAATTTTGAAAGTTTGTAAGACACAAGTCCCTTCTCTTGTTGGTTACCTTGTTTTGCAACCAACCCTTTAAGTCCAGGACAATTTGTAAATTTAGTTTTTAATTCACAAAAGTACCCCACATCCTTTTTTACTTTATTTGGATGTTTTGTTCATAAATGCTCAATCATTCTTGAAAGCTTCATTTGAGAAAGTTTTTCACATATTAAGCACATTGGTAGCTACTCATTATTTATAGATGGAATAACTCCATATTTTAAATATTCACTTGAATTTTGATGACACTTTATTTTTACTAATTTAAAATTTTAATGGGCTACAGTGCTACACAACTTCAGCAAAGTGCACCACATGATACCATGGATGTAAACTGCAAACCGGGGTTGCCAGATAGGCATTAGGAAAAGTAGCAGATAAATCTTATAAAAGTGGTGGATTCTGCTAATGTCTGGCAATACTGTTCAAATAAATTTGAACAGTATTGCCAGATATACAATATTCTGAACAGTGTTGCCAAATATACAATATAAATAGGGATGCTAGAACAGTGTTGCCAAATATACAATATAAATAGGGATGCAAAAAAATACAGAATTTTTTGCTTTTATTATATTAGTAGTATTATAATGCTTACCGCCCACCCTCAGCATTCACAGTGCCCCAAGGGGGATGCTACCACCCAGGTTAAGAACCACTGCTCTAGAAGGATGTGACTCGTCACTGTGCATCCAACTAGCAGGGTGGTGGTCTCATACTGGGTGATGAAATTCATCTATCTAAAGACAATCACAGATATCCATACCCACTGCAAGATTTGAACCTGTACCTGTTGATTGGAGAGTGGGTATGCTAACCACTCAGCCAACCAGGCTGGCAAATAATATTTCTTAAATATTTACTTCTTTGTCCTGTAGTGAAATATTTTGTTATTAAATATTTGTGTTATTACTAATTTGTGTTCTTGTTATGGTTGCATGTATTATATTTCTGTTTCAGTTAAATTTTATTTAAGTAATGATAAAATTATCCTCTGTGCTATGAAATTTGGACAGTAAAATTTCAAAAAAGTAATGAGTTGTATACAGAACCTGCATATAATCTTTGCCACGAGTTTTAGTGCTCTAAGGATTCACATGACCTGCAACACTCTTTCAAATGAATATAGACCATAATTATCTAAAAATGCATTTGGCTGTAATGCGATAATTTTATCTTTTCTTAAATGTTTCCATCTCAAATGATACTTTTGAAGAATCATTTTTAATTACATTTTCAGCTACCAATCTATTAGTCATATACATATATACACAGACTAAAAACTTTTGGATATGTGCTTATGCAGATTATCTGGGTGTTTGCCTGTTTTCTGAGAACCAATAGCTTAAAAGGACTGTCAGGTCAGTGTTATTCAAAACATTCTTACTTATGGCAATATACATTTGTTCAACAATTGTGTCTTTTAATTAGGGCAGTACAAAGACCAACTTGTTGAAAGTTATGAGAGTTCCATATATTCCTAACAGTGTTTCATGGTATAAACCACACCAGAAGAACAAAATAAATCAGCTCCATGTACTCTAAATTATTTTTTTGAAAATTCATAGTGAATGTTTCTATTCATAGTGAAGTGATGGAGAGTTGTGCAATAGGTGTCCTCCCGCGATGAGTCTTCAGGCTCCTTGGAGGTGTCACGAATAATAATAATAATAATGTTACATTTCATTTTAGCAATAACATAGGATAATTTTACAAATTTTCTGGAATAAGTTGGCCACTAAAGGAAGTATTGTATGACTCGTGACCTGTACATTTTGTGGAATGGAAAGTGGAGAACTAACTAGAGGTTTTTAATTGGTGTCTAATTTTTACTTTCTCATGGTATACTCCATTAGTAATAAGGTCATCAGAAATGGACTGACAATTTCAAATTAAACCAACTGAGTTGTATTGGTGGAAACCTAAATTTTCATTATGATTATCTGTTTAAGCAGAACTTGTGCTGATTGAAGCACAGTGAGGACTACTTTTTGCTTTCGTGGAAGGATAAATTGAGCACCATCAAAGAGAAAGTAGATCTGGCAGGAGAACACGAACCATACAATAATTCATATATCTTCATGATAAATTTGGTGTTTCCAAGAACTGCAGGCAAAAGTAGCTGAGAACTTAATAATTTTAAGACAACTTATGGATTGTAATACTGGAGAAGATAAATTTAAAAATGTAAAATTGAATAATGTAGCTACTTAGGTTTTTCATTCTATCAAAGGGCTAAAGAGAAACAAGGAAAGTTATTTTGATCATTATAATGAATACCTAAAATACAGTGAAATAGGAGAAATGATTGCAAATGTAAATAGGTAGGGTAGAGAATTAGATATACTTCCTACCTTCTCTTCTAGGATTATATAATCCAGGAATTCTGCTCTGGAGAGAGAAAGACAGTATGCTATTTCAAGCCTGCACTAAGCATGATTGCAGACTCCCACTAGACAAAGAAAAGCTCTGACTTGAAGATCTACACAGACATGCAGCAGTGAGATTCTGCTCTTCAACCAGTTGTTGGTTGGAGAGCAGGAATGCTGACCAATTGGTTGAAAGTGAAGAGGCCTAAAGATGATCAGTAATTCATATGAAATAGGAAGTGAAATTCGTCTAGTTTTATTCTGAGGGTGATAAAATTGCAAAGCTGCAAAAAATTTTTAAAAAAGAACTACTGTTGTGAATGTCTTTTATATGTGTGCTTGAGGCCTCGAATATACAAATGTTATTTTGGAGGTGGAAGCCGAACAATTTTTAAAAACTAGAATAAGTTGATTATCATTATCATCAGACTTCCACGGAGTCCAAAGACTCATTTGGGGAGTTCACACAGTTTTACGGTGCCTTAAATGCATTTGTTGTCTCCACACTTTCAGACAATACATTCCAATCACCCACCACTCTCCATGCAAAAAAACATATCCCTCACACCTTCCTTATACAGAATTTCCCCCATTCTATAAAAAACTTCACCCCCCCATCGATCTGGTAATTGTTATTATTACAGGCAACTCCAAGGAGTCCTTAGACTCATCGAGGGAGATCCTAACATCATGTCAAGAACAACTATTCAACATTCACAGTATCTACCATACTTCGCCTTGAACTCATTCACAGTCATGTCATCCACAACAGACTCTGGCAGCTTATTCCACTCATTCACCACTCTCCAAGTAAAAAACCTAGCTCTAACACCCTTGCTAACCACACTCTTGCCCAGTTTCCATGGATGGCCCTTAGTCCTCCCCCCATCAGTCCTGTTCTCAAAAATATCCTCTGAATTAATCTTATAGAAACCCTTCAGTAATTTGAATGTCTCAGTCATATCACCCCTTTTCCACCTATCAACAAATTTTTGCAACCCACAAATCTTCAACCTGTTCTCATAAGGTTCATTCCATAGACCTGCTATCATCTTGGTCACTCGCCTCTGGATCCTCTCTACCTCCTTCCCATCAAGAAGAAACCCTGGCTCCCAAATCTGGGCACAGTAGTCAAGATGGGGTCTTATCAAGGCTTGATACAGAGGAGCAATAACTTGCTTGTCTCTGCTTAAGGGATCTGCACTATGAATTGTTGGAACATCCACCCTATTCCCCAGATTTGGCTCCCTCTGACTTCTATCTCTTCCCAAAACTAAAACTCTTTCTCGCTGGTCAGCATTTTTCTTCGAATCATTATCTATTTATATGCTTATTATGTCTCAATTATATCCCTCCCTTTCCCCCTATGCACTAGACTTCAAATTGCATTCCTTCAATTTATTTTCATACTTTACATTTCAGAGACTATCTTAGTCAATCATCTCTGAATTTCCAGTATCTCTTCATCCTTTTGAAAACTACATGAGCAAATCTGTGCACAATAATCCATATGCAGCTTGATCAAACCCTTTTATTAATGGAACCATAATATCCTTACAAGTAACAGAAGTAAGAATCTATGAAACAATGGTCCTCCCAGTACTCTATGAAAGTGAATGCTGGAATCTCAAAAAGCCTGAAGAGAAAAAATTATTAGTTACTGAAATGGGTTGGTTAAGAAGATTACTTGGAGTATCTCTGCTGGATCGACTAAGAAACAAAGACATAAGGAAATGACTAAAAACAAGAAATAACAATAATAGACAAAATCCAAGAAAGAAGACTGTGATGCTTTGGCCATGTGACCAGAATGGGAACAGAAAGACTACCATCTAAAGCCCTGAATATAACGATGGAAGGTAAAAGATCCAAAGGATGGCCCAGAATTAGATGGATAGACAAAATAAAAGAGGACCTTAAAACCAAATCACAACAAGCGACACCAAACTGGACAGAATTGTTCAGACTGTTCCGGGACAGACAGAAGTGGAAAGAGTTCATTCGACCTCATCATCATCCACATAGACGATGGAAGAGAGAAGAAGATAATATCCTTACTTCTATGAGGGTGGTCTGAAAAGTTCTCGGCCTAACAATGAAAAAACGAATTTATAATTTCAAAATTATTTTTATTTTTCAACATAATCTCCCTTAAGACTAATACATTTATTAGCAATGCTTCAGTGCCATTATCCTGTCTCTATAGTGGTTCTCAATAAGATCTGCAAAATACCCATCTACAGCTGCAATCACCTCTTGATTCGAAGAAAAACGCTGACCAGCGAGAAAGAGTTTTAGTTTTGGGAAGAGATAGAAGTCAGAGGGAGCCAAATCTGGAGAATAGGGTGGATGTTCTAACATTTTATAGTGCATATCCCTTAATTTTCCCATTGCCAAAACACCTTTGTGAGCAGGTGCATTGGCCTGATGAAAGATGATTTTTTTTTCTTCTACAAACCAGGTCTTTTCTCATGAATTTTTTTGTATAGTCTGATTAAAAGATTGGAACAATATTCCCTGGTTATTGTTTTACCCTTTTCAAGATAATTAATAAACAAAATGCCTTTAACATCCCAAAACACCGATGCCATGACCTTTCCTGCTGATGGAACCGACTTTGTCTTCTTTGGCGCTGAACAACCGGTTTCTGTCTGTTTTCACTGCTTGAATTCTGGTGTGTGTAATAATGAATACAAGTCTCATCCATAGTAATAAATCGATGCACAAAATCAGTTTTATTCTTGCTAAAACTCTCCAAGCACTGTTCAGAGATTTTCATGCAAGTGCGTTTTTGATCTGCTGTGAGCAAGCACGGCACCCATCTTGCACAAAACTTTTTCATTTGCAATTCTTCACGTGAAATATATCCTACACGTTCTTTTGAAATGCCTATATTCTCAGCAAATTCATGCACTTTGACTCGCGAGTCATCCAATACCATGTCGTGCACTTGATCAATGATTTTTGGTGGTGGTGTTACACTTCTTCGACGTCCTTCACGTAGATCATCTTCAAGGCAGACGTGGCCACGTTTAAACTCGGCAGCCCATTTCTTAATTGTCAAAAACAAAGGAGAAGAATGCCCATAAACTTCGAATGAATTTCTTTTGGCGCTAAACCTTCTTTTACAAAGAATTTTATAACTGCACGATACTCAATTTTATCCATTTCAAGGGATACAGACAACTTTTGCTTCAGACAGCTGTATAATACAAACTACTTACAATTTCACATGGATGCTTATGACAGACATACCAACTTAGAAAAAAAATATCTTGCCGATAGTGTTGCCATCTATGGTCAAGGCTGAAAACTTTTCAGACCATCCTTGTACATGCCAGTGTCCTCTTCATAGCCATAATCTGCAATGCCATCCTCACAATTTTAGCAACGCGTCCCCAGAATTTTAGGTCCTTGTCCCTCCATCACTTTCAGATCCTTCATCTCCACTTTCTCTAAGATCTTCTCCCCTACTAGTTGCATTCTCTGAACTGGTGGGAAGAAGAATTCCATCTGTGCTACTCAAATTTTAAAATCTTATGCTTTGCAACATTTATCGTGTTTCAGAAAATTGACAATGTAGACTAGATAATTATCTAAACTTTTTAATCATCTAGTCTACATTATCAATTTCCAGAAACAACGCGATGTATGATAATCAATGTATAAGCCTAAATCCAGGATTACTTTGCAGCTTTGAATTAGTAATCCCATTCATTTGCTCATTCAGCCAGTTTATTCAAGTTCTCTTACAGCTGCAGAAACTGCATGTCAACATTCAAACTTTTCCAATGTCATCATTAGCATACAATTTAAACAGCAACAGCCCCAAAACTCTGTGCCCCCTTGGGCACAGAGGCACACTGCATCTAAAAATATTGGTTGCCAGAAGACAAAGGGGGGGCCTACTCACAACTATAAGGCTTAATTTTTATAAGAAATAAATAAAATTTTCAAAAAATACATAAGTGAAAAAAAAGTACAATTAAAATTCTTGCAAAATAAATGTATATTTTTTAGTAATTACAGTGTACATATGTTGTACATATTACTGGCAGTATACAAGTACAGTAGAGTTAACAATTCCTTTTCAATGGATAGCAACATATATGATTCCATGTTCTCCTCAGACAGTGAATTTCTTAGCCTTGTCTTTATGATCTTTAGCTTTGAAAATATCCTCTCACATTGGACTCGAGTAACTGATAGTGTGCAGATGACTTTATAAAGTTCATAAAGATTATCATATGCCTTGTCATGAAGTCTGTTGGATACCAGAAATTTTAGTACACACAATGGGCAAGTGCTACAGATTTTACAGTTGTTGCATCTGGAATCCATATTCTCACTATCATTAAGCAATAGCTTTAATACATCAAAGTTCAAAGCAAAAGTAAACAATTCCAATATTACTTGATCTTTGCTGATTTGTGGAGACAGCTTAATAATACCTTCCAGTGCTTCATCTTCAAGGCCCTTCTCTGCAATAGTTTTAAACTTTGCTGGGTCCAAGCAGGATAAATCTTGATACAACTTTTTGTGTTGTAAGCATGAATCTAGTGACTGGACAATGTGGTCCATTATTAGGTTAAACACATTTACTGAAAATCAGCTAGAGAATCTGAGGAATTCCCTTCATCATCTCTAAGCTCATCTGCCATTCTTTTCTTCCTCTGCCTCTTAACTGGCAATACTGTTTCCTAAGAGCAATTTCCAATGTTTGATTTTGATCCATATTCAACTGTGAAATCTTGTCATTACATTTATTTACAAATTCCAGTGCCTTGCTGTGAACTTTATCAAATGTTCTTGTCTGTTCCTTCCACTTTGTTGTAGCTGAATCTATTAAACTCCATGCAGTAAACATATCTAAACCATTTATCTGTAAATAACTTGATAACTGGGCTGCAGTTTCAAATATATACAAGTAAATGCTGTCAATATTGTTTCGAACTTTAGAAGACTTTGTTGCTTCTTGTTTTGTTTTTGCATCAAACTTGTCTGAATCTTGTATCATTGATAAGCATATCATTAGATTTACAAAAGTACTGACAACGGCATCATCAAAACATCCAAATATAGTTGTTGCTGCATTGGATTTTTCTGACTATCTTGTCTCACCATTAGCTTTAATCATTTCATTTTTTCTTGTCCTAGATGTTTTCCAACAATTTCTATCCATGCAGCCATTCTCGTGTACGATGTTCTCACAAAAGTTGCTAAATTCTGGAGCAAATTGAAAAAAGAAACTGCAACATTTTGTAACAAGTCCACCACGGCCTTTACTTTGAGCCCTTGTTGTTTTAATCGTTTGATTCTTTGTGTAGACTTGTTTTGTACTGCAGAAACATGAGCTGCATAATGGGGGTCATATTTTGCCATCAACTGCACTGTATCAAAAAAATTGCCATGATTCAGAACCTCATTATCCAGAGTGTAGGCCAATTCATTTCTGTGACCTCAAAAAGGAATTGCTTGCTTGCCTAACATCTTTTTGGCATCTATAATCCTCATGACAATACTTCTCTGCTTCAACACTTCTTCTTTCTTTTTAATTAGTGAAAATGCAAAAAAATTATCAAAGGTGCCATCAACCATACTGATAAATTGCTGAATATTTCTGACATGTTGTCGATTTGTGTAAAGCCAAGCTTTGGCTAATACATCTGAAGTCACTAAAGCCACATATAAAAGGTGATGGATTACAAGTGTTGGGAGACTCAAAGGCTAAGCAGTATGAACAATATAAGCACCTACTTTCTATGTTATATGTTAGCCATTTTCTTGGGACTGAATCATTCATAATTTTCCTCATACAAACGAGTATCAAGTGGCTGAAATGGATGTTCAGCAAAAAACTGTTTCAGATTTGCTCATGATGGATATTGGAAGATTCCAGCAGTTGAGCTTTCATTTCTTGTGTAGGTTCATTTATAGGATGTGCTTCAGAAACCAAGTCATTTATGCCTGAAGGTATATTCGATTCCCTGTAACTAGTTGAAGCTATGTGTTCAGATGTTGCAACTACAGGTAGTAAAGATACTGGAACAGTGAAGCCAGAAGAAGTACTGGGCCTGGGTTGGTGAGTAAAGGATGCTATTATATTTGTCTCTGCATTCATTCAAAGCAATAGCGCACTCGGGATTTAATCTTGGGGGGGGTGGCAAGTTGAGTAGACGATTTGAGAATACCCACTATGCATCATATACGACCTATGATTGCTAATTCGTAAGTAATATAGAAATAGAAGACATGACACAATATAAATAAAAAACGATGAATTTTAATTAGGAAAAGATTTTTGGAAAATTTTCTAGTGTTTTTTTTCCTTTTTCTTTGGGGAGCCAGGGCCCCTTGGCTCCCCCTCTGGTGTGCCACTGATTCAGAGTAGCTGTTTCCTGTTCTTGTAACTCACAAATCATTGCATCGTCAACATGAGTATTGTTTCTTGCTTCTTGATTATTTGTTGTGGAACTGTACATTGATGTGGATGGTGGTTGTGATATTATAAAATCTGTAATAGACCTGCATCACTTAGCTGAATTCTGCCTTTCTGCTTCTTGTCGCTCTTTGTGTTTCAGTGATCCAGTTTTATGCTTTTTCTTTTCCATGCTGATTCCTGAAATTAAAACTTAATTAAAAATAATCCATGTTGGGAAAAATGAACATTTACAATTATGCTGCAAGACCACATCAATGGAAATATGCTTTATAGATGTGACTAAAAAATTGAAGCTTAGATCACGTGTATCCGAGAGATACATTCATTACTAATATGTGCTGAAATGCGATAAAACTTAAAAAAAAAACACTGCAAATATAATACATGATGGTTTATTTATTTTCAATTACAATCTAGAAATTATTGAACAGAGAAAAAAAAAAAAATCGAAACCAATACTATACTGGCATTGGAGTTCGTGGCATCTCTCAGATACAATTTACTATCAGATATCACTTTCGCATTAGACTCTATCATTCTCATCATCGGATTCGAGTAACATTCTCTGAATCTCTTCAACATCTGATGGATTATCCAATCGATATATTTTTCCAGCCATTTAAATGGTAAATTTAAAAAAAAAAAAAAAAAAAAAAAAACAATACCATGCTGACATCGGAGTTTGCAGTATCTCTCAGATACAATTTACTATCAAATATCACAAACCTTTACATAACACGTCTTAAACTAAACTGATTGCATAAACAGTGAATATCACTTGTAATATATGTATGCGCAGCTAGTTATGACCTATAACTAGATATGTGTAAGAATATTTATATTAAAATAATTTGTTTGTATCTGTCAGATCAGCATGACCTCTGCAGGGTTAACAATTTTAACAGTCACAGTAATTTTAACTGCAGAGTAAATAAAAGGTATCATTATTTATTGAACTTGCATTATGCATATATATTATTATTTGAGACCTACAGCTTAAATATATATATACTATCTAGTATTTTTATACTAATTTTGTACAATGAAAGAAAATACATTATATTTAAATTAAAGGGCATAGGGCTACAGTATATAAAAAAATTAATTAAATACATACCTTTTATAAAACACAGCAAGCACGAGGTGAAGAACTGATGAAGCATATTCAAACTGAGGTTGACACAATAAAAAATATTTGCTGTCTTTGCAATGTATGCAATAGCTCAATACCAAGTTGACTCCGGCACATCACGATCCCAAGCTGGGATTCCCAGCTAAGCTTCATTGCGCAGATCCAAGCCTATATAACGTATGCATCAGCCTCACATAACCCGAATCAGAATTATTTTTTCAGAGTTATTTATTATATTCTTAAATATAAAGTATCCTCGAAAAATGATTTTATTAAATTTTTTTTATTAAAATAGTAATACAATGTAAATTTTAGTTGCATACAGTAATAATTCTCGTAGACAGGCTTATACGTTGGTTATGCATTATTAAAACACTTAAGGAATTGAACAACGTAGTTAAGGATATAAATTAAACTTTAATAAATATTTTCCGATATTTCGGCAACGTCACGTTGCCATCTTCTAAAGGAACTTACAAAAAAAGTTACGTGCACGTAGGCACTACAACACAGAAACTGGGAATGAAGAGATGAAGCTATTGTTCTCCTAACAGTCCTGATGGTGCCCTCTAGGGGGCTAAGTAGGTGTTCTTGGCCGTTGGGCTTGAAGGTCTGCTGATGTAGGCCTCCCAAATTTGGGGCAGTCGCATACAACCAAATTTGTTGAGGTTTGGAGAATTTCTTAGGGCTGAGGCTGATTCCATAAAGAGACTTTCAAATTTGTATTTGCTACGGTGTATCACTGTAGCTTTCTTCCACCGTATTCTGTGGCGTGTATCCAGAGCATGGTCCGCACACCCAGAATGACTGTATTTGTGAAAACAGATGTAGTCCTTGTGTTCTGAAATTCTGATATTCGCTGTCCTGCCTGTTTGGCCAAAGTAAGACAGTTTACAACTGCAAGGGACCTGGTAAAAACCAGGTAGGTCTAGGGGAAGTGGTTGGTCTTTAGTGGAGCAGATAAGCGATGCCAATTTTCTGTAAGGTTTGTAACAGGAGGTCAGGTCATGTTTTTTTAAGATTTTGGTAATCTTTTACGAGGTGCCTCGGATGTAGGGAATGGTGATGGATTTAGAGTAATCCTTGTTGTGGAGGGGGGGGGGGAGGGGATCTGTGGTTTGTAGGTTCTAATATTTTTTGGATTTTTTTGAGGGGGTAGCCATTGGCTGAGAAAGTGTTGAGGATGTGATTTAGTTCAGTGTTTAGGGCCAAGTCATTTGAACAGATGAGTTTAGCCCTGTTGTATAGTGTTTTCACTACTCCATATTGTTGTGAGGGGGGGGGTAGGATTGTTTGTGAATGTATCTGCCTGTATGGGTGGGTTTTCTGTAAACTGAGAAAACCAAGGTTCCATTAGGCTGGCGGGTGACTAGTGTGTCTAGGAAAGGGAGGCTGTTGTTTTCCTCTTTTTCCAGGGTGAATTTGATTCTGGGGTGTTGGTTGTTTAAGTGTGTTAAGAAGGAGAGAAGTGTTTCAGAGCCATGTGGCCAAATAGCGAACACATCATCAACGTAGCGAAGCCATATGGTTGGTTTTTGTGGGGCAGAGGCTAAGGCTTTTTCTTCAAAGGTCTCCATAAAGAAATTGGCCAAGGGTGGGAAGAGTGGTGAACCCATGGCTGTCCCCTCTATTTGTTTGTAGAATTTTCCCTGCCAAACGAAATAGCCTGAGTTCATTATGAACTGAAATAAGGCTGAGACATCGGGAGAAAATTTAGCTTGGATTAGCTCTAAAGTTTCCTTGAGTGGGACATTTGTAAATAAAGAGGAGACATCAAAGCTGACTATTATGTCAGTATGTTGGAGTGTAAGGTTTTCTATGCTGGCTTTGAAATGGGCTGAGTTTTTTATGTGTGATGGTGTGTTGCCAGTCTAGTGTGTGAGCTCTTTGGCCAAATGTTTAGCTAATTTGTATGTGGGGGAATCAATGCCATCCACTATGGGACGTAATGGCACATTTTCTTTGTGTATTTTTGGGAGCGTAAATACGGGGGGGGGGGTATAGAGTTAAACGGCTTTAATCTGTTAGTAACTTCTACAAGCCAAGAAGTGACTCTCTTAAGGAGCCTGTGAAGTTTTCTAATTTGAGAGTTGGTGGGATTGTAATTGATAGGGAGGTAAGTGGCCCAATCTAATAGAAGAGCATTCAGCTTACCTGTGTAGCTTTGTGTTGCTGATTTTCATAAAATATTTATTATAGCAGTTATTTAATTTAGTTAGGAATCATGCAGATTTATACTGGATTTATTTAAGAGTATAACATCATCTGTATAAAGTAGTGTTGAGATTAACATCATCTACTTTGATATCAGATTTAATGCCACTTTTCTGTCATCATCTATAAAATGTGATCTGTATAGGTGATGAAGAGCTCTGGAGATAATGTGCATCCCTGTCTCACACTTGATTTAACATCATCCTCTACCTTCTTCAATTCTAACAGCTGACTTAATAACTCAAATATTGACAGTATATTTCTCAATAAAATGTCCCGTGTACACTGTATAATTGCACCTGCCATATGCCTTTTCCAGATCTATAATTTCCTTATTCTTGCTGATAGGCAAGCATAAAGAAGTTGTTATCCCTCTTTATAAAGGCTTTGATATCATCATATCTGGACTGCATGTAAATTTGGTTGCCTATGATTTTTGGAGCTAAACTTTGTAACTAAAAATGGTAATTTCTTTGTGAGTTACAAAGTTGAGCTATGCAGTGGTTTAGAAGTGGTGTAAGGAACGATTTTTTGCTTGGGTAAATGAGGAGAATGGGTTGCTAGAAGTGGTTATTGTGATCATTGTGACTGCTTTGTTGGTGAACAAATTGAAGGAGAGGTATGAAAAGCATCTTTTCAGTAATGGTTAGTGTGGGCCTTTCTTGGTATGTCTTCAGCTAGGGAGAAAAATAAATAAATGATATTTCCACTCAGTTGTGCCTTGCTAGCTATGTGGACAATGTGTTGCTAATGTTGAAGTTAAATTGGATGTTGAGAGTTCTCTCCCCCCCCACCAAAAAAAAATCTTACTGTGAAGGGATTGATTTCATTATAGAGAAATAAAAACTTTAGAGTATAATGGCTTATTTTTTAATATTGGTTTTCAGTTGTAATTTCATGAAGTGTTTAAAATAGATTAAATTAAAAAAAAACAAAACAGGTTATTATTGTATAGAAAAACTGAAAAATCATTTTCAAAATGCCTATATTTATGTAGCCTGCAGATTTTCATACTGTATTTTTTATATAGCTCTGCATGTGTGTATATATAGTTAACTGATTTTATTATTTTCATTTATAGAATGTCTGATTTGTTATTAGAAGCATTGCTTCAAGCAGGCATAATACAAGAAGAAGCAGCTACTGAAGGAAATTCTACAGCCATACAAGATCCATCCACTGAACTTGTAACAAACGTAGTACAAACAGAAATTAATACTAATAGACATTCTTTCCATGCTGAAAATGCACAGCTTAGAATAAATCCACATATAACACAAATAGCAAATTCCTCTTTGGCAAGGCAGAATTTTCAAGTATTAAATGGACCTCATAGACCAGTTATGGTTGAAACTACAGCAGTTCCTCCTTTGCCAGCACAAAATTCACTCTCAGCAATTGCAAGGTCTGCCAGATCTGTTGCACTTCATGTGCCTACAACACAAACTGCAGTTTCTACTGCTGGTGGACAGAATTCTCTTCAGATAGTGAATGGACTTGTTAGACCAGTAAGAATACAAGTGCCTACAACATCTGTGATTTCAGCTTCTGGGCATACGTCATCCCCAACAATAAACGGAATTGTCACACCAGTTAGAATTCAGGTGCCTACAACACATGGAACCGTTTTTTCAACCAATAGACAAACCTCACTGCAGGCAGTGAATGGACTTCCTACAAGGGTTCACACTCCAGTAGCTCAAGCACTTGTTTCTCCTAGAATTAATTCTGCGCAGGCAATAAATAGGACTATCAGAATTCAACCAATAGTCACATCTAGTGATGAAAATAGTGTTCAGACTATCAGCAGATCAGTTAGACCCATTCGTTATCAAGTATTATCACCTGCCACTGGTAATAATGCTCATGTAATAAACAGGCCTATTAGACTCCAAGCACCTATCACTCAAGCAGTAGTTAGCTCTGCAGAAAATTGTGTCCAAACTATAAGGAAACCTGTTAGACCACTTAGGCTTGAATTGCCTGTAACTCAAGCAGTTATTTCTCCTGGTGGTAATTCTGTCCAGTCTGTAAATAGTCCTTTAAGGCCAGCTAAACTTCAGTCACCTGTTGCACAAACATTTTCTTCTGCTATTGGAGAAAATCATTTTAATGTATCAAATAAACAGGTAAGCCTATTAAGTCACAAATCACTGAATATTGTATAATAGTAACTGAATTTAAATTTATCTTTGTTTATTTACTAATACTTAAAGATTTTAGCTGTGATTTGCTTATAAGGTATGAATTTTTGTTTGATTAAAGAAAATAAACCTGAGCTTACATATATTATTGTTCAGGTTTATTTTATTTATTTTTATTTATTTTTTATCTCATTAATCTCAGTTTTAGGTTCAGTCACATCTATGACATGTCATGCAGAACTTTATAGTGGGACTCCCAATAGATACTTTTTTTTCTCTCTTTCAGTTGCATCTGAATGTATGAAAATGAAATGCATGTTTGCAGAAATTACAGTTCTTTTTTCTCATGTTATATATTTGAATTATTCAAGTATCAATCCCTCGATTAATGTGCCTATGTGTTCTTTAAAGCAGGTGTATTAATCGGAAACACACTAATCAATAATAACCTTTGGAAAAAAGTATTTGTTCCTCAAATTTCTTTTTTGACCTTTATTTTTTATTTATTTATTTTTTTTTATAAAGGAATTAGGGGTATGTCTCAAGGCCTAGTTAAAGGAAAACATGAAGCTGAAAGACAATAAAACATATTCAGAATATAAATTTATTATTCTGCTTCTTAACAAAGAATTGAGCTAACGTAGTTTGGCAGACATTGTTTCTTTTTTTCATACAACTGACTGTATGGCCCTATTGCCTTTTCTACTCTTTCACTGTCTGCCAAACTCACATATTGCTAGCAGTAATTTCATTCCAAGATTTGATGAATATTTTCGATAGCAGATTTAACATTAAATATCTTACAGAATTATCTGCAGATGTTGCTTCTATTGCCTGTTTAAATATTCTTCTCACACATTGAATTGAGAAGTGGGTGACCCAGGTGCATTGTCTAAAATAAGCAGAGCTTTAAAATCAAGATTTTTTTTTTTTTTTTTGCAAAAATTCTCAGCTTTTGGATGAAAATAACTTGTGAACTATCTTTTGAATAAAGCTTTAGTAATCCATGCTTTCTTGTTAGACTTCCAAATAATGGGGAAGGAAGCTTGATTAATTCCTTTGAGGGCCCTAGGATTTTGTGCCCTATAAATTACCATGGGTATTAACTTTAGATCACCTTTGGCATTGCCACCTAATAGAAGAGTCACTCTATCCTTTGCAACTTTATAACCAGGCTGAGATTTCTCTGATTTGGCCAGAAAAGTCTTGGAAGGCATTTGCTTCCAAAAAAAAGCCGGTTTCATTGACATTAAATATTTGTTGGTCATGATAGCCCCCTTTTTCCACAATTTTTTTCAAAATCTCTAGATGATTTGCTGCCACCTCCTTATCTGCACTTGCAGCTTCGCCTGTGATTCGAACATTACATAGACTATTTCTCTTTTTGAAATGCTCAAACCATCCAGCACTAGTGTAGAATTCCATCATTGATAGCCCTTTCTTTCAAGATTTGCTTATTTCTTGCTTATCCTAATCCATTTTTGGTTACAATCTTCGATCCATGTAGAAAGAAGTCTTTGCTCTGGAATCACCTTGTTCATTTATCTCTATTATTTCAAGTTTTTCTTCCAATGAGATTACTTTTCGAACTTTTTCACACTTCCACTTTTTTTAAAAAATAAAAAAATTAAGGAAAACAGTTGCAAAGGAGGCACGAGATATAATCAGCAAAATGTAATTAGCAAATGACATTAATTTTGGCAGTAAATTTGGAACAGTGTACATGGAAATAGCCATTAAAAAATAACTTTGTAAAATGTTTTAAATTGGTAACTACATTATATCTCATCCTCCTGGTGAGTGATTTTTTTTAAAATAGTTAGCCATAAAAAATGTATAGATAGAAAATTTTAAAAATCTGTAATTTATTTTTAAAATGTATATAGGTGCACTAATCAAATTTTAGAGAATCATTAATTACATTTGGGTGTAGAAAAAAAAATGACGCACTAATCGGAGATGCATTAATTGAGAGATTGTTGTATATTATAGAAGAAGTGCTTTAATGTATATAAACTATATAGAATGATCATCAGAGAAAGAAAAGTTGACTGATTTGAGTTTCCAATACAGAAAATGACATACAGTTACTTTGGGACCAGAGCAATGGAACAGTGCTTACATTTCTGTTTAACTGTAGTTAGCATTCTCAGTGAAGTTAACAGATGTTATGGATCCATTTATTTCCAACTGTTGTTAATATAACATAATCACTGAAACTTTTCATTATCTTTATATTAAAAGTTAAAAAAATAGATCCCCCCTCCACTCTCTTGGGTAGTGTGGGTAAGAACAGAAAAGGAGAAAGCATACATCCCTGCCTAACAGTTTTTTGCATTTGGAAAGTTTCAAGATCATTGATACTTATATATGAGTACACATACCGAATAAAGTGAGTATACTGAATGCTACTTAACTTGGATTATAAATATAGGTCAACATAATGTGTTTGTCATAACTCTTTTTAAGAGGATAGTAAATTGTTTATAATTGGCTTGTCCTGTCAATTCATTTCCATCCTGGAGGTTGGCTATTACGGATCTCCATATATTTCTGTCTTGGGATGCTGTCTCACTCTGCATAATTCAGGCCCAGCCAATCCTTTGTTTTTAAATCAAACATATCATTGTCTTCCTTTCTTTCACTTACCTTCAGTTACTATCAATAGTAATGGATCTTTTTGAAGACTTTTAATGTCTCACAATATGATCCATATATGACATTTTTCTTTTCTGCTTGTACTTTATTAGTTCCTTTTTAAAACTTTTAGTACCCATCATCTCTAAAAGTTCTGGATCTTTTAATTATTACCCATTTATTTCTCTTCATGTTAGTATATTCTTCGTTCTGTTAAAGGTTGATTTTACAATTTTTATTCTTTTCCTGATTTCTCTTTTGCATTTTCCATCCTCTGTAATTAAAATGCCTTAAATAAGTGTAACATTTGACTTGTTTGATAATTTGGTTTTCTACTTGGATTTTTAACTTTGGAGTATATTTTCCTCAGCTTAACTTAAGCATAACTTTAGGTTTTGAATTTAATGTAAGGCCATATTTTTCATTCTGTATTTATTTTCTCTATTACCTTTTGAGTCTTTCTCAGCAATCAGTATCATTTGCATAACAAAGATTATTTTATTCCTCTTACTTTTACTTTTACTCTTATCAGCTCTTCTATACTTTTAAAAATTTCTTTACTATAGTAACTGAACAGAAGAGAAGAAAGCACACATCCCTGCCTGACACTTTTTTGTATTTAGAGTGTTTATATTCAACCCACTTTTTTTTTTAATTTCTTCTGTTTCAAATAACATTTTGCCAACATTGCTCTCAATAGAAAAGTTCTGTAGATTATTCATTTTTTTGTTCATTATTTATTTATTTTTGGTGTACCTCTTGAGTTTGTTGTTTTATTTCTATTTCTCCTATTTCATTGTACTTATTAAGTCATGTTTCTTTGGCTTCTACATCTGCTTTCCTTGTTACATTGTTTAAAGATTTATATTTTGGTTTATTTTTTGCTTGTCTTCTTTTGTTGAACAGATTCAGTATACTTTCATTTATAAATGGTTTCTTCTATTTATAATTAGGTTACAATTTTATTAAGTAGCCATAATTGTTACATGTTCATATCACTACATAATAATTGCTGGAGTGGGAAGTTAATGCACCAGCACTCGCTTCCCATTCCAGCAGTTCCACTCATTCACTACTCTCCATGCAAAAAAAAATGTGCTTGCTTGCTTTTCACTCACATTACTTTTATACAGCTTCTAGGAATGACCTTACTACTTCTACTTTACCCATACTTTATCAGTGTCCTTTGCATTCATCATCATCATCAACAACCATGGGTCCAGTGCCTGTAGGTGTCTGCTGCCATCTTGATATGATTCTTCCATTGCATTCTATTTTGTGCAAGATGACTCGGTTTGTGTATAGAGTTTCCACCATTTGACGATGTCATTGCCCCATTCTCTGTTTGTTCTTCCTCTTTTGTTCTTTCCTTCAGTCATTCCAAACAGCAACATTTTTAATTTTCTCTCATCATTCATTCTACATATGTGGCATCATCATTTCTCTCATCATTCATTCTACATACCTGATCCAGAAAATAATCCTTTTGATTATTTTCTGGATCAGGTTTTCTTTTGGTTGTATTCGTCTGTAGATTTCCTCATTGTTAACTTTCTGTATCCAGCTTATTCTCAAGATCCCCATATATAGCGCTCCCTCTCAAATGCCAATATCCTCCTTTCAGATTCTCTCAGGAGTACCCAGGACTCACATCCATAGAGCATGCTGCTGAAGATACAGGTTTCTAAAATGCACAGTTTAGTTTGCATCTTTATAGCTCGGCTCTTTCATATTTTGTCCATGGCTTTTAAAATAGTTGTTGCTCTGGCTATTCTAATTTTTATCTCTTTTTTGGGGTCCAAGTCATGCGTCATGTGGCATCCAAGATATGTGAAGTGTTCCACAATTTCCAGTTGAAATCTGTCGTAACTCTATTCAGTAACTCCTGTTGTCCGAATATCATTGGTTTAGTTTTTTCAAAGTTGACATTTAGTCCATATCTTTTTCCTTCTGTGTATAGTGTTTGCAATGTCTGTTCCAGCCTTGCTGCATCTTCTTCAGTCAGGACGATGTCATCTACAAAGCAGAGGTAGTTTATTCTCATGCCATTTATTGAAATGCCTCCACCTTCTTCTTTAATCTTATCTAGTGTTCTTCCCAGATGTGTGATGAAGATGATTGGTGATATTGGGTCCCCTTGACTTGTGGCAAACCAATCTCCAGTCTCACCTGCTATTCTGATTTTTGCTTGTGCTTGGCTGTTTATATCTTTCAGCAGGCGGATCAACTTATTGTTCACACCATAGGATTCCAAGACAGCCCGTGTTATATTTTGGTCAATATTTTCAAATGCTTTTTGGAAGTCCACGAAACAGCAATATATCTTTTCATTCTTTCTTCGAGCTTTCTCTGCTATTAATCTTAGTGCGAGTATTTGTTGCACTGTACTTCGATCTTGTCAAAATCCGGCTTGCTCATCCAGAATCAGCGTTCTGTTAGTATTTTCATCAGCACTTTGCCAAGATGACTCATTTTGCATTACTATACTAATTTTTCATAGTAACCTTTGAAATTTTTGTATACTGCTCAAAACAATTAGAGGATATTTTGGTTTTCTTGTAAATTATAAAGTTATAAAAATAATTTATAAATGTATCACCATCATCAAATTCCTGATATATATATATATATATATATATATATATACATACATACAGGGTGTTCGGGATAAATTTGACATATTTATAATTAATTATATTTTTCCGTAAGTTACATGTATTAACACACACTTCTCTTCATTTAAAAGTTTGGACCCTTCTTCATTCATATACAAGATGTCAGAAAGGATGGATAGCTGGAACCCACCTGAATCATGGAAGAGAATAACTTGTATCATGATGATTCGTGCCCGCCATCAAAATAAGGATATTACGACTGCTGCCCAATGCTCCCTTAATACAGTAAAAACAATCAGGCATGAACTAGAGACTTGCAATGGTGACTACGAGGATGTAGCAAGAAGAAAGATCCCTAGCAGACGATCTGATTGCGTTCGTACAGCAGAATTCCTCGCAAATCTGCAGGAACAGGTGTTGAAGAACCCTGGCATTGGAATTCGGGCTTTGTTCGTGGAGTTGCTAACTGTAGTCAAGCCCTGGATAACAAGGGTAGCCAATGGTAGGCCGTATGTATGGCAGCAGGATTCGGCCCCTTGCCACACCTCTGGGAAAAGTCAAAAATGGTTGTCTGAAAATTTCTACGACTTCACCAGTCCAAATGTTTGGCCTCCAAACTCCCCAGACCTTAACCCCATGGATTATTTTGTATGGGGCGCAGTTGAAAAAGACACCAATCGCACTTCCAGTAATACAAAAGCCCAGTTAATGGATAAAATTAAAACAGTTTTTGCGGCCCTTCCCAGGGAGACTGTAGCATCAGCTTGTTCGAGGTTCCGAAGCAGAATTGAAGCTGTGATCGATGCTAATGGTGGTTATTTTGAGTAAATCTTGTTGATAGTATTGTAATTAACTCTGCCTGTAATGTTTTTTTGTCAATTCATTAAATTTAATAGATACAAAGAAGATTTTCTTTTTCCTTACGAAACTGTCAAATTTATCCCGAACACCCTGTATATATATATACCCTCAAGGGGGGGGGGGTGTACAGGATATGATAGTACTACATGAAAAATTTACACCATTACCAACTTCCTATCTACAATTTTCCTCCAAATCAGTTTACCTGTCAAGACTCCAATATTATCAGGTCTTATATTTCTGTCTTCTAAGACACTTTTTACTTTATCAATCCACTATTTCTTGATCAACCTGGCAGAAAATACCCGTTTTGCTAATTTTTCCTCTCCCATTCTGCTTAAGTGACATACCACCTGAAATTAGCTCTGCTAAAGCATTCCTGGATGCTGACAATATAAAGTTCTATCCTAATATCCTCGTTTTTAATACGATATTGCCACTGATGCCATCTGTTCGTGCCCCTAATCTTTCTCAGGACTCTCATATCTGCAGTCTCTAGTCTTTGGTCAAGTGTTTTACTTCTAACCCAGCTCTCAGATCCATAAGTTAAAATTGGTTTGAACACTGTCTTATATACAGCTAATTTAGTGTTTCGCTAATTTCTCTCTTATTCCATATAAATTTATTCAATTGACTTCCTGCCATACCAACTTTGATTCTGTTGTCTACTTCCATATTTAATTTACCATCTTCACTAAAAATTGTGCCTTAAGTAGCTGAAATATTTTACTTCTGTAGGTTCTCCATTCACAATGCAGTTGATATTTTCAATGTCAGTGATATTTAAATGTAACACACATTTGTTTTAAAATATTCTTAATACACAACAGAATAGAACATGCAACTGCATACAAAATCATGTTCAGTCGAAACGTGTCTTAGCCGTATTGGCATGTGTGGGGGTATAAAATCTTGGCTTGTTACGCCATCAAAAAACGTTCACACCGCATTGTCCGTTGCGTGGGTTACCAAGGTTCAGGTTACAGTCTCCCTTAGACAGCACTCTGCTAGAGGAAACTCCATCAATGGGCCTTCTATCCATTTGGGGAGGTGTTTAGGGGCAGTGCAAAAAAATGGTTCTGCTTTTGGACGGAAATGACAACGGCACCAGACTATGGCTTTAGGCAACTGGAACATCTTCTCTCTGACAGGGAAGGAGTTGGAACTGGTCGAGAAAGCCAAGTGCTACCGGCTAGACTTAGTCGGGCTTTCTTCGACCAAGAGGAGAGGCTCTGGAACTGTCCACCTGGATAAGGGGTGGAAGCTCTACTCTGGTGTGAGCCCGACAATGTCTGCTCAGGTGGGTGTAGGGATACCCACAAGCCCCCAGCTGTCAGACTGTGTTGCTGAGTGGATCCCATTGTGGGGACAGGTATGTGTGTTAAGGCTTCAGATGAAAAATCATGATTTGGCTGTGGTGCAAGCCTATGCACCTAATCTGGAGTCAGAATACTCTGCCTTCCTAGAGGAAGTGGATGCTGCTTTTGATAGGGCGGCAGACATGGAATCAGTTCTGCTAATGGGTGACTTCAATGCACATGTTAGAACAGATGACCAGACATGGAGGGGTGTGGTTGGGAGGAATGGTGCCCCTGACCTTGACGCGAATAGGTTGAAATTATTGGATTTCTGCTGTACTAACCGCTTGTCCATATCTTGTCCATAATGAATATCTTCTTCCAGCACCGAGAAGTCCATAAGTATACCTGGTACAGGGATACACTAGAACACAGGTCTCTGATTGACTTCTTTATAGTCTCAGCAGACCTATTTTCCTCAGTGTTGGACGTTCGTGTGACATGAGGGGGAAGAACTGTCAACTGACCACCACCTTGTTGTGTGCACTCTACGGCTTCAGAAACCAGATGCTACCATCAACACTGGTAGGCCTAAGCAGCTATACTGCGTGAAATGGGAGGCATTGGAAAATGAGGGCAGTGAGGAAGAATTTTCCAGATGACATTTCCTCCAGGTTCAAAGAGATTCCCAAGCATACTGCAGATGTTGAGGAGGAGTGGAAGCTGTTCAGAACAGCTGTCACTGCCTCTACACTCTCATGCTGTGGCAGAAAGCGGCTCGGTGTGGCAACGGGCAGTGAGAAAAGGACACCTTGTTGGAACCAAGAAGTCCAAAAAAACTGTCCGGGCAAAAAAGGAGTCCTACCTAACATGGCTTAGGGTCAGGTCACCTGAGATGTGTTTGCAGTATGCTGAGGCACGAAAAGCTGCGGCTGAGGCAGTAAAGACAGCAAAGCAGAAGGCTTGGGAATCCTTTGGAAAAAGATTAGACTCATCCTATGCAAATGCAAACAAAGTATTCTGGCAGACCATCTGCCGCCTTCGAGGGAGGAAATCGTGCTCAGCACGGGAAATTAAGGCCTCTGATGGTGCACTTTTAACAACCGAGAAGGATATCCACCACAGATGGAGAGAATACTTTGAGAGCCTTCTTAACCAGGTGGCCCAGCAGTTGTGGACATCCAAGAGGTGCAGATTGGGGCAATGACTAGTCTCACAGCAGAAGAGATCCATTTAGCAATAAAATCGCTAAAATCAGGCGAGGCTGCTGGCAATGATGAAATTCGGCCCGAAATGCTAAAAGCCTTAAATCGAGATGGTGTTCTCTGGCTGACCCGAGTGTGTCAGGCTGCTTGGATATCTGGGCAAGCACCAAAGCAATGGCAGACAAGCATAATAATACCAGTCTTCAAGAAGGGAGACCAGAAGGATTGCAGTAATTATCATGGCATCTCTCTGCTCAGCCTGCCTAGGAAAGTGTATGCTAGGTGATTGGAAAGACAGTGCAGGAGCATAGTTGAGTCAAAGTTCCAGGAAGAACAGTGTATCTTTCGTCCTGGTAGAAGCACAACTGACCAAATCTTCACTTTAGGGCAAGTCTTTGAGAAATCTTGGGAATTTGCCAAGAATGTCTACGTATGTTTTGTGGACTTGGAGAAGGCACATGACCGAGTTCCTCGGGATAAGCTTTGGCAAGAAGTACAGGAGTATGGAGTGGATGGCCAACTATTAGCTGCCATGAAGTCCCTGTATGAATGCCCAGAGTTTTGTGTCAGGGTAAACAGCACAAAGTCTGAATCTTTCACAGTTCCCGTTGGCCTCCGCCAAGGGAGACATTTCAGGGACAAAAGGAAGGGGAGGTCATTCTGTCACCCTTCCTTTTCATAATATTTATGGGATTGATAGGCGCAGTGAGTATGTCAAAATTGGAAGATGTAGCATTGGACGTCTGCTTTTTGCAGATGACCTAGTTCTGCTTAGCTCTTCCACAGATGACCTCCAGCGGACCCTGGATAGGTTTGTAGTTGTTTATGCAGATGCCAGAATGAAGATCAGTGTGGCCAAAACTGAAACATATGTGGTCTCAAGACAACCATCCCAGTTACACTCTACATGTAAGTGGAGTCCCAATGAGGCAGGTGGAGAAGTTTAAATACCTTGGATCCATATTCATAAAAATGATGGAAAATGGGACGTAGAGCTAGATACTCGAATTGGCTTAGCAAGCTCAATATTGTGGGAGCTTGGCCTGTTCGGTAGTATTGAAGCGGGAGTTAAGCCAGAAGGCAAAGCTGGCTGTCTTCAATGCAGTCTGTGTCCCCATCCTCACCTATGGTCATGAGAGTTGGGTAATGACTGAAAGAATGTGGACATGAATCCAAGCGACTGAAATGAGGTTCCTTCGAGGGGTTGTGGGGCTGACAAGACTCGACAGAGTCAGAAACCCTGCATTTCGGGAAACCTTCAATACTCAACTGCTGCTCCTCCATATTGAGAGATCACAGTTACTTTGGTACGGGCACCTGGTCAGAATGCCACAAGAGAGGCTCCCTCAGCAGACCCTCTTTGCCAAGCCAGAGGGTGGAAGGCCAAGGACTCGCTGGATAGCAGCAAAATTATGCCCTTAAAAGAAATTTTTAAGTCTCAAAGAGCCCATTGGATTTATTTAAAGGCCAGTTTAATTGTCAGCTACAAGAAGAAAAGAAATCTCTTGCCCTTCTGAACAAAGAAATAATAGATATCAAGAATGATATAGAACTAGTATTAAAGATTGAAAATTTTAACACCGTTTTACACATTTCATCAATGTCATACCGAAAGATTTTTAATTCTTCCCATGATAGATTGAAACGAAAGTTTGATTCACTGGTAAGCCACCCCAAAACTAGCAATACTGTCATTGATACAGATAGAGTGGTAATCAATGTATCAGGCCATCCACTGACAGACAGCGAACGTTTTGTTCTGTCAAAAGGGCATAATTTTGCCGTTGTTCCGAATAAAGTACCCATAATAGACTTTTTTGATAGTATAGACAGAGGTATTCGATCCTTACCCCCCAAAAAATCTAACAGAACAGATTAGAGTATGCAAAAATATTCTTTTTAACACTCAGCCTCTGCGGCCGAACCTATCGTATGCTGGACAAAAAGCACTGAAATTGCTAAAAAATAACAATAACCTACTTATTACGAAAGCTGACATAGGGAAGGCTGTAGTCATCCAAGACGAAGAGAATACGAGAGAAAAATATCACTGTTACTCCGCGACTATTCGACTTATAGCCCCTCACTTCAGATCCTACCGGTAGTCAAATAACAAAGCTTAATGCCCTTATAGAAAATATATCAATATGGGATGAAGATAAACTGAAGACCTCCTTTGGGCACCCACCGAGATTATATGGTTTTCCAAAAGTACATAAGCCAGGAATTCCATTAAGACTGGTTGTAGATTGTATAGGCTGTCTCACTTACGAATAAAGTACCCATAATAGACTTTTTTGATAGTATAGACAGAGGTATTCGATCCTTACCCCCCAAAAAATATCAAAATTTCTGTCAAATTTACTCACTTCTTCAACTAGAAGAACTGCTACATATATTAAAAATTCTGTGGACTTCAGAAATAAAATTTCCGACCTGCATCTAGACGATTCTGAGATTATGATTAGTCTAGATTTTGTTTCACTATTTACGAATGTTCCGTTGGCGGACAGCATAGAATTACTACACGAAGAATTTCCTCCAGACATTGTCAAATTATTTGAATTTGTAATAAAGTCCGGTTCTTTTTCCTTCAAAAACCAGTTATACCAACAAATCGAAGGGACAGCCATGGGTAATCCAATATCTCCTGCTATTGCCAACTACTATATGGAGCATTTCGAACAGCGTATCTTTGACAACATTACACCCAGACCTAACATTTGGTTCAGATACGTGGATGACATTTTTGCCATATGGAAGGGCACCTAAGAAGAACTATAACAGTTTCTCTCAAAAATTAATGCACTTCATCCAAGGATCCAGTTCACCATAGAAGTAGAAGTAAATAAGCAGTTAGCATTTCTAGACCTCTTGATTCTTCGCCAACCAGATGGTTATCTACAATTCACAGTCTATAAGAAAGAGACCCATACAAGCCATTACATCCACGCTGAATCACATCACCATCCCAGCCAAAAGGCAGGTACTATAAAAACACTAGTTCATAGAGCCCGCTCCTTTTGTTCTTCAGAAGAACTTTTACAAAAAGAATTACAGTATATTAATTCCTCCTTCATATTCAATGGCTATAAGAAGTCCATAAAAAGAGCTTTAAGTAGTCGTGCTCCAGCATCCTCTTCAAGTACAGAAGAACCTACATGTATACCTATCCCCTATGTACAAGGGGTTAGTGAATGCATAGCTAAGGTGCTAAAACCACTAAATATCTGTGTGGCTTTTCGACCTGTCAGAAAAATCTCTACATTCCTAATGTCTCCAAAGGACAAACTCCCACATCTCAGCTATCCAGGTGTCTACCAGATTCCCTGCTCGTGTGGGTTATCATATTTCGGACAAACAGGAAGATCTTCTCAGGTCCGGTTAGAAGAACACCAGTCGTACATCCAGTACCTTGAACCCGAACAGTCTGGAATTGCAGAACATGCCATCAACACCAGACATAGAGTTAAGTGGAACAAGACAAAAGTCGGTTCCTAATGGAATGGCTATACAAAGAAACGTGAAACATTACTCCACTCCCCTAACCTAAATGGATCTGATGGTCTACGTCTTTCCCCCCTTGTGGGAGATAGTACTTTATAAAGCAGCAAATCTTTCCTAATATAATTGTATACACATATATATTAAAAATATATTTTTTTAATTATTATAATTAAATAATTATTATTTAATAATTAAATAACTAAATAATTAATAAAAAAATTAATAATAATTAAATAAATTTAGGAAATTTAACCTTAGCTACTTAGGTGGTGCTTTGTGAATGTAACAGTTATTGTTTAATTAGCCTTGTACCTGTACCGATGATGTCTGTGATACTCAGGCAAAAATTCTACGAATACGGAATAATTTACGTGAGTTAATTCCGTTATTATAATAGTTAGCAATATGTCTACTTGCGGTATTTCCTTACTGAAACTATTGAATACTGCTCTCACATTTGGAGTGGGGCCCTCTAAGAGCTCCCTCGAAATGTTAGTCATTATTATTATTATTATTATTATCAGTCACCTCCAGGGAGTCCAAAGACTCATCGAGGGAGGGCATCTACTCTGCAACTCTGCTTCCATCACTCACAATTCACCAATTGACTGCAACCACACCAAATTAGGGTAAGCTTAGGAAACATGTTGCAAAAATTTGAGGAAATTACAATGATTGTGCAACAGCATGAAGGACATTGACATACAAAAGTAAGGTTATAAGATCTTCATCAGGTATTATATGGATTACTGTTTTCAGAATTGATAACTAGTTTTCAATAAGATGAGATTACATTGGAATTACAAAAGATTACAAAAGATCCAGAGAAGACTGACTGATGTTCTTTTTGGTTTCTGGAATGTTAAGTATGAAGAAAGATCGAGTAAATTCAAGTTGCAGAACTTGTTGAGAGGAGGAGGTGGGGAGATTGAGACATGAGTTGGTATGGTGGAGAGACAGAAAAAACGAGATCATTCCTGGAAGCTGTATAAAGGAGGGTGTGAACCTATTGAATGACTAAGTTTTTTTCATCAAGAATGGTTGGTGAAAGGAATTCATTGTCTGAAGGTGTGGTAAGCATGGAAACAAGGCATTTTGGTTTGAGTTTTGTAACAGTGTATACCTTCCACAATGAGTCTTTGGACTCCATGGAGTGCTGGCTAACTATGGTTTGTTGGTAGAATCAAAAATTAATCTTTCATAGACTTACAGCTATTCTTACAAAAGATTGTATAGAATAGTTAAGTATAATGTATAGATTAAGTGTCAGACAATCTGAGATTCTTGCACTAGAGGCCAAACATGACCAAACTTTTACTCTGCTTCAGGCATCTGATAAGCATGGTGATGGCCTCAGCCAGGTGATAGAAATCACCTATCACCTGAATTTGCAGTATCACCATAGTGGAATTCAAAGCACTCATCCTGTAGGTAGGAAAGCCTAGATTTTAGGAATGTTTGCAAGCAAACAACTCCCATTAGCTTCATCATGTGTTTGTTTATCCATGTGAGAAAACTCATCACAACCATTGCATCCTAAAAAAAAAATAGGATTTCTCTTTCACCCAAGACATTACCCTGTTACTTCACCCCTGAACAGCTGTTAACTGTATACAAATCGCAAATCCACCCAGCTATTGAATGCTGCTCTCACATATGGGGTGGGGTCCCTAAAAGATCCCTCAAAATGCTTGACTCAATACAGAGGAGAGCAATTAGACTTATTAATGATCTATCTCTTACCCCCCCCCCCCCCCCTCATTACACACAGACATTTGGTTTCTGCAATATTATACATATTCTATATTATAAATATCTCCATGGGAAATGTTCATCTGAAATTCCCCAACTTAGTACTAAGCTCGTTGGAACACATGCTACTGCTGCTCAACATCCCTTCATAGTGCACCTTGAAACCCACAGAACAAATTTCTTTTCTTCTTCCTTCATCCTTGCAACTGCTGTATTTTGGAACAGTCTTCCTCCATTTGTGTTTTCAAGGAATACAATATACAGTCTTTTAAATCAAATGTAAACAAGTTCTCCTTTCCCAACCCACTACTCATATATGGTAGTAATGTACTATAGGTTGATCAACAACCTTTCTTGTATGGGGTCCAACATAAAAAAAACACTCAACAATATATGAACTGAGGTTGGTAAAACTAAGATTTTTGGGGAAAAGTGTCAGGCAGTTTTAATTTTTTATTAAAACTGACATTCATAACCAGTTACTTAGCAAGAGCTTAGTTGTTGGTTATTATTCATTACATACTTTTAATGGTATTAACTCTCTGCATACAAGAACAAAATAGATTGCATAATTTATTATACTGCTGATATATCACTGGATTTAGCAAACATCCTTGGAATACAAAAACCCTTGTCACAAAACATAAGATGTGACATTCAAGTAACTAGTGTAGTGAAGCAGTTTGCTTCAAAAAAAAAAAAATAATAATAATAAAATAAGCAAGCACTCAAGTCTTATTACCCATCATCTGAGATAGGTATATAAATAGACCATGGTCATTATGCTGAAGATGGTCTTAGAAATGTCTTCTGAATTTTGGGTAAATTAACATAACTCTCTTTGTTGATATAGCAGAGGTGCTTTTTTTGCAAATGACATATCCAGAAAGATCCTCTCCATGTTATAGTCGTTTTTCTTCTCTTATCTAATTGTGTTTGTAGAGTTGTATACAAAGCATTATTTCCTAGTTCTGGCTTGCTATAACAATAGAAGCAGATATATTTATTTAGTGCAGTTAACTTCTTCTACACTATTCTGTGTGCATAAACATGAATTCATGCTACATTTAAATCATACATCAATCTAGCAAAGACAATGAGACTTATTTGTGCTTATGATCCCACAGAAGGTTCTATTAAGTTTTTAATTTTTAATTAAAAACCTGTGTTTTCTATCAAAATTACTTCTTGCGTGAATTTTGGGACGCCCTGTAGATCTGGAAAATTCATATGACAAGGTACCAAGAAAGAAGTTATTGAAAATGCTACAGTTGTATGGTGTTGATGGAGCATTATATCAAGCAATGCTTAGTCTTTATTTGAGTTGCAAGTCAGCAGTTAAACATGAAGTATAGGAAGATGGTTTAATGTCAAATTAGTTATCAGACAAGGATGTACATTATCCCCTCTGTTATTCATTATAGATATGGATTAAATTATAAAGCAAAGTGATATTAAACCTGATATCAGAATTGGAGATATTAATCTCTGCTCTGCTCTATGCAGGTGATGTTATACTTCTAAATAAATCCGCTATAAGTCTGTAACATTCCCTGACTAAATTGAATAACTGTTGTAATAGATGTGGTATGAAGGTCAGCAATAAAAAAGACAATGAAAATAGGCAAAAGCATTTAGATTTAGGATTTAGCCGACCAAATTGTATTCTTATTGGTTAAACCAAAATATAGAATGATGGTTTGCAACTCATGCTATTTTATCTATTCATACTTGATTTATCCTTCAGATTCCCACTCTACATTAGCATCTCTTCACAATGCACAGGATTGCTCATTAATGGTACCGATCCTTTCAGTTTGTTTCTTTTCTTCCCATATTCTTCACTCCTTGTGTCTCTTCATTACTCTTCTGTCTTCCAGAACACCATCTTTGAGATCCATTGCCTTACTGCTGTGTTTGCTGTCCAGTGCAACCTGCAGTCATCCAGAATGTGGGGGCTGTTTTAGCCTCTGCTTTGTCAAGATGGATATCCCAAATGGTCCAGGCATGATCAATATGCTTGTAGATTTGCCTGTCAAGGTAAATGCATTGAAATAAGTCTCTCTCCCCATAGTATGGGGACAGGGCTCCAGGCATGGTGCAATGCTGATATAGCATCCAGCGCAATTCTTGTGTTCCATTTCTGACTACACTTATTGTTTGCCATGGATATCTTTATTGAGTAGAAAGGCTTATGTGTTGCAGTACATGACAGTTTATTTAATTGTATTAATTCACAACACAGAATATAAGAAAGTAGTTATTATTAATTTCACTTATTTTCTAATATTTCACTGGTATATTTCGCTGAGCACAAACAGTTTGTCACAGTACATGAAACTGCAACAATTTGGTATAGCAATGGGACTAGTTTTTAAAATTGTAACACACAATGCAAGAAACCGAAGTCCTAATTGGTGCCATCTATTGTTGGTTAAAGAGCGAGAAAAACAAGTATTAATTTGATCTTAAAATGACTGTCTCCCAGATTTTTGGTAAATTGATACAGCCATACTTGTTGAGGTTTGGAGAATGTTTTAAAGCTAATTCCAAAAATACTCTGATTTGTAATCACTTCTGTGTAGCATTTTTGTTTTCTTCCATCTGATCCTGTGTGAAGGGGTATCCAAGGCATGGTCTGCTAGTCTTTAACCATATGTTTTTTTTTTTTAATGAAGGCAGATGTCAACAGGTCTTCCTGTTTGTCCATAGTAAGCCAGGTCACAAGCATAGGGCACTTCATATACTCCTGGATAGAAGAGAGTTTGTCCTTAGGTGAATGGATGGGAGTTGCCAATTTGAAATATGGTTTAAATGTGGTATTTATCAAGCACTCTAGATATCTTTTCAGATGTGTCCTGAATGTATGGGATGACAGTTTTGCTGTAGTCTTGCGTATTAGATAAAGGAGGGGATTTCCAGTGAGTATTTAGTATTTTTTCTATTCTTTGGGGCAGATGTCAACAGGTCTTCCTGTTTGTCCATAGTAAGCCAGATCACAAGTATAGGACACTTCATATACTCCAGGATAGAAGAGAGTTGGTCCTTAGATGAATGGATGGGAGTTGCCAATTTGAAATATGGTTTAAATGTGGTATTTATCAAGCACTCTAGATATCTTTTCAGATGTGTCCTGAATGTATGGGATGACAGTTTTGCTGTAGTCTTGTGTATTAGGTAATGGAGGGGATTTCCAGTGAGTATTTAGTATTTTTTCTATTCTTTGGGGGTTATAGCCATTGGCCAAAAAAAGTGCGACTCAAGTGAGTTCATTAGTATAAGCATTGTCATTGGAAACAGATATCTGTGGCTTTGTGAGTTAGTGTTTTGAGGATACCATATTTTTGAGCTTGGATGGTGGGGTGATTGTTGGTGTAAATATCTCCTTATATATGTATATTTTCTAAATTATGTAGGAAGGGCAGACATTAGATTCCTGTTCCATTCTGAAGTGGATTTTTGATGTTGGCTATTTAAATATCCTAAAAATATGTAATGTGTCTGGACTATGCACGCAAATAGAAAACACGTCATCAACATAGTGCAGCCAAACCATTTCTAAATCTTTTATGTAGAAGTTAGCTAAAGGAGGAAGGATTACTCTTCTGTCTTCCAAACAAAAGAGTAATGAAGAGACACAAGGAGTGAAAAATATGGGAAGAAAAGAAACAAACTGAAAGGATTGGTACCATTAACGAGCAATCCCGTGTATTGTGAAGAGATGCCAACGTAGAGTGGGGAGGTTGGGCTATTTTATCTATTCATACTTGATTTATCCTTCAGATAAATCAAGTATGAATAGATAAAATAGCTCGAGTTGCAAACAAAAAAAAAAAAGGTGTTGGGGGGGGGGCATTACTGTTCCATCTAGTTATTTGTATATCTTCTTTTCCATGCAAAATAACCTGAATGTACTGTAAATTTGAAAAATTCAGTTATACCTTGGGGTGGGGGCGATGTGACTTTAGCAAGTCCAGGATTTCAGTTAATTGTACATTGGTAAATAGTGAAGTCGTTATGTCTGAATTTTTTTTAAGATATGGTTTTTTAATATACTTTTTAGGTGAACAGAATTTTTGTTTCCTTGTGAGGAGGGGGGTCTAGTAATTTAGCTAAATGTTTAGCAAGTTTGTATGTAGGACCGTTTATACTATTCACAGTTGGGTGTAGGGGTAGATTTTGTTTGTGAATTTTAGGTGCTTCATATATTCTGGATGTTTTTACATGAAAAGGCTTAAGTTTGTTAACCGTTTTTTTCTGGCCAAAAGAAACGGTTAACAAACTAAAAAAAGGGAACTAAAATTCTCTTTGAGCATTGATCCTTTATTCCCAAATTTTCCAACTCCCTTCACAAAGCCTCACCCAAATAAGGTATTGTAGATACTCCATCTAGTAACAGAAAATATACATAAATATGCTATTTCTCTTCATCCATGTAATGGGTGAACTGGAGGTGTCATTTTTCTTTGCTCAAAAGGGCTTAGAAGTATTGGCATGACCTTCTAAAAAAAAAAAAAAACATTTAAGTGATATTTTGTGGAAATATCATGTTAGAAAAGCCTACTGCAAGAACATCTTGGGGGGGGGGAGGCAGGATACTAATTACATCAACAGTCCATAAAGCACTCAAGTGTTCTAATAGGAGTGACATCAGAATGGGATATCCTTGAACTCTCTGACCAGATATCATCCTTACTTTTGGTATGTCTAAACCTCTGACATTTATATATATATATTCATTTTTAATATAAACTGACTAAAAACCTGAGAATTATAACAAATTGAGATTTATTTGAAAACGCAACATGTTTCGTCGAGATTGACTTCATCAGGCGTTAAGAACATAGAAAGATGTTCATACGAAGAGGGTCCAAGGTGATTTCTTTTGACTCTACAATGCAGTGTTCTACCTCATCATGGCAAATGTGTAGGTTTGAAGTTGTTGTCCAATTTACTTCATGTTGGCAGCTTTCGTTGTTCGTGTTTATTGAAAACAGGACATGGCCTGACAGGGCAGTTGCTCTGGTTCTCTTATAAGCAATATCTCTCTGGTGCTCCTCGAGACGTAGGAGAATAGATTTCTCCGTTTGGCCATAGTAAGGTGTTCCGCACTCACATGTGACTTTGTATACACCTGGAAATTGTAGAAGGTTGTGAGATTGTTTATAGTTGTTGAAACTTGATCTTATTTTTGGAAGAGTCGAGAAGCACGTTTGTATGTTGAATTTCTTTAAGATTCTACTCAGTTTTTTGGATAGTGTGCTGATATATGGCAAGGAGATATAACCTTTGGAGTCGTTCTGTGTCTCTACGTTAACGGTGGGATAATTGTTTGTTGATACTTTTTAAAGAGTAGCTATTGCTTTTAAAGGTCCATTTAAGATGTTGTAGTTCTTTTTTTAGTTCTTCATCTGATAGTACAGATCTTGCACGATTCGCAAGAGTTAATATATAATATCCAACTTTTGTGCAGGATGGTGATGTGAGGACACATGCAAATATCTGTCCGTCTGTGTTGGCTTTCTAAATATAGAGACTTTTATTGATTCAGGCGTCTTGGTGAGTTTAATATCAAGGAAACAGAGGGAACTATTTTCTTCAATCTCCATGGTCAATTTTATATCCTGATGGAGGTTGTTTAAATGGTTGAGAAACCTGTGAAGATTCTCATTACCATGCTCCCATATGAGGAATATATCGTCCACGTATCTAAGCCAAATTCTTGGTTTTAAATTAAAAGAGGAGATTGCCTTTTGTTCAAAATCCTCGAAAAAAATGTTGGCTAATATAGGAGAGGGGGGCTTCCCATAGCTAATCCTTTGACCTGTTTATATAATTTACCTTCGAATTCAAAATAGCCAGAGTTTACACAGTGAGATAGTAGAGAGAACATTTTATTTGAAATCTTGTTCTTTAAAATATGGAGAACTTCTTGTGTCAGAACGTTGGTAAAGAGTGCTACCACGTCAAAGTTCACCAAGATGTCAGAAGATTTGAGTTTAAAGTCCTTGATTTTAGAGATAAAATCTGTTGAGTTTTTAATATAAGAAGATTTTCCCGCATAAGCTTTTAACGATGACGCGAGATATTTAGATAATCCGTAGGTGGGTGAGTCAATGCTGTCTACTATAGGTCTCAGTGGATAGTTTTCTTTATGAACCTTAGGGAGACCATAAAGCCTTGGAATCAGTGGGTGTAAAGAACAGATGGAAAGCTGTGTATTTCATGGAATTTCTGTGGTCTTTTGTAGGAGATTATTGGTTCTATTGTGTATTTCTCTTGTTGGATCCCTCTCAATTTCCGAATAACTATCTGACTCTTAACAATGTTAAGATTTTTCTCGGTAGTCTGTTTTATCTAGAACTACAGTTGCATTCCCCTTATCAGCTTTTAAGATGACGATGTCCTTGTTAATCCATAGATTTTTAATTGCAAGTCTCTCACCAGGGGATATATTATCAGAAGGAGATTTTGCGTTGTTGATTGCAAGAATTGCTTCTATGCGAAGTAAACTCGCGTCTGCGGTAGGAAGTAACGAAGCTGCTTTCTCCATCTTAGTTAAAAGTAGTTCTTTAGGAATGCATTTTGGTGCCAATACAAAATTTAGACCTTTTTCGAGAATTTTCTCTTCATCGAGACTTAGCATGTAAGACTATTTGTTAATCACCAAATTTTTAAGTCTGTTATGACAATTATTTTGAGTAGACCTTTCTTGTCTTGACTTCAGTAAGTTGAACTTGAACTTTCTGATTAGCTTGTGTTTGTTTAAGTTTTGATATAGTAATGTGTGGTGTGTACTTAATTCTTTAATGTAATTCCAAGAATCAAGGTCTAAGCAGACTGCTAATTGGTTTTCTAATGATGTTTTTTCTGTAAAAAAGCAAAGATAAATTGCGTTTTGTATTGCAAATCCTCTCCGTTAAAAGATCTAGTTTAGCTTTAGTGTAAATTCAGTGCGCTTTTCTGTAGTAATGATTTCTTTAAATTGTAGGAACTTTGGAATAATTGAGGAAAACTTACATCTTTTTAAGAAGATAAGTCTGTTGATATTACTTTCAATGCTGCTGAGTGTCTTCTGATATGCTTTCGTAAGTGCACAATTACCCTCATCAGAAGGGAAATGATGACTACTACTATTAACTCGGGGTTGGGATATGTTCATTTTTAATATAAACTGACTAAAAACCCGAGAATTATAACAAATTGAGATTTATTTGAAAATGCAACATGTTTCGTCGAGATTGACTTCATCAGGCATTAAGAACATAGAAAGATATTAAAAGACACTGAAATAAACATTGAGACACTCTAAAGCCATACAATTATAAATCATGTTTATATATATATATATATAAACATGATTGATATCTCAACTGTCCTTCTGTTAGATTCGACATCCTTAATTCGATAAGATGCATTCTTCTTCTGCAGCTTTTCCCACTTAAGTAGGGTCGCTGTTTGTGGTGAGTCTCCTCCTCCAACTTCCTGTCTTGGGCTGTAGCCACATCCAAGTTCTTCATCGTCAAGTCCTCCTCTACCATCTCCCTCCATCTCTTCTTTGGCTGTTCTCGCTTCCTCTTCCCCTGCACATCCATTTGCATGACCTTTCTTCCCCCATACTCTTCCTCCTCCCTCATCACATGACCAAACCATCTCAACCTTGCCTCCTGTATCTTTGCTCCTAAGTTCGTAACTGTCACCCTTCCCCTTACATAGTCATTTCTCAGATGATCCTTTCTGGTCACACTGCACATCCACCTAAGCATTCTCATCTCCGCTACCTCCATCCTGCTGATATTATTTTTCCTCAGGGCTACAGTCTCATAAGCATACATCATAGTTGGTCTCACTAATGTCCTGTAAATTTTGCCTTTTAGATTGATCGGCACCCGCTTATCACATAGCACTCCAGCCATCTCTCTCCATTTCCTCCATCCTGCATCCCACTTCCTTCTCAGCCTCACCATCTTCTTTCATTGTTGAACCTAAGTATCTAAAGTCACTTATCTTCCTGATGACATTTCCTTCCAGCTCCGGATCTGTCTCCTGACTGCCATCCACTTTGCAACACATATACTATGTCTTACTTCTGCTCAGTCTCATACCTCTATCTTCCAGTACTTTCCAGTTTGGCTGCCATTTCTTCTCTTGATTCTGCACACAGCACGATGTCATCTGCATACAACATAGTCTAAGGCACGTCTTCTCTCACTTCCTCCGTCACCAGCTCCATCACAATATTAAACAGGAATGGACTTAATGCAGACCCTCGATGCAAGCCAACTGTCACTGGAAAAGATGTCAGAAATAGAGGCATTCCCTAACTGTCTCATGTGGTACCAAAGAGCATGATAGATTACTAAATTGTGCTTTGCAAAAAAAAAACACCTAAATTCATTACTTGTAAAGATGATCATTCAGCCTACCCTTGGGCATGTCAAAAGTGGAAGTATGAAAAAGATACAAAGAATTAGGACCAAATAGCATATCATGTCGCAAAGAGAAAGCTTGCCATTATGACACGTCCTGAAATCCTCTTATACTAAGAAAGTGGCAGTAATATAAACTTGTGTCGTTCCTACTATATGATGATATTAGCATACCTGAACTTTTTTTTATCATGTTCTTCTCATGGAGTATTATTAATCATGCAAACCATTACAATCTCGTAACTAAAATAGCAAGAGTACAACATAAAGAAAAACTGCCAGACAGATATAGAGAAGTCTCTAGATCAGTGGTTCTCAAACTTTTTGAAGTTGGGGCGCATTTAAAATCCTACAAATAATTGTAGGCACACTATATACAAATTTCTGAGAAATGTGTTATAATAATTAGTCAAATATTACAGAAAAAAAATAATGCGATAAAAATAAAATGAAACATACCTTAAGTTTATTGATTCTTGTGTTTATGAGAAACATGAGCCTGATGTGTCCTAGTGATTGCTTCAATGTTTGGGCATATATTTGAAAGGCAAACTCTCATTTCCTCGTCAATACATTGAAGAGTTCCTCTCTTTTTACACTTAATTGTGGTGAGGGTAGAAAATCCTAATTCACATAAATATGATGTTGAAAATTGTAGTAAAATGTTCAAAGCTTTTTTAGATATTGACACATATTCTTCTTTTATAGAAATCCAAAAGGCTTCAAGAGACAATTCCTTATGTTTAATCATCAATCCACGATCAGTGGATATAGCTGTCAGTTCTTCTTCTGTTAATGTTAAACCAAAATCACTTGAAGTTTCCATAAATGGGTTTCTAATCCAATCGTATTGTTCAGTGTTAAGTGATGGAAAATAAGAACTCAATTTTTCTTCCGAACTTGTTAAATGTTCAACTATTATTGGAAGTATTTCATTTATGCAAGTGTTACTTACCAATGGAAACATTTCCAAATTACCTTCAACAGCTTTTCTTTTCCAAATCTGTAGTTTTCTCTGAAACGCTTTCATTTTGTCAGTGGGAATATTTTCTTCTTTCCCTTGCATGCTAGTATTCAAAATATTGAGCTGCTGAAATATATCGGCCAAATGCTGTAACCTGGCAATCCAAAATTCGCACCGAAGGAGGTTACAAAAATGTAATTGTTTCATCTCTTTAAAAAACGCAAGAAGTTCTTGTCGTAGCTCGTGTACACGGGTAAGTACTTTCCCCCTTGACAGCCACCTCACCTCATTGTGTAAAAGCAACCATCTGTGTTGTGAATCCATATCGATACAAAGCTTTTCAAATAAACGCAATTTGACAGGTCTTGTTTTAATCAAGTTTACCATCTGAACAACTTGATCTAAAACTTCTCTTAATTTTTCTCCCAATGTTTTTGCCATCAAGGCCTCCCTATGAAGAAAGCAGTGAGTTATGATAACATTCTCATTTTGTTTTTTTACAAAAGATCTAAGGGCCTTAACACAGCCTATCATGGAAGGGGCTCCATCTATACAAATGTCTACACACGACTTCCATGTTAACTGCCATTTATCAAGATAGCTATTCAAAATGTTAAAAACGTCCTTACCTTTTATAGACACACTTAATTCTTTGCAAAAAAGAAACTGATTTACTATTTGATCTTCATTAATAAAACAGACGAATGCTAAGAGTTGCGCCTTGTTGGTAATGTCTGTTGACTCATCAACTTGCAATGCAAAATTTGAATACTGAAGTTTATTACTGCATACATTTTTCTCAATGTCAGAAGACATTTCTATAATACGCCTGTGAACTGTATCGTTGGACAGAGGAATCTTGCTTATTTTCATTGCTGATTCATTTCGTAGCATTGTCATGACCATTTTTTTGCATGCAAGCAAAATAAGTGACTCACCTAAAGTATGATCTTTCGTATTTTTTGCTATCAGTTCTGAGACTTGATAAGAAGCGATTTGAGCTTTATCAGAAACAGTCATTATACTTTTAAAAGAATTTGCAGCTTTTGTTTGCTGTTCAGACAATCTCTTGAAAAAACTTACAGATTTATCTTGTAAATTAGAGTGTATAGTTTTAAAATGTTTACTCAATTTATTAGGAAGCAATGATTCATTTGCCATTTTACATCCACATACTAAACATAGCGGCAAAGGATGATCTTCACTTCTGGTCCAAGTGAAACTAAAGCTTAAATAACTTTCATTATATTTGCGAGTAGGCTGCGATTTTGCTTTCTTACTTGCACTTAACTTTTGCTCACTTCCAGAATCTGATTCTTCAATATCACGCTTTTTGAGAAATCTATCAATTTTATTTGGGTGTATTTATCTGAAAATAAGTAATATGCACATAACAGCCACTTCCAACACTTTTAAAATAAGTAATATACACAACAAGAATAAACCATATTCTTGTTCTCTTTGCAAGAAAAACCGCTGTTAATTAACATAATAATGATGTGTTGACAGAAAGAGCAGTATATCCATAATGAAAAGGTATAATAGAGTAACTATATTTATTTTTATATCTGGACACATATTTCTCTGGAATACCACAGGGCGCACCCTTTGAGAACCAATGTCTAGATCCTGCAGCAGCAATTTCCAGCAAGCAAGCAATTTGGAATGTAGAGACAAGATATTCACATAAGAACAGATTCCTATCATATTTTTTATTTTGTCTGTTACTTTGATAAAACTGTGTGAAATCTGATTTGTATTAAATCATACAATACTAAATCCCAGTCAGTCTAGCTTATTATGACCATTATATTCAGTATGTATATATATATATATGTGTGTGTCACCAACTGGTATAAATAATTAAAAACTAGTCTTTTTAGAAATGGTTTTTTTTTTTTTTTTTTTTTTGCACATAAATACAGTACTATTAATAAATGTTTATTTGAACATAATCAGAACACATGTAGAAGCTTTTTAACTTGTAACTGTTAAGTTATTATTGGGGATTATGTTTAATTTGGAATAACAATCTATTTTTATGGACCCATATCTATGTAAGTATCATCAATTTCCTGATATTATACTCTCAAGGGATGTATAGAGTAATATGATGACAATACGACATGGGTAAGTTTCCATTATTACTGATGTCCTGTCAGCAATTTCCTTCAAATTATTCTGTTACTTTTCAGCACTCCAGTATTATTAGAATTCCTTTGGGTTGTTCTCCTGTCATTTTGGTATCAAACCAATTGTTTTGTTAAACTTTACTCTCAGTAAGTTCCTTTTTTTTAGTATCTTCATTTTTAACATGATTCTGATGTCTCCAGTCTTTGATCAACTGTTTTCTTAGCCAAGTCTCAGTTCCTAAGTTAAACTTAGTTCAAAAACTGTCTTGTATACTACTAGTTCAGTGTTTTCATTAATTTCTCTCTTATTCTATATAAATTTATTCGGCTTGCTCTCCATCACATCTAATGTCATCTTCACTGAGAACTGTGCCTGAATAGCTGAAATATTTTACTTGTTTTATTATTTAGATTCCACTGAGAATGCAGTTGAAGTTTTCTATGTTCCTGCCTATTTTCATAATTTTTGGTCTTTTTGATTGTTAATTTTCATGCCAAATTTGTTACAGCTGCTATTCAGTATGGTTACATTCAGACTTGCACTTGATGTGTTAAGAAGTAGCCATGTAGACTGCAGACAAGCATATACAAAAGAAAATGCAGGCTTATTATGTCTATATATACATATGCTAGGAGTATCAGAAACAAAGGGGTAGAATTTGTTGCCTTGATCAATATGTTGGGACCTCAGATTGTAGGCATTACTGAGCATATCAGAATCAGACATACTAACTGGTATCAAGTGTAAAGGGTACAGTATTTTTAGGAAGGATAGACAGGATTGGAGAGAGGAAAGGGCATGCTGCTAATGATATCAGATGATTTGAATTCAGTTAGTTTTGAGAACTGATTGTAGTACTAGTAAGAGTATTTCATGTGGCATTGAATTTGAAGCCATCTGGTGTCAGGTGGAATCTAACAGGATCAATTATTAAACTAAGTGGGGTGTTGTTACAGATCTGGCGGATCAGTTGCTAGTGATGAAGAAATACACTACCAAATAGAGACAATGGGCACAAAAAGAGTAATCATAATGGGAAACTTTAATTATCCAAATATTGATTGGTTAGCAATAAAATCTCACGAGAAAAATAAAATTGAATTTATTGAGTAAATTTTATTAAGTAAATTGTAAGTATTATTTATTAAGTAAAATTTTTGACATTATAAAAGGGTAAAAATAGGCAAAATAGCCATAAAAATTAATAGAATTTATTGAGCCTTTGCAAAACAACTTCCTCAAGCATCATGTCACAGAAAGAACTCAAGGTCAAATAGTGTTAGATTTGATTATCGTGTGACAGAGGATTTCATTTAAAGATATAACTATTCTGCCTCCAGTTGGTGACAGTGATCATATACTATACTCACTTGGGAAGTGAGTAAGTTTATGAATGTTCCATTCAGAAAAGGTTTTGCTAAACTAGAAAGCAGGAAATTATGACCAACTGAGGAGTATACTGAGTGTAGTGAAATGATATCGGTTGCTGGATGGGAAGAATATCGACAGTGCATGGTAAGCATTTAAACAATACTTAAATGATGCGATATCATAATGTGTCCTGAGAGTTCAAAGAATAAATAGAGTAGGAGTCAAATGGATGTGTAATCGTATTAAGCAAGAGATTCGAAAGAAAAGGATGATATGGAAGAAATACCGTGTACATAAGGATGATGTCTGTTATGAAAATTTTAAGCAGCAGGGCAGAAGAGTCACAACTGTTGTATGGAAAGCTAGGTCTGAGTATGAAATGAAACTGGCTCTGCAAACTAAAGACAACCCATGAGAATTCTATCAATATGCTGCAAGTAAAAGAAAGAATGAATATGAAAGAATAACTCTTCTGAATGCAGGTGATGTGAGGGTTGACAGATGCAGAAGAGGTTGTTCAACTAATGAGTTCTCATTTTGCTTAAAGCTGTCAGCCTGGTTTATGTAACATTCAGTCACTGTTGCCTCTTCTGAAGAAACTCAGGTGTATGAAGAGGAGGTATTAGAGCTGTGGCACAAACTAAATAAGAATTCAGTAATAGGAACTAATGGGATTTAGCACAGATGCTTAAAGAGTATTCAGAAATGGCTATTTCTTTGACCAGTCTGTATATATTATAACAGGGAAGATTCCTCAGGAATGGAAAGAATGTATGGTAATTCCACTGCACAAGGGTGTTGCAAAGACCAATCAGTATCTCAGAAATGGTGGTGGTGAAAATTTTGGAAAAATTGGTTAGGGCTCACATTCAGAAATGGGTTGGCAGTGAATCTCTTCTTTGCAATGAACAGCATGAGTTTACTAATGAAGGTCATGTTTTAGTAACTTGCTCACATTCTATAATAATGTTACCATTAAACTAGACAAGGGAATGGATACACCATGATACTTTTGGATTTTGCTGAGGCTTTTGACAGAATATAGCATGGAAGACTGTTCCATAAATTGGAGAATATGGGTTTGGATTATAAAATATTAGCATGGTTAAGGGGATGGCTGACTGTCAGATATCAAAAAATGGTATATGGAGGATTTGAGCCTGCATGATTTAAGGTAACTAGTGGTGTACCACAAGGATCAGATCTTGATCCACTTTTATTCAATCTCTATATTAATGATATTGGGAAGGATTTGACAGGCCACATGCAGGTATTTGCTGATGATGTAAAAATAGGTAGGGTAATCAGGAATGCTGCTGATATGGTACTTGTAGAATGATTTTAATAGGCTGGAATTGTGAGCATGAGAAAATGAATGTCAGTTCAATGTCAGTAAATGTAAACTCATGCACTTTGGCATGATTAGATATCCAATATATTATATTGGTGGGATTATGCTAGAAGAAGTTGATCAGACTTAGGGATCTTGGAATGTTAGTAGATAGCAAGTTGAAATTCAGGGGCCATGTAGCAAAGATTACAGATACAACTCAAAAGATAATTGCAATGTTGAAATGAATTTTAACATATAATTATAAGGATGTTTTTGCCTCTTTACAAAGCCTTGATAAGACTTCACTTGGGCTATTGTGTGCCGGTCTGGTCTCCTGGTTTCCATTGTCATTCTGATATAGTGGAGAGAATACAAAGCATTGTTAAAAATGATATCAGGATTGTGGAATACTGATTATGAAGACAGATTGAGAATTTGTAGACTGCAGATGCTAGCAAACAGGGCAAAGATGGATGACATGATTGAGACTTGCAAACTTCTGAATGGGTCATACAGGATTTCAGTTGATGTAATTTTTCATTTTATGGAGGGTGGAGAAAGGTCAAGAGTGCATCCTTGGAAGCAGAGAATGAATTATGCTAAGAATGGGGCCGAGAGCTAGATTGTTCTCTCATAGGGTGGTGCGTGATTAAAATGGATTGCCATTGGATGTTGGGTGTGCATGTAGTGTGAATGAATTCAAGAACACGTATGATAGCTGGTGCATGTAGTAATTAGCCTCCTTCAATGAGTCTCTGACTCCTTGGAGGTCTCTCTTAATAATAATAATAAAGCAGAATTAAGTCAGATATCTTCACTTCTAATATCAGGTTTAATACTACTTTTTATCATAATTATTAGCTCCAGGCCTCCATGAAGTGAAAAGACTCATTGTGGGAGGTACACAAATCTCATCCTCATCAGGCTGTGCTTTAAACTCATTCAATGTCTTCACACACTCTACACTGTCAGGCAGTGCATTCCACTCACCAACCATTCTCCATGCAAAGAACCTTCTCCTTATTCTAATGCTCATATGCTCCTTGCACCATTTCTGGGTATGGTATTTTCTACGAAAAATTTCTTCACATTAACTCGATATCAACCCCTGTCCAACTTAATACCAACCCCTGGAGTCCATTCATGTGACATTTGTAAAAATCCGGTGCACTCAATATGTGGGAATACAGTAGGAGAAGAAAGATATGGATCGAAAATTCTATGCTGTTTATGCTAAAAAGAAGAGAGCATTAAAGATCAAAGGGAAAATGCTGCAAAACACCTGAAAAGATCAGCTGAAAAAATGAAAGAAGTTTCTTTGAAGAAATTTAAAGACGTGTTAGTGAATTCCACAGTTTTGGTGTATGTACCTAAGGTAGATAGAGGCCCATTAGATGGAAATAACATCGTGGGGATCGTGTTAGATATAAAAAATAATTTATACCAAATTGGTACCTCAGTTGGAATTATAAAAGATTGGCTACCTAGAAACGCTCTTCAAATAGCTACTACAACATTTACCGAAACAGTTCCACAGATTAACCTAAGTCTGCGTGAGATTGCAGGAAAATTATCCGTATTTGGAGGTCAAGGATTTAAGAAGTGTTCATGTGAGCAATCCAAATTACAATGTAAAACAAAAATATGTGCCTGTAAAAAAAGTAACGTACTTTGTAACTCGAGATGCCACAAATCAACAACATGTTTTAATAAAAATGAATAAACATTATTATTTATTAATTACATTCACGAAAAATGTTTAAAATTTCACTAAAAATATCCTTTTTGTTCTTAAAAATATCAGCTTAAGTACCTATTTCTTTTGTTAATTAGTTTCGAATAAATAATTTGTGTTTCAATGACTATTGTTGTATTAACTATTCTACATTTAATAATGCATGGTTTACTAAATAAATACTTTTAATATCTAAACAATATTATTTCATCTTTTCACTAAATCAGTTAAGGGAGTTGATGAAATCACTTACTTCCTTCAGGGAAATCACCCCACAGAGTCGTTATTTTAACATCTTCCGTGAATTGATCATATCCCTTAGGGATTTGATCAAATCCCTATTTTCATCATTTCCCTGCGACATATATATAGTATATATAATTTGAAAACATCAGTTTAGTAAACTGACTATCAAACTGTTCTTTTTAATGCTTTTTGGAGAGAAAATAAAGTAGTAAAAGTTTTGGTTATCTATCCCAACTATATCTGAAACTGCACACTATCATTTCATTTTATGAAGAAGTTTGAATTCTCTTTTCAGCCAGAAACAGCAAAAATTCCTAATCCTGTGACAGAAGAACCAGAAGAGGAGGAAGAGGAATTGGGCTATGCAGAAACTTATGCTGAATATATGCCATCTAAGTGTAAGTTCTTACTAATAAAATGATATTCAAAAGCATTCATATCTTAGATGAAAAGCCAAACAGCTATTTTTTTCTGGTGAAGTTGATAAATTAAGGGGATAAAAATCCCTTCTTGTTTTTCAGCCAGTATACTGACTGAAAAACAAGGACTTGAAAAACAAAAAGGGATTTTTATTCCTTTAATTTAGCATTAATATCTTATTTTTCCTGAATATATACAGAAGCATGCATAATTTCATAGCAGATTAATAGTTAACAAATTGATATTTTTCACTTGTGATAAAACACCTGGATTGTGTGGATCGAATCAGAGCTGAGAATTTCTTTAATAATACAGCATATCTATGGTAAAAGAAATTCACTTGTGTTACTTTGGTTGGGACTTTTCAGCAATTTATTTGTGAATGTTCAAAATTAGGTGGATATTGAATACCATATTATTTCTTAGCTGAATAAGAAACTCAAAGATAGGAAATCTAATCTAAGAGTTTCATGCTGAATGCAGAAAACTCTAAAGTTCAGCATGTCCAAGCGTAAGCCAACACCTGGTAGTACAATGCCAGGGAAACTCGGTGTAAAGGTGGAGCAAGCTTTGATCACTGTCCCATAATGTAAAACAACAGCTCCTAGGAGATGTATTACTGTTTTACATTATGAGAGAAGGTCACTACCCAGACCGGTTTCGACCTTTTTTGAGGTCTCATAAGCTTGCTCCATCTTTACACCAAGTTGCCCTGACATTGTACTACCAGGTGTTGGCTTACGCTTGGACTTGCTGAACTTTATAGTTTTCTGTATTCGGCATGAAACTCTTAGATTAGATTTCCTATATTTCAGTTTCTTATTCGGTTAAGAAGTAATGTGGTAATCAATATCCACTTAATTTTGAATATTTTACTTTGCCGAAGTGAAGCCTGTTGGCTCTATTTTCAGTATTTGTGAATGATTTATAGTGATATTTGCCATGGTGAGGATTTGCTGTATACATCGATTAAGAGCCTGGTATGGTTTATCCACCTCTGTGGCAACAGGAAGATTGATATAGATAAAAGTAGGTTTCAAATTTATCAATTTTTTCAATTACTGGTATTTCATTAAAATATAAATAGTGATTTACTATTATTTTTCTTACATTTTCAAAAAAAAAAAAAAAACACTGGAAAAGTTGTTATATATTAATAAACAAATATTTTATTGAAATATCAACATGACAAAAGTATTCAAAATCCTTATTCTAAAGAAAAATATATCAATATTATTAATATTAGAATATAAATAAACATAAATTGCAAACATTATATATAATGTTTGCAATTATATATATATATATGTATATCATTAGCTCCACAGATGAGAGATCCCAAGACCTATGACACTGCAGTGCTGTGTATGAGCAAAAAAATTTAAAGATCAGGAGCATGCAAGTGGGAGGTCACTACTTCCAAGTCCAAGCATGGTGTTGGACAGTGTCCTTTCCTTCAAGCAGTTATATGTGACCTTCCTCCATACGAAACCTGGCAGAGTAAGTAGCAGTAGGATTATTCAGATTGTTGGAAGTTCATTTTGCACTTGGTTAGATTATAATAAATTTAGTTTAATCCTTTATCCAAGTGTAAGCAAACAAAGTTTGCGCCTGAAAATATCTTCAGGACTGAGGACTTCGGGACCTTAATGCATAACAGTATACATGTCTGCAAGGAGATGTGCCTTGCATTATGGGAGATACTGAGACAAGGAGTGATGAGAGCTTGGTCCACCTTTGCTCGGAGTTGCCTGGTGTTGCACCACCTTACCTCATTCCTGAAGATATTTTCAGGTGCAAACTTTGTTTGCTTACACTTGGATAAAAGATTAAACTAAATTTATTATAGTCTAACCAAGTGCAAAATAAACTTCCAACATCTTTCTCTAAATCCAGAGTAATTCAGTAATAAGGTGGTACACCTGTTGGCAACTCGTATAGGTAAATATGACCTCTCCTATTGCGTCTGCCTTAGTATCTCCACGTTTGGGTCTGCCTCTCACTTGACGAAACCTCAATAAAGGTCGAAACTAGTCTGGGTAGTGGCCCTTCCCTTAATGCATAGCAGTACATGTCCGCAAGGAGATGTGCCTTGCATTATGGGAGATACTGAGACAGGGAGTGATGAGAGCTTGGTCCACCTTTGCTCGGAGTTGCCTGGTGTTGCACCACCTTACCTCAGTCCTGAAGATATTTTTAGGCGCAAACTTTGTTTGCTTACATTTGGATAAAGATTAAACTAAATTTATTATATTCAGATTGATTGGGAACCCTCCCACAGAGTTATCAATGGATTTGTTTCCGTGTACTATCTGGCAGTATGGAGGGCGGTATTGCTCCCTAGTTAAATAATTATGGTGTGGGGCATGGATAAGGAAGCCTTCATGTAGTGGGAGGGATTCGTACTCTACAGAGGAGATACTTGGCAAGGACCACTTATGCCTCCAATAAGCAAGACAGCGGTATTTTCAGAAGATGAAAGACATCTACTGCCTAGAATGCTGGCTGGTCTTTCTTCCAAAGATAAGGTAGCTTTTAATTGCAGTTGCAAAAGCTTTTTTCAGATTTGACACTCTTGGTCAACTGGTCATTAAAAATGACTTTTGATTTCCTAAATAGTTTTCTCTTATTTTTTTTTTTCTTCTTGAAAATTTATCAGTTCCTTTCTAACAGTGTATGTTAGGTCTTTAGCACTTTTTTTTTTTGTTTTTGAGTTATATCTTCGTAGGATACTTCTGCATTTTTATTTTATTTTTATTTTAATTATTGCCAATTGAAGTTTTTTCTCTTCATTGATAATGCTGCTGTTGTCAGCAGAACCAAGTCTTGAATTTTTCTGTAACTTTTTAATTATGATTACATTCAGTTAACACCACAATTATCTTTGTTATTGTATGTTTGCTGGTTTTTATTAAAAATTCCATAATCTTCATCCAATTTTTTGGGGAGATCATAAATATATTACAGAACATCTGAATAAGATGTTTGTTGTTCTTAGGCAATCTCAATACATCTTTAAGTTCATTGCTTAAAAATGTGTTTTGGTTAGTTCATCATAAATTTGAATGTTATATCAAGTAGATGAATTCACATTTTTACAGTATAATGGTTCTTCAGCAAAATTTTATTGGTTTAAATGCTAATATCATATGAGAGAGCAATTAAAGTTCATTATCTGTGAAGATAATATCTCATTTCAAATCTATGACACTTTCTGACACAATCTGTAAGCATTTAGAAGAACTCCAGCATAGTTGGCAAACTAGTCCAGTAAGTTTTGGAATCCAGTATTAATGAAAACTTGTTATGAAATTCCACCTTTAAATGTTTTTGCAACATATCATTTTTTTTTAATAAACTGTGGAATATTTTGATCATAAAATTTTGAAAAAGATATGAATGCCATTCATATCTTTGCTAACACAGAACTTCGTTGTACATCATATATAGAATTTGAGAATCACCAGATCTGTCATGTTATGCAATACCTCTGATTTAAAAATGTCTTTATATCACTTTGCAGTTAATAATTTCATAAATCTTCAGATGTACAAAATTTACTTGGGGAGGGGGGGCGTCCATCCTTCGCTGTTGTGCTTGCTGCTACAGCAGAAAAAGATTCATCAATTGTTTTTTAAAATATCATGTAATTTTTTTATTTGGAATCCAAATCAGTCTTAACATTGGCAATTTCAGTTGAATAAGCTGTATCATCAGTTTTTCTTGTTCCTCTTTTTAAGTTTGTGTTAGCTTTTAAGATGTTACTTAAAAGTTTTATGAAAAATTTTATGATCTTACTTTTAGGTGTGCTGGTTTAAACTCCTTATTAAGTTAAGTGGAATGAATACAGCACAGAGAAAATAAAATACAAGTTTATTGGATTTTATCTTTCATCTCTATCACAGACAGTGTCAATGGATACAATATTAAAATTGTAAAATCACACACAAAACCAATTAAAATGTAAGTGGAAAAAAACTAAAAGCCTAAAGTTCTATGAGTGGCACCCTCTATGGATGCTGTTGGATAAGGAGGCCTAAGAATTCAAGTTTCCCATTGAGAAGTTTAACATAACCATATTCATTAAGATTAGATTGGTTTAACAAATCTGCTGCTGATTCTAAGAAAAGTGTTTCAAGTTTATATTTGGTGCAGTGAAACATAGATTTTTTTTCCATTTGATTCTGTGCAAAGTATCCAAAACATGGTCAGCTAGACTCTGACCATAGTTATGGCAGCAGATGTATTTCTTCTAGGTGGATGTTAGCAGATCCTCCAGTTTGACAATAATAAGATAATTTGCAAGAACATGGAATGTAAACACCTGAAACAGAGGGGAGAAATGGATCCTTAGACGAATGGATAAGGGAAGATATCCTCAGATACAATATGAAAGCAGTACTGAGATCATATTTTTCTGAGATGCCTCAAATATAGGGAATATTAATAGCATTACTGTAGTCTGTTTGTTGAGAAGGATGTAAGGAGGAGAGAGAATCATTTTGGTATTCTTTTTAGCATTGTAACCATTGGAGAGGAAGGAAATGTCTGTCGATTAAAAGGAGAGTTTGGCTGAAAGAGAAGACTTGGTTGAATAGATGTTGGAAGCTCTATTGACAAAGGTTTTGATAACACCATACTGTTGAGGGGGGGGGAGAGAGATAACGGGAAAGTTTATGCATGTCTGCCTGTGTGTGTGTGTGTGTGTGTGTGTGTGTGTGTGTGTGTGTGTGTGTGTGTGTGGGTTTTCTGTAAACTGAGAAAGGAATGTTCCCATTTTGAAAGATGCCTGAATAAAGTATATATAAATGGAAGATTATTATTATTTTCTTTATCTGTGGTGAACTGGATTCTGGAGTGATTGTTGAGGTAGAGCAGGAAGAAATCTAATGTGTTTGATCCAGTGTGGCCAAATAGAGAACACATCATCAATATGCACTGCTTGGAACAAAGTTGCTTCTCATGGGCAAAGGTGTATTGTGCCATGTAACAAGACATGTTTGTAGTCAGTATAAATTGGAGGAATGTGATGCTCCCAAGTCAGTGTAACTGTGTCCGGATGAATTGGCTACGAGAAGGGAACTGATCGAGTTTGAAACAGGTGTTGTGATAGATGCCATGTTGAAAACCTATCTGTTTGGCAAATTGTTGATAAATTGGGCCATCCCAGATCAACAGTCACTGATATCATACTGAGATGGAAGCACAAGGAGTCAACTGCAAGTGCTACACTGCAGTGGATGACTCACCACACTAACCAAACATGACTGTAGGGTGCTGTGAAGGATTATATGTAAAACCACCATTTGTCAGCCAACACACTGAATGTGGAATTCAGGCATCAACTGGCACATGAATCTACACAAAAACATTCAGAACCATGGCTTACAACATGGGTTTCCACGGTAGGATTGCAATATGCAAGCCTGCATTACCCTAACCAACATGCAGTATTGTCTTCAACGATGGAAAGAGCATGTATGATGGGACATAGAAGCTTGGAAAGAAACTTTACACCCTCTATTGAGCAGATGGATGGTGTGAGTGTGGCGGATGGTCCTGTTTTTTTGGTTTGGCTTCAGATGTGGTGCCATGAACATTGAACTCTAATAAATTTAGTTTAATCCTTTTTCCAAGTGTGAGCAAACAAAGTTTGCACCTGAAAATATCTTCAGGATTTGGGTAAGGTAGTACAACACCAGGTAACTCGTAGCAAAGGTGGACCAAGCTAACATCGCTCCTATCTCAGTATCTTCCATAATGCAAAACACATCACACATCTCCTTGCGGATATGTATACTGTTATGTATTAAGGGAAGGGCCACTACCCAGACTAGTTTCAACCTTTATTGAGGTCTCTTCAGTGGGAGCCAGGCCCAGAAGTGGAGATACCAGGCAGAAGAAATGGCGAGGTCATCTTTACCTATAGGAGTTGCCAAAAAGGTGTGCCACCTTTGTATTAAATTACTCTGGATTTAGAGAAAGATGTTGAAAGTTTATTTTTCACTTGGTTAGACTATAATAAGTTTAGTTTAATCCTTTTCCTAAATTGCTCTCACTTGAAAAAGGATTAAACTAAATTTACTATAGTCTAACCAAGTGAAAAATAAACTTTCAAGAACATTGAACTCTGAGAGATATCTGAATATTGTAGACAATGCAATGCTTCTTACTTTGTGGCATTTCTACTAAAACAATGATCAGAAACTGATCATTGTTTCTTTCTACAAAACAATGCATCATGTCATAAGGCTACTGCTGTAAGTATGTGATTTGTGGACATGAACGTTACCACACTTGACTGGTCTTCACAGATCTCTGATCATAATCCTATTGAACATCTATGGGATGAACTGGAGTGTTGGGTGAGGTCAAGGAATGTCTGCCCCCAACAGTCCAAGACCTCATTACATGCCTGCAGGAAGAATTGTCCAAAATTCCCATTGATTATATCATATGTTTGTGGAAATTATACCCCATAGGATTGCTGTAGTCACCGCTACAAAAGGAGCTCCTACATCTTATTAAGGTGGGTGCCATGGCTGTTTGTTCCTCAAATTATGGTCTCTGTTGACTTCTTTCCAAGCATTCTTCTATCTTAACCATAGAAGAATTCAGCATGGTAGTATCAAGGGCATGTTTTTCAAACCGTTTCAAATGGTTCTTTCCCATTGCTGTCCCCATCATAATATGAAATGAAGTATGAACAGTAAGTGAGAGTTAAAGATATATCTAATTGCTTGGCTAACTTAAAAGTGGAGTGAGTAGCATCTACTATGGGACGGAAAGTGTTATTAGGTTTATGAATTTTAGGCAATCTATATATATCCTGGGGGGGGGGGGGGTTGAGTTTTTTAACTATTTCAAGAGGCCTCTAGACCGAGAATTGGAATTCTCAGTCTTAAACTCTTTTAGTCTAATTTTTTTCTCAATTATTGTTTCGAGTATTTTTGCTTAGGTTTCAAGTATTTTTGCTTGCTGAGGAATTAGATAAGTACCAGATCGACATAATAGGGGTGACTGAAACAAAAAAGACTCACTGGTGAGATCTTTCTGAGCAATAAATACAAAATGTTATATTCAGGCAATGACAATCAAGGAAAAGAAGGAGTAGCCATAGTATTCAACACAAAATACGAGGCTAATCTTCTTGAATGGCAGTCAGTCTCAAGTAGAGTAATGTGGGCAAATATGAGAATGGGGAACTGGACAATGAGACTTATTTGTGCCTATGGTACCACAGAAGGTTCTACTAAGGTAGAAGTGGAGGAATTTTTTGAGGCTTTAGAAAAAGCAACTGACACAATGGAAAAAGGAAAAGTTGGTCCTTGCTGGGGATCTAAACAGCAGAGTAGGAAATGATTGCGAGACATACAAAAATATTTTGGGAAAATTTGGAGAGAAGAGCAAAGCTAATAATAATGGCAAATACCTATTCGATTTCTGCTCCAGACATGGTGTGGGTTTTTACTAACACAATATTAAAACATAAAAATGTGCACAAATTCACATGAAGAAAAGAGGCAAGGAATAAGAAAAGTCATTGACTATGTTATTGTTGATAGTGATGTTTTCTCCCTGGTGCAGGACACCAGAGTGTACAGAGCATTTGAAATTGGAAGTGATCACTATTTAGTCTTGAGCAGGATAAAATTGAATTTCATATTGAAAAGTATAACATGTTAGAAAGTTTTAAAGTGAATAAAAGTTGAGCAGCTCTCAGATGTGAACTGTAGACTAAAATACACAAAGATTATTGAAGAAAAAATGAAAGAGTTTGAGAACAGGAATCAAACCTTGGAGATTCAGTGGCAAACTCTGTAGAAAAGATTGATTGATTCTACCAGAGAGGCATGTGGTGAGTTGTCTGCAAGGTTAAAAAAATCAGAACTCCCTGGTGGACACAGGAAGTTAAAGAGGCAGTGAAGGAAAAGAAGAAAGCATATCAAAAGTTCCTGTCAAATAAATTAGCTTGTGCTCTTAGAGAATACAGAGACAAATGCAAGAATGCTAAACACTGTGTAAAACTAGCTAAACAAAAGTCATAGGAAGACTTTGGCAAGAATATATCAAGAAGGTGGGAAAATATTATGGAGGTTGTTGAAGAAGCTAAGGAATGGAGGAAAGAGTGCTGTAAAAGGAGTTAGAGATGATAAAGGTGACATGAAAACGGGAGAAAAAGATATCCTTGAAGTATGGAGTAATTACTTTGAAAAACTGCGAAATGAAACAAGCAGTGATGATAGCACAGTGGTAATAAACACTGACCAGGCATGTAGTCAGGAATACATATCCATACTTGAAGTAGAAAAAGCCATCAAAGGCTCGAAATGTGGAAAGGCAGCAGGAGTAGATGATATTCGACCAGAAATGCTGAAGTATGGTGGTATAAGAGTCTTACATTGGCTGCACTGCATAGTTCAGAAAGCCTGGACAGAGGGACGAATTCCCGATGATTGGAGTAGAGCTCTCATAGTACCCATATATAAAAAGGGAAATAAAACTGAATGTGAGAATTACAAGGTATTTCCCTACTGAGTGTTCCTGGCAAGATCTATGCAAGTATACTTGAGAAACGGTTGAGAAGAATTGTGGAAGAAAAGCTTGCTGAAGAACAAGCTGGATTCAGGCCAAATAGAGGCTGTCAGGATATCAAGGATGTGTCAAGTATACACATATGTGTATACTTGCACATAAATTGATGTTCAGTTTTGTTTTTAACCGTTGATGGTTTAGATGAGTTTTTTTCTTTGTCGTTTTTTTAAGTTAATATAAATTATCTAAATCATGTTACTTGAGGTAAAATGTTCAGTGACAACTTGCAAAAAATTATTATATATGTTAGTTTTTTTACCATTTAGGATTTCCTTTTTTTCCCTTCATAAATTGAATCTTATCAGTTTTATTCAATTAATTGGTTCCACCATTAGAGAAGAAAAATTGCCATGTAGTATATTTCATTATCTGTAATAATTGGATTGCTTGAATATCTTGCTATTTTATTATTATTATTATTATTAGATGGACACCTTCATGGAGTCTGAAGACTCATCATGGGAGACCCAATTTCACGTGTATCCACACAATCTATCATCCTTTCCTTGAACCCATTACCAGAAAAAGCACTCATAACTGACTCTGGCAGTCCATTCCACTCATTCACTACTCTCCAAGCAAAAAATCTAGTCCCCTACTGACCACACCTTTATTCAACTTCCAAGGATGACCCTCTTGTTCTGTTCCCTCTAGCCAAATGCTGAAGCATTTCCCCTGCATCTATCCTATAAAATCCTTTAAGCAACTTAAATGTTTCTATCATATCCCCCTTTTTCTCCTATTAACCAACTTCTACAATCCACGCACCTTCAATCTATCCTCATAGGAAACATTCCACAGGCTACTCACCATCTTGGTCACTCGCCTCTGAATCCTTTCCACAACTTCCACATTCCCAAGAAACCCAGGGGACCAGACTTGAGCACAGTAATCCAGATGTGGGCATATCAAGGCCTTATAAAGAGAAATTATGACTGAGGAATTATCTCTACTTGTTAATATGTTCTTCACTACCAAGTATTCTACCCCCCCCCCCCCCCCCACCCCAAATCTTCTAGCGTCATCTATTTCCTGGAGTACAGTGCCATCAATGTGATAAACGGCCTGTAATCTATTTATGCCAAAGTGCATAACTTTACATTTCTCGACATTAAACTGACACCCGTTAACTTTTGCCCATACTGACAGCCTATTTAAATCGTCATGCAAGCTCTCCATCACTTTGATTAACTATTACTGTACCTAATTTCGTCATCAGCGAACAACTGAATATTTCCTTTCAGGTTATTTCCTGTATCATTTATGTATAAATTATAAACAGCAATGGTTCCAGCACTGAACCTTGTAGAACACCACTAGTCACCTGCTTTCGCATTGATTCTGCCCCTCCATATACCACTTTTTGATATCTGTCCTGCCGCCACTTTCTTATCTACTTAACCAGTGTCACATCCATCCTCATTTGTTCTAATTTGCATAGCATTGTTTCATGTGGTATTCTGTCAGATGCCTTTGCAAAATCCAGCAAAACCATCGTGTAGCCATTTCCTTTATCCAACTTAGCTGTTACTCTTGGGAACAATTTGTCTAAGATGTTGATGACTTCAACCACTGGAAAGTTAGTAAACAGAGATGTGATGTCCAGGCTTGCTAGTATATCCTCTTCAAAAATAGGGATGTTTTTTATTTTATCTATAAAATGTTTTGAGTTTTTTCCAGTGGTTGAAGTTAGCTGTTACTCTGTTATAAAAAGTTAGTAAATTACTAAGGAATGACCGACCCTTCGCAAAGCCATGTTGACCCTCATACAGTATCATATTTTTATCTACCCATTCTTGAATTCTCTTTTTTTACCAATTTTTCTAACTTTTATCACCATGCCTGAGATACTGATTGGTCTATAATTTGCTACTGTAGTCTTAAAACCTCCCTTATGCAAAGGAATAATTTTGCCCTCTTTCCCTTGGAACTCTACCAGAGCTGAGACTTAAATTAAACAGCTGTCAAAGGCTTTGCCAGTTCTCTTGCACATTCTCACAAAACCCTAGCTGATATCATATCTAATCCACAGCTGTATTTACATTGAGATTCTGCAATATTGTAAGGACCTCCAATCATCCACCTCTGTTCCCATATTAGTTTCTCTCACATAGGTTAAAGCATTAACCTCACTAGGAAGATATATGCTTGCAAAGTGGTCACTCAGTAACTCAACTATTTTTTCCGCTTCCGTCTCCTCATGACCATCATCACTCATTAAGGTTAATCTTCCATAGTCATTCTTCATCTTACTTGCCATATAATGAAAGAACTCTTTGGGATTTTCTTTGGCCTGCTTGGCTAAATTCTTCTCCTAATCTAATTTTGCCTTCCATGTTGGTCATCTTTCTTGCCTGAGCCTTGTACTGTTCATGAGTTTGCAGTCACCTTTCTCTTGATATACCTTCCACAGCATTTTCTTCTTCTGCAGCTCGTGCTTAATGATATTACTCATCCATCTAACTCCTACCCTGTGTATGTGTGCATTGCATACACACCCACATTTGTGTTTTTACCCTTGAAATTTACCTTTAATTGTTGTTACATCCCATTATTATCTGTTAAAAACATGAGATATCTTTGAATATCATTCCTATACATTCATTAGTTGAATTATTTTGAATTTGTGTGTGTGTGTGTGTGCGCGCATGCGCAGTGATATATTTGTTTTTCCTTTGAATGTTTAATTATGGCTTCTGTAGGGTCAAAGCTAGAAAAATGGGATGAGACCTCATATGCTGTGAGGAAGGTACAGAACTTGGGGGTGTTGGATTGTGATAGAGTGGAATTTTATGAACTCCTATCTTATCACAATCTAACATGGGTTTCCAAACAAAAAAGGGAAATAAATACAGTAAATTGCCTCTAAGTATAAAATAAGTATTATGTATGTGTGTGTGTGTGTGTATATATATATATATATATATATATATATATATATATATCAAGCATGTTCTGTTATGAAAGGGTAAATAAGTATGTATTTTGTGCCATTCACGAATGTGGCTAATTTAATATTGAAAGTGTAAAACATTAGCAGAGCATTATAAAATAACATGTATAAAAGAATTATAGAATGTAAGCACAAATTCAACAGTTGGGGGGGAGTCAAGTCCAAAGGTCACGGAGCGGTACGCGAGGGAGCAGCTCGCCCCAAGCAAACAACGTGACGTCAGCATACATGCAATAGCGGGGGAGAGAATGGACGCCATGACGTTAGTAGTACTTGTGAATTGGCTGGACATCGAAGGGTCATGCGACCCTGTAACAAGGCTTTTTGTTCCTGGATCTCCTGGGTGTTCGTCTCTCGTGGTGGTGTAGGGTGCCAGTGCCCCGAACTGGAGGATCCGATTAAGATAGTTGCGGGTCTCGGCGGCCGTAATTCTCCGCGGAAAAAGCAAGTCCGGCAAATCCGATGCCCACGGAAGGCCAGTTTCCTGTGAACCTATGATGCAACAAAGAACCATAAAGGGAAGATAAGTAGACTTTGTTTGTGTTTCACTGAATATGAATGAAAGATTTGTGCCACGTTAATATGTTATAAAAAGGTACATTAATGATATAGGATAAGGTTGTATTGCTATCACTTTAGAAGGATATTGAATTTATTTTTGTCTGTCGATGTGTTAGAGTTGGCTTTTATATTGAATGAGATTAAGGATATGTTTAGAGTGAAGAATTGACAAATCATAAAGAGATTGTGAAAGATATGAATGTTATCTTGAGTAGTCTGACAGAGCTATGGAGTTTTTGGAATAACTGTGATAATAATACATAAATAATGCATTAGAGAGTGTTAATATAAGTTTTACTTTAGATAGCTGCTACATAATATGTTATAAGTATAATAGTAGTGTTTTGAATGTTTTATGCTTTGTATGGATCTCCTTTAAGATGGGATTTGAATTAATGTTATTAAGTGTATCTACTTTTGAGAATTAATAAACCTTGCTTTTGATTCTAACAAAGACTTTCTGTGATTTCTGGAATCCGATGCACCGCTTATAAAATATTAATGCGAACCTATGCGGGATATTAAAAGGGTATATTTTGGCCACGTCTTCAGAGTTGATAGGTATCATTAAGTACTGTCTTGAGATTACCTCTTGGTTGTTAATATTAATAATCTAATAGCGCTAGTGGCGCAGCGAAACAATTAAATTTCTTGGCGTTTTATGAGAGGTAAATCTCAGATACTCTAGTACTGCCTCGTTTTCGCGGAAATTCCATTGTCCCTCAGAGGTACCACGTGCTACCCGATAGAGTGTATTATGGAGATATAGCATAAGAGGTTAAAATAGTTGTGATAAGGAAGAAAGCAACACAACGGGGGGAAAAGGCTTCCTCAGCTATGATTATATTAAAATTAAAAGAAACACACATATTAACTACAGTGAAAATTATTTAATTATAAATATTTCATCCTAAGTATCTTAGAACATCATCAGTACATTATTGCATCAGGTTACTTCACCTGGAAAGGTCAAATTTACAAGCAAGAAGAAGGAACAGCAATGGGATCTCCTTTATCACCAAACCTAACAAACTTGTTTCTAGAACAACTTGAGAAAAAAATATTCACTTTTGAACCCAAACCAAAAATTTGGTTAAAATATGTTGACGATGTATTTGCAGTCTGGGATCATCCCAAACATGAATTACAACTGTTTCTAGATAAAATTAACCTTCTTCATCATCGCATCAACTTTACGTTAGAAAAAGAATCTCCACCAGGTATCTCCTTTTTGGATTTACACATCCAAAGAAAAGAAGACTGTTCCATCGCCACGTCTGTCCTTCCCAAGCCTACATTTTCAGGTCGCTACATTCACAATTCTTCTGCTCATCATCCATCTCAGAAATCTGGCATTATTAAATTACTAGTTTCCAGAGCACACAAATTCTGCTCCTCTGAAGAATCTTTATACCAGGAATTAGAAGTAATCAAAAATACAGCCATCCTAAATGGATATAATCCTAAAACAACTCAAAAAATCATCAGTAGTCACTTCTCAACACATCAAACCAGACAGGAAGAAGTCCATAGGATTCCCATACCTTACATTAAAAGCATCTCAGAACGTCTTTCTAAAATTATGAAGAAATACAATTTTGCCACTACTTACAAACCTATCAACCAAATTTACAACTTGTTACCTTCTCCTAAGGACAAACTCTCACCTTTGATATTGCCTTGCGTTTATGAGATTTCATGCTCCTGCAAATTATCTTACTTTGGACAGACAGGTAGGTCTATTCAGAAACGCATCTCGGAACATCAAGACCACATTCGTCTTTTTAAACCGCAAAAATCTGGCCTCTCTCAACACAGAATTGAAAATCCAAACCATAGGATCCATTGGGAAAAGTCTAAACTTTTACATAGATCTTTATATAAACATGAACATTTATACAAAGAAAGTTCTGAAGCCCTACTACACAGACCAAACTTAAACCACAACGACGTTCTTACTATTCCTAAAGTATGGGAAATTGTCATACAAAATTGTGTTAAATAATTTTTTGTTTGTTTGTTTGTTTGTACTACTGTAGCACATTATGCACGTTTAATGAGATTCTACTGTAATCATGCGCCCTAACTGTATGTTATTCCTATTATTGTTCAAAACTACTATACTGATGATGTCCTAAGATACTTAGGATGAAATATTTACAATTAAATAATTTTCACTGTGGTTAATATGTGTGTTTCTTTTAATTATGATCGCACCACAGGTTTCGTTATTTAAAAAAAAATATTATATTATATTATTATTATTATATACCATGTAGTTGTATAATTAATATTGTATATACAAAGAAATTTTGCAATAAGCATAATCATTTATGATTGAAAACCAGTAAAATGATAACATTATGTTGAAAAGGGAAGAAAATAATACATGCCAGGTATGTTTGTGTGCCATGCTTGCGCAAAGATGAAATGTTTTCTCAATGACCAAAATATGACTAAAGAACATATGATGAGAGATGAGCATATTAGTTCTTTCACTGTAGTTCAGGCAACGGGGGAACGTTTCTTATTCTGTTTGCCTAAACAATTTTACCAGGGAACATTACTATGCAATGAAAATATAACATCAGAAAGACAGCACATACAGTGTAACATCTCTGTAATGATTGTTTTTCTTGAAATCCCTTTCTTTGGTGATTTGGAGAAAATAACTGTATGCTGTACACAAAAGGAAACTTTATTTTTTATAAATTGAAGATACCAAAAAATATTCTTGGTTTAATCCTTTATTCAAGTGTAAGCAAACAAAGTTTGCACGTGAAGCAATTTTATGACTGGGCTACGTATATATATAGGTAATAACTTCACATCACTTGCCTTAGTATTCCATAATGCAAAGCACATATCCTTATGAACATGTATAATGTTTTTTGAAACATTTTTGCCGATAACCACATATTATATTTGTTCTAAGGAAAATCTAAAATTTCTCCTTATTTAAAAAAAAAAACTCAAACTCCATAGTCATTCTGCCACTTAGCTGTTTTGCAGTGAAGTTAATTTATATTCGTATACAGTTTAATTCTTGATATTCTCCAGAGGACAGGAGTTTTATAAAGTTTCTTGCTTTCTTTAGTAAAAATTGGAGAGCGTCATCCTGATCCTGTGGTCGAAACTAGTTCCCTTTCTAGTATACAACCACCAAATGTTGAGTATCATCTTTCTATTTCTGAAGAAGTTGTAGATCGAAAGCTTTTATCAGCTCTCCAGTTAGAAGCCATTGTTTATGCTTGTCAAAAACATGAGAATATATTGCCTGATGGCTCCCGATCAGGATTTCTAATTGGTAAGTAAGTAATATCTTAATAATTGATTTAAGATACTGAAAATTCCACTAAAATTTTCTTATAAATGAACTAAAGTTTTTAAAAAGCAAAGATTTTATTAATTTTTTAATTATCAGTTTTTTTTATTATTTCTTATCGTAGCTGTTTTATGATGTTTTTCATTTAAATGTTTTAAATCTTTTATACAAATTCTGTTCAATTTAAATATTTAATCTCTAACAAACTTAGCAGGTCTACTTTTCTTACGTGTTCATTCCCCATTTTGGTCTTGAATAACCTTAATCAGTTTCCAAAAAATGAATTTTCTACTGTCAGACTTTGTAAAACAAAGAATATCTGTTGCCTCCTTTTCATTTCACATATCTGAAAAGGGGGAAAACAGATATCTTCTTTAGTACATATTCTTTTTGAGATAGACAAGAAATAATGAACAGTTCGTTATACAAGTGGATTACACTTCAGATGTCCAAAATGCTAGAGGTGATGATTACACCACTTAAAGCTGACCCCCCCCCCCTCCAAACTTGGAGGAGTTCAGTTAGTGCACAGCAATTAGATATCCTTTGCTTATATCTTTAAAGTGGCTAAGAAGCATGAAAATATTATTCTGGTAGAAACTATCTAGCTATGAACTCATATTTTTGAAGAAGGGATCAATGCATAATTCCTGTTGCTCCTCAAAGGAAAGGCCAAGCTTCTGCAGCAACTAGAGAATAGTTGTTAATGTATGTCTGCTAGTTCGGTTGAACAAAGGCGGCAAAAACTAGTGTGTTTAACTGTTGACCTATCAGTATCTCTGGACTGGTGTTGAAGATTTTAAAGCAGTTGGTAAGAACTAGCATACAGAAATTGGTTGACAAACATGCTGTATTTTACAAAGAACAGCATGGGTTTACTTAAAGGAAGATCATGTTTTAACGATTTGCTTATATTTTATAATAATGTCACAGCTGAATTGGATAAAGGAAATGGATTTCTATGATACTGTTTGAATTTGCTAAAGTGTGTGATAGTATACCACGTGAAAGACTGTTGCATAAACTGGAAAATGAGATTAGGATATAAACTATTGACTTCTTTCAATGAGTGGCTGAGGAGAGGTTCAAAATATGCTATTAATATGCAGCATTTGCAAAATGCTGCATATTAATAGCATATTTTGAACAGGCTAGAACTGTGGGTAACTAATAATGGCTGTCAGTTCAGTGTTAATAAGGATAAACTTACGCACTTTGTCATGGTGAGATTTACAATGGTCATGTAAATCTCACATAATATATAGGTGAAGATTATGCTACAAGGAACTGATGAAGCCAGGGATTTTGAAGTTATGGTGGATAGGAATTTGAAGTCCAAAGGTTACATTGCGAAATCCACTTTGACATGTGGATTTTGTAATGCGAAATATCCTTACATGTCAATAAACATTGACATGTAAGGATAAGGAACTCATTTTGCTTCTTTACAAGGCCTTGATACGATTGCACTTGGGCTGGCGTGTAGATTTGGTCTGATATGTTCCACTGGGATAAAAAGCTGTGGAAAGGATGCAAAGAAGAGTTACTGAGATATTGGAATTAGGGAATGTAGATTTTGAGAACAGATTGAGAGTATGTGGTCTGCAGACTGTTAAACAGGAGAAAGAGGTGATGTGATAAATACCTATAAACTTCTAAGAGTTATAGGATATCGTTTGATGAAATTTCTCATTATATGGGGAGGACAAGGCGCATCAATAGAAGTTGTTTATGTGCAGTCTAAGAAAGGGATAAGAACTAGATTTTTCTTCCACAGAGCAGTGAATGAGTTGAACAGTTTGCCTGTTGAAGTAGTGAGTGCATGAGTTTGAGGAGGTATCACAGCTGGAATGGGAGATGTTTGGCCTTCTCCAGTGAGGTCTTTGACTTCCTGCAGGTCTCAGATAATAATAATATAATCTGGTGTCCTTAACCCAACCGGTACTAATGTGCTATAGTTACCGACATTTCAGTGAGAATGCCATTAAAAAAAAAAGTTTCTTTCCTTAAGGCTGCTTTCAAATAGACATGATTAAGCCATAAGTTATAACTGAATATTATGAAGAAAGGACTCTTCAGAGATTATAATTAGTATGTTCATTGTCATTATGTTCTTTGTATAAAGTTGAATTATAATAGACAATAAAGAGCATAAAAACTATAGTTATTATTGTTGTTATTATACAGTACAGATATCTCCATGGAGTCAGAAGACTTAGGGGAGACTTATTATTCATACAATACCTATCGTACCTCTCCTTATATTCATTCATTGATGAAGCACAACCACTGCTGGTAACTCATTCACCACCTTCCAAGTAAAACATCTACTGTTAACACAATTTCCACTGGTGACCCCTTGTTCTATTTTTTCCTGCCACGTACTGAAAAAAAGTATTCAGTGTCAATCCTGTAAAACCTCTTCAATAACTTGTATGTTTTTATCATATCTTCTCTCTCATGCCTGTCAGCTAGTTTTTGAAGTCTACAGACCATCAATCTATTCTCATAGGGAGCATTCCATAGTCCTACCACAATCCTTGTCATCTGCTTCTGGATTCTCTCAACAACTTCTTCATCCCCACAGAATCTGGGTGGCCAATTCTGTGCACAGTAGTCCAGATGTGGCCTTATTAAAGCCTTATATACAACAACCTCTCTATCACTGCTTGTTGGTGTGTTCTTCAACAACCACATAATCTGATAATCTGAAGTGCTGTTATGGTTACCTTCATAATGTGCCTTCTAAACTTCAACACCCTGTTCTATAACCATTTCCAAGTCTTTGGCCTAATCAGTATTTTACAGTCCAGTTCTATCAGTATAGTACACAACTTGTAATTTCTTCCCAAAGCGCATCACCTTACACTTAACCACATTAAACTGGCAGCCATTTACCTTTGCCCATATTGCTAGTCTATTTAACTCATCCTGCTGGATTTCTATGTCACCTTCATTTACTATTGCTCTTCCAAGTTTAGCATCATCAGCAAACAAATGAATAGTTCTTGTCAAATCATTTCCTCTATCATTAATGTACCACTTAGTGATGATATGAGGACCAAGTACTGAGTCCTGTGGTACACCACTGGTCACTTGATATCTGTCCATCAGCCACCCTCTAATCCAAATCACTAGATTAATATCCATCCCCATTTGCTCCATTTTATGCAATAGAGTTCTATGCGGAATCTTATCGAATACCTTTGCAAAGTCTAGCAATATTACTGAGTAGCCATTTCCCTTATCAACTCCATTGTCACCTTATAAAAAGTAAGCAGCAAATTACCAACCTTCACAATTAGCCTCACACTTCACAAATCATGTTGTTGTAAAATTCGATGTAGCTTAGAATTTTACAAGGGCTTTACATCAACTTTTACAGAGGTCACATCTCAAAAGATTGTGTTATAAAAATAATCTTGTATGTCTCTGTACAAAGAATGCTAAAAGCTTATATAAATAATCCGTTGGGAATTAACTTGCTCAAACTTTCTAAACAAGGAATGTCCAAAAATGGTAAAAACAAGGGTAATGTTTTGCCACCGGAAACTTTATATTGTTGCTTTGACTAAGTGAATAAGAAACTTTTGTTTACGAGCTCTGTATGTGACCACTTTCAAGGTCAAAGTTAAAAGGGTTGGCACTGATCAGACAAGGTTCTGCCATCGGACAAAACGGATTTTTTGGGAACACTTAGGAGAAGAAAGAAATAGTCAGCGTTAGTAATAGATCAAGGAGGCGCGTCGAATTCTTTGGGGTCTCAACCCTTCATGCAAGGTTCCGAAGGAGGGAGGGATAAAAGGTGTCGGCTATCAAGGACATGATTGTTCGGCTAGGTCACGCCAGAGGTCAGAAGGAAGAGAAGGAAGCCAGTCCACCAGAAGACAGGAAGTGCGGAAGGTAGATTAAACTTTGCACGAGTGAGTGAACTAGCAAAAAATAGAGAAACTAGTAGTAAGAATAGAGAACAAACCAGATATTGCAAAGGCGCAGCCGACAACATAAATAATATAATAGGCCAGAATATAGACTAAATTTTACAAGTCGATAGGATAAATCCAAAATAAATATAAGTATTTTGGATTGAAACAGTTTTGTAAAAGATCAGGCAACTAAGTATAATCAGAAAGTGTGTGTGTGTGTGTGTGTGTGTGTGTGTGTGTGTGTGTGTGTGTGTGTGTATATATATATATATATATATATTGTAAGAAAAGTTTTAAATCATGAATGTGAACAGCGTTAATTCAGAAGCCACCAGCAGTAACACGATGAGGAATAGAGAATTTTTCAGAACAGTTAATCTTCACCTCATCATCCCACAATTCTCTGGAGAGGACCACGATGATGTGTTGTTCTTCTTCAAGTTTGTAGAGGAGTTAAGGAACGTCTGCAACTGGTTGAACTTCCAACTTCTAATCATATTACAGAATAAATTGATTGTTAGGGCCAAGAATTTTTTGTATGCCTCTCCTATACTGAGAGACACTTTGGAATACAATAAATTTAAGGATACCCTGATATCCCAATTTTCCAAGGTTAGAAGTGTAGGTCTGAACCTGTGGAAGCTACAAAAGTGCAAACAGGAGAGAAAGGAACCTATCACAGAATACTATAATATTCTGTGATATTTTATTTTAGTTATTACTTTAGCAAATAGCTTGAGCGTTTCGAGTGAGGAAAGGAGCCATCTTGATTGGGCAGTATTTAACCAATTCAGGTTAGGAGTGAAAGAGGAATTCAGAGAAACAGCATACAAAAAAAGAAAATAAATAGTTTGGAAGAATGCTACCTGGCATTGAAAGAAAAAGAGGAAAGGCCAGGTGACCTTCATTCCACATCTAGTGCCAACCAGATACACACCATGACATAAGTATCAGATTCAAAGAAAGATACAAAGCGAGAAAAAAATCCAGGGAATTCAAAGGGCAGGGCAAAAGAGAAAGAGAGAGAAATGAAGCCAATAGTAAAGCAATCACAGTAAACAAGGTTGAAAGTGACAGAGTGACCACCTCAAGTGTTGCAGACTCTTTCGACATGGAAGAGATATGCTCTGAAATCAGACGAGAGGTTACACCAACCCCTGATGGATAAACTTGACTCTGTTTTCAACCAACTGAAGGAAATCAGAGCAAAACCATACATGGAGACCTCGAGTCATGAACGATAGGCAACAAGGGGGAAAGCAGAAAGGAAACACTCCCCAATGTTATAACTGCAACAAGTTTGGGCACATAGCCAGATACTGTTTTGGAATAAGAGGAACTTTAATAGAAACATGCACTTTAAATCAAATATGCTGTTTACTCGCCACCATCCCACAAGCAGATCAAGGAAATTAAGAAGAGAATTTAAGGAACAACACACTAAACCCATGACTGTCATTCAAGGTAGAATAAAGGAAATACAGTGTGATGTCTTGTTAGATACTGGATCATTGTTCAAAAGATTGAGATCCAGAGTATCTAACTGTGTTAGCTGAAGAAACCTATTAAGCTAAGTGGAATTGCAAATCCCACTATTTATGTGCCAAGGAAATTAAAAGTAAACATGCGATTGCTGGGTTTCAGTTTGAATGTCTTACCTGAGCTACTCATTCTCTCAGAGACCTCTCGACTTAGGGCTCAACTAATACTGGGAACTGACTTTTTAAAGAGTCATAGTTTCTCATGTAATTTCAGCACCCAGGAAATTTCCCTGATGGGAGTAAAGCAGGCTACTCGTAAGGTAGATGCTAGAATATTTTGAACACACAGTCAGTGAGATTAACAGGAAGAACAACTACAACGATAGAGATAATAAACAAGCTGAGGTGAGTGGGAAGGTTAGCGAGGGGAAGAAAGTGATCCCTCAGTGATTAGAAACATCCAACAAGATAACGTGGAAAAAACCTTTCACATCTCAAGTGTGAAGGTGGCAGTAAGTCGAGAGGAAGATATAGAGCTCACAGGAAGTAATGATAAAGGCATAGTGGCAATCATCCTTATAGAGAAAGGAGAAGGGAGCAACAACAGACCTCCTACCCGTCCAGGCTATAGGCAATTACATACCCTAGCTAAACTACGGAGAATTCAAGAGGTGAAAGGAATTAATACAAATGGCCGCCCTAATTTTGGAAGAAACAGAAGGAGGGCAAGGTATCGAAAAGGGAATAAACGCTCAAGGAATAATGACCATCATGAGTCACAACATCCATCGCACCAGAGAGAGCCCACGGATCAAACTGACTGCGTTCACAGCTCAAAAATGGATGATAACCATGAGTACTGTCTGACCCAGAGAATGCACGAAACATGACAGAGAAACAGCATAAAGAAAAAATTTTCATCCACGTTCGTGGCTTAAAATTTTTTCATGAAGTGGTGGGCCTTTGTAAAATTCGATGTAGCTTAGAATTTTACAAGGGCTTTACATCCAATTTTACAGAGGTCACATCTCAAAAGATTGTGTTATAAAAATAACCTTGTATGTCTCTGTACAAAGAATGCTAAAAGCCTATATAAATAATCCATTGGGAATTAACTTGTAAACTTTGTAAACGAGGAATGTCCAAAAATGGTAAAAACAAGGGTAATGCTTTGCCACCGGAAACTTTATATTGTTGCTCGAAGTGAATAAGAAACTTTTGTTTACGAGATCTGTATGTGACCACTTTCAAGATCAATGTTAAAAGGATCGGCACTGATCAGACAAGGTTCTGCTATTGGACAAAACGGATTTTTGGGGAGCACTTAAGATAAAAAAGAAATAGTCAGCTTTAGTAATAGATCAAGGAGTCACACCGAATTCTTTGGGGAATCTCAACCCTTCATGCAGGGTTGCGAAGAAGGAGGGATAAAAGGTGTCGACAAGAAAACATCGAATATTGGCAGTCGACTATTGAGGATATGACTATTCGGCTAGGTCATGCCAGAGTTTGGAAGGAAGTGTGGAAGGTAGATTAAACTTTGTACGAGTGAGTGAACTAGCAAAAAATAAAGAAACTAGTAGTAAGAATAGAGAACAAACAAGATATTGCAAAGGTGCAGCCGACAACATAAATAATATAATAGGCCGGAATATAGACTAAATTTTACATGTCCCTCATAGAGTATCATATCAGATTATGAATGGTTGGTGTAATTTAGCAATCTTGTAAAATTGGTGTTTTTTTTTTTTTTTTTTTTTTTTTTCAAATAGAAAATTAGAGTTTTACAGTACAGTCATACCCCCGACTTATGCGAATCCAGAGTTACGTGGTTTCTTATATGTATGTATTCCCGTCCCGCTTCACGCCTCACCACTTCTTTCCGGTGCCATCCACATTCACCAGTGTCGCACATGCTGTGAACAAGCACTGATGTGTTTTGCGTGGTCTCCATTCATACACTATTTTTATAGTCTACAAACCTTGTGATTGTTTAATGTTATGTTCTTGATAAAAATTTTATCACATAAAAAATAATAATGTCGTCCAAAAGAAGCAAGTCTGATTCTTCTACAGCTAGGAAGAAAAGAAAAACATCTACTTTGGAAGCAAAACTAAACATTTTGAAGACGGAATGAAAATTTTTGAGCTAGCAAAGAAGTTCTACATGTTCTACAGGAATCCACAGTAAGCACAATTGTAAAAGAAAGATTTACAGATTTTGGAGGACATAGATTCTAACGAGGAACAAATTATAGTGACAAGGCAAAGAATAAAAAAAATCATTAGCTTGCTATGAAGAAATTTTGTGTGACATGAAAAACACATAATGCCGTAAGACGAATCTATTAGATTTTATGAAACCATCGACATCGAAATAACTTTCTTTTTTTTTATGTACGAAAAACTACAATTATGATTATATTTCTTAAAAAATATAGGTGTTTTTGTAAACCTTTGGTCCCAATTAACTAATATTTTGTATGTTTGTATATATAAATTACATGCAAAATTATACCCCAAGTTACGCGAATTTGACTTACGTGCTTTTTGTTGGTCCCGCCTACCACATAATTTTGGGGTATGACTGTATATTAGAGTAGATTTCCCTGTTTTTAGAGTATTTAGTGTTTTTACAACATTTTTATTGTAATATTTTAATATTAATTACAGGTGTAAAATGGCACCAAAAATGCGGAAGAAATGAAATGCTAACAAGAATAGCGAAGTAATGAACAAGAGGCTATTCTCCACTAAAGAGGATATTGAAAATAATTTAGCCTCCGAGATTACTAGGCTAAAGCAGATTATTAGATAGACGACAAGAGAACTACAGAAAGTTGAGCAGCATTTAGAGGAACATGGGGAAAATAAAAAAAAAAGTTCAGCAACAAAATGGAAAACAAAGCATGGAATCAGGTAAGTTACGGTGTAATAACAAAAATCTGGTAAGTAAAGTTGATTATAAAAAGAAGGATATTATTTGGTATGGTGACTCTTTCATAAAACATGCCATTGATGAGTGGGTTATAGCATCAAATTTTCCTATCATCAATGGGGTTATAACAAGAAGGCTTCTTCCCTGAGCTGTGTTCAGTATCACAGCTATCCATGATGTTTTGAGTCACCACTTGAGTAAATAACTAGCTTACCATCCTATCTTTTCCATGTGCCAATGTAAAATTGCCTTCTAAGATTAATCTTATATCTCCTGTGTTGCTCATTCACAATATCACTGATTTTTGATGGAGACTGTAATATACTTCTCGATATCAGCACGGATGCTAAAAGAGTGTTCAGCTGAACTGGCTATTCCCTTGACCAGGCTATATAATTCGATTCTCAGAACAGGGAAGATTTCACAGGAGTGGAAAGAATGTATGGTAATTTCATTGCACAAGAGTGGTGCAAAGACTGGTGTATCCATCTATTGACCAATCAGTATCTCAGGAGTGGTGGTGTAAAGATTTTGGAAAGGTTGGTCAGGTCTCTCATTCAGAAATGGGTTATAGAAAATCTCTGCTTTGCAATGAACAGCATGCATTTACTAAGGGAAGGTCATGTTTTAGCAACTTGCTCATATTCTATAGTAATGTTACCACTGAGTTAGACAAGGGGATTGGATATACCATGATACTTTTGGATTTTGCTAAGACTTAACAGAATACAGCATGGAATACTTTTGCATAAATTGGAGAATTTGGGATTGAATTATAAACTATTGGCATGGATAAGAGATATGGCTGACTGATATATCAAAATGTTGTGTATAAGTGGTGTGAATCTGCAAGATTCAAGGTAACCAGTGATGTGCCTCAAAGATCAGTCCTTGGTTCATTGTTATTCAATCTGTACAATAATGATATGTGGATTTGACATGTGGCATACAGCAGAATAAATGGTTAAATAAAATTGTAGAATGGTCTCTAATAAGTGATTGAAATTTCATATGGAATGAGTAATATTTTCAGAGCAGATAATGAAACTTCCAAGAAGTTTCAAAAATCAGTCTAGCATGGTGAGTAAGAGTATATTTTTGTGTTTTGACCATTTCGAGCAGGCATTCCTCCTTTAGAAAAAGAAATTATGAAGAGTGAGTGAATAAGATAGATGTGTTCCGTAATAGGTGGTACTGAAGATTGCGTTTATTTTGATTGGTATAAATTTAGGGCCATATTTTATTTGTTTTAATTGCTAATTAAGGAGTAGGGTGTAGATATTATTAGAGCCTTAGGATTAGTTGTGATTGCCAGGGTTTCTGGTATATGTAGCTTTATTATATTTGGAAACCAAGTAAGAATGAGTTTTCAATTCTTGGAACATGTTTATGCTGTATTGTGTGTGTGACATAGTTTCACTTGGCACATTTTCTGATTTGTATTCCTTTGGAGTGTTTTCCATTGTAGCGACTTTATTTAAGCAGTCTGAGATTGGGATATTTCAATCTCTCAAGTGTTCATCTAATCAGGACTGTAGGGAATCTAATAGTTCGTTCAGTGTTTACAGAATCACAGCCAGGTTGACACTGCAAGCTCTAGACCACTTTGTGGGAATTTAGTATGTTATTTTTTGGTTGCTTAGTTGAGATTCTGAAGATACTTGCTAATTTATAGTTGGCTGTAAACATGAGTTTGTAGTAATTGTATGTTTGAAGATGTGATAATCAGAATGGGAAACTGAAAAAAATGACAATTTCGTTTTGATTGTAGTTTTATCATGTTTTCCAATTCAGGTTTTTTTTTTTTTTTTTTTTAATGATTTCAGTTTATACATAGGTTTTCATTTCAGTTTTTTTGATTTCTATAATTTGTCTTTTTATGTATATATTATTTAATATCTATTATGAATTGCTTCAATATTCTCATTAGCATACAGCATCAATTAATCTTTTTAAAATGACTCTATTTTTCTTTACCTGTTCGTTATGACGGGTAACTTCAATTTTTCTTTGTTTTCCAAACATCTTGAAATTTAAAAATGATTGAACATGTGAGTGGGAGCAGTCATGTTTTTGCATTGCTGCTATTAAATGGTTAAGGTCAGCATATCCATGCTTATTCCAAATGGCCTTCTCTCTGGAGAATAAACAAGGCCAACAAAAAAGTCTTGACTGCACTTCACATCCAGTTAACCATTCTACTATACTGTATTGTACGTGTGTAGAGGCTTAAGTGCTGTGAGGACATCATGTTGGAGGCTTAATGGATTTTTTACAACACTCAAAAAGAATTAAAATAGACTTTAATACTTCCTGTATTTCGTCCTAGTCACTAGGACATCTACGGGGATTACAAAAAAATTAATGTAACATATGCACAAATAACAAACAATACTAAGCCCAACCACGTGGGTGACACTAAAGTCCTATCTAGGTAGAGCGCCCTCTAAGGGCAGTAGTAGGTGGCCTGGAATGTAAGGTGGGAACTCTGGTGATGAGTGTTTCCCAAATCTTCAGAAGCTTAATGCACCCATATTTATTGAGATTTGGTTGGTTTTTGAGAGCTGCTGCTGCTTCTAAGAAAAGTCTCTCTTTCTTGAATTTGCTGTGGTGGAGCATGGTGGTTTTCTTCCATGATACTCTGTGGGTGGTGTCCAAAACATGGTCAGCCAAGCCTGAATGGCCATAGTTGTGTTTGAAGATGTAAGACTTGTGTTCCTCTAGACGGATGGATGCTGATCTGCCTGTCTGTCCAAAGTACGCCAGCTTACAGGAACAGGGTACTTTGTAAACTCCAGGCAGAGAGAGAGGAGGGAGCTGATCTTTCGTAGAACAGATAAGGGTAGCCAGTTTGCGGTGGGGCTTATATGCTGTGTGTAGATTGTATTGTTTTAGTATCTTGGCTATTTTTTCAGATGTGCCACGGATGTAGGGTATGGTGATGGCATTTTTAAAATCTTGTTGACGAGAAGGAAGGGGAATGGGGGAGGAGTTGATTATTTTTTTGATACTGTGATCGCTGTAGCCATTGGAGAGGAAAGTGCTGTGTATGTGGTTAAGCTCAGTAGTGAGGGCGGTTCCACTGGAACAAAGATTGTGGGCTCTCTTGGTAAGAGTTTTAATAATGCCATATTGCTGAGAGGGGTGGTGGTGGGAGAGTTTGTGAATGTATCTGCCTGTGTGTGTGGGTTTTCTGTATACGGTGAAGGTAAGTGTATCATTAGGCAGGCGTGTGACTAAGGTGTCTAGGAAGGGTAAACAATTGTTCTTTTCCTTTTCCATAGTGAACTGGATTCTTGGATGTAGACTATTGAGATGACTGAGGAAGGAGTCTGACGTGTCTGGGCCATGAGGCCAAATAGAGAACACATCATCTACATATCTTAGCCAGATAGAAGGTTTGAGTGGGGCTGAGTCTATGGCTCGTTTTTCAAAATCTTCCATATAGAAATTGGCAAGGGGGGGTGAGAGGGGGGAACCCATGGCAGTTCCCTCTATCTGCTTGTAGATTTTGTTGTTCCACGAGAAATATCCAGAGTTAATGGCAAAGGAAAAGAGATCTAAGATGTCAGAGGGAAAAACCTTTTCTAAGAGAGATAAGGTGTCAATTAAGGGAATATTGGTAAACAAAGAGGAGATATCAAAGCTTACCAATATGTCTGTCTTCTTCAAGGTTAAATTTTCTGTGAGGGCTTTAAAGTGGGTCGAGTTTTTTATATAGGAAGGGGACCTTCCGGTGAGGGGGGGGGATCAGAGAGTTGGCCAGCTGTTTAGATAGTCTATAGCAAGGTGCATTGGTAGCATCTACTATAGGCCTGAGTGGGGAATTGGGTTTGTTTACTCCGCGAGCAAATCGCCTCTACACATGCTACACTCGCAGTGACGAACGCCGCCATTGGCTCCTTACATTCAGAGCTCTCCACCGTTCTTAACCCTGAACTTTGGTCGATTCTTTCTGGCATTTCGGAAACTTCCGCACAGAAAGAATTCCAAAAAAAAAAAATAAATAAATAAACACATCAAGAAATTTAGCAACCTTGTGAAAAACAAACCACAACCACAAATTCAACCTCTCCAGACAGTAATAAACCTCTCTTCCAAAAGGCTCAACGACGATGCCGTCAGCGCCCTTTGCCTCGGCCATAATTTTGCCATCGCTCCAAAGGAAGTGCCGGTGCTTGACGTAATGGTGAACATCGAACGTGGAATCGGTCGCTTACCGTCGGAGATAGCTAACAACATCAGACTTGACGTAGCCAACATCCTCGCGCATTCTTCTCTGCCAAAAAGTAATTTATCATATGCCCAACGCACGGCTCTCCTGAAACTACGTAAAGAAAAAAGTATTCCCCTTCCTTCTCGTCAACAAGATTTTAAAAATGCCATCACCATACCCTACATCCGTGGCACATCTGAAAAAATAGCCAAGATACTAAAACAATACAATCTACACACAGCATATAAGCCCCACCGCAAACTGGCTACCCTTATCCGTTCTACGAAAGATCAGCTCCCTCCTCTCTCTCTGCCTGGAGTTTACAAAGTACCCTGTTCCTGTAAGCTGGCGTACTTTGGACAGACAGGCAGATCAGCATCCATCCGTCTAGAGGAACACAAGTCTTACATCTTCAAACACAACTATGGCCATTCAGGCTTGGCTGACCATGTTTTGGACACCACCCACAGAGTATCATGGAAGAAAACCACCATGCTCCACCACAGCAAATTCAAGAAAGAGACTTTTCTTAGAAGCAGCAGCAGCTCTCAAAAACCAACCAAATCTCAATAAATATGGGTGCATTAAGCTTCCGAAGATTTGGGAAACACTCATCACCAGAGTTCCCACCTTACATTCCAGGCCACCTACTACTGCCCTTAGAGGGCGCTCTACCTAGATAGGACTTTAGTGTCACCCACGTGGTTGGGCTTAGTATTGTTTATTTGTGCATATGTTACATTAATTTTTTTGTAATCCCCGTAGATGTCCTAGTGACTAGGACGAAATACAGGAAGTATTAAAGTCTATTTTAATTCTTTTTGAGTGTTGTAAAAAATCCATTAAGCCTGCAACATGATGTCCTCACAGCACTTAAGCCTCTACACACGTACAATACAGTATAGTAGAATGGTTAACTGGATGTGAAGTGCAGTCAAGACTTTTTTTTGTTGGCCTTGTTTATTCTCCAGAGAGAAGGCCATTTGGAATAAGCATGGATATTCTGACCTTAACCATTTAATAGCAGCAATGCAAAAACATGACTGCTCCCACTCACATGTTCAATCATTTTTAAATTTCAAGATGTTTGGAAAACAAAGAAAAATTGAAGTTACCCGTCATAACGAACAGGTAAAGAAAAATAGTCATTTTAAAAAGATTAATTGATGCTGTATGCTAATGAGAATATTGAAGCAATTCATAATAGATATTAAATAATATATACATAAAAAGACAAATTATAGAAATCAAAAAAACTGAAATGAAAACCTATGTATAAACTGAAATCATTAAAAAAAAACAAAAAAAAAACCTGAATTGGAAAACATGATAAAACTACAATCAAAACGAAATTGTCATTTTTTTCAGTTTCCCATTCTGATTATCACATCTTCAAACATACAATTACTACAAACTCATGTTTACAGCCAACTATAAATTAGCAAGTATCTTCAGAATCTCAACTAAGCAACCAAAAAATAACATACTAAATTCCCACAAAGTGGTCTAGAGCTTGCAGTGTCAACCTGGCTGTGATTCTGTAAACACTGAACGAACTATTAGATTCCCTACAGTCCTGATTAGATGAACACTTGAGAGATTGAAATATCCCAATCTCCGACTGCTTAAATAAAGTCGCTACAATGGAAAACACTCCAAAGGAATACAAATCAGAAAATGTGCCAAGTGAAACTATGTCACACACACAATACAGCATAAACATGTTCCAAGAATTGAAAACTCATTCTTACTTGGTTTCCAAATATAATAAAGCTACATATACCAGAAACCCTGGCAATCACAACTAATCCTAAGGCTCTAATAATATCTACACCCTACTCCTTAATTAGCAATTAAAACAAATAAAATATGGCCCTAAATTTATACCAATCAAAATAAACGCAATCTTCAGTACCACCTATTACGGAACACATCTATCTTATTCACTCACTCTTCATAATTTCTTTTTCTAAAGGAGGAATGCCTGCTCGAAATGGTCAAAACACAAAAATATACTCTTACTCACCATGCTAGACTGATTTTTGAAACTTCTTGGAAGTTTCATTATCTGCTCTGAAAATATTACTCATTCCATATGAAATTTCAATCACTTATTAGAGACCATTCTACAATTTTATTTAACCATTTATTCTGCTGTATGCCACATGTCAAATCCACATATCATTAATGTACAGATTGAATAACAATGAACCAAGGACTGATCTTTGAGGCACATCACTGGTTACCTTGAATCTTGCAGATTCACACCACTTATACACGACATTTTGATATGTCAGTCAGCCATATCTCTTATCCATGCCAATAGTTTATAATTCAATCCCAAATTCTCCAATTTATGCAAAAGTATTCCATGCTGTATTCTGTTAAGTCTTAGCAAAATCCAAAAGTATCATGGTATATCCAATCCCCTTGTCTAACTCAGTGGTAACATTACTATAGAATATGAGCAAGTTGCTAAAACATGACCTTCCCTTAGTAAATGCATGCTGTTCATTGCAAAGCAGAGATTTTCTATAACCCATTTCTGAAAAAACAATAAAAACTTTCATATTATCCAATTATTTAGTCTTGAATGTCTGTTGACTATTTATTTTGATTACTTGTAATCATATTTGAAAATAATTTTTATTTGTAATCAAACTATCTACCATTCTTTTCTTTACAATTTGCAAAATGCAGTAAAGTATTTGTTTTTAATTTTTAAAAATAAATAAAATATTTGTTTTTAATTTTTGATATTTATTATTTTCTTTAATAACAGGTGATGGAGCTGGTGTTGGTAAAGGAAGAACATTAGCTGGAGTCATTTATGAAAATTATCTTTTAGGAAGGAAGCGTGCTGTGTGGTAAATATAATTATTTTATTAAAGAAGTAATTTTCTGTTAATACTGTTTTTACTGAATACCCAGTAAAAACTTTGAAATTAAAATTCTTAAAGAACAATCTTCCTCTCTGAAGATTAAATTACCATAATAACATATTCAAGAAACTGATTTGTGTACAAGATTCAGAGTAATAGTGCATCAGTTTGTCACTTTCCTTATGAATGAATTAGTACTCACTTTCTAGCTTCTTCCATCATCCTAACATATCATTCTTACTAGTATCATTAAGCATAATTATGGGAGAAATTCACCTTTCTCTTTTCCCTTCCACTTTTTGAGGATTGAAGATATCTTTGGCTAATTAGAATTGTTTTTGGTGTAATAAGAGTAATTTTATAACAAAACCTTAGGTGGGACCCATAGTCTAACAATAAAACTAATCTCATCTAGTTAGATGAGATTAGTTTTATTGCTTTAAGACTGCTGATAATGAAATGTTTCTCTACCGCTCCATCCAAAAGAGAACAAAAATGCATGAGGACAGTAATTTACAAGAACTAAGAGCAGATGAAAGTTTGTAGGCTAACAAAATAGTAAGTAGCTACATCCAGGTCACTGTCATCCGGTTATGCATTCAAGTTCTTTTTATCACTTTTATATTCTGTATATTTATTAGGTTGTTTAATAACTTGTGTTCTAATTAGTTATATCATATGTCCAGTTTGAGATGTCATTGTTTCTTATTTTTATTAACATATTCTTTAAGCTATCAATCCATTTATTGGATAACTCTGTTTGCAGGCCTGCATTTATCATAGTTCACTTGTGCATCTACAAATGGGTGAGCTTATGAGAGACAAAGAAGTAAAGTTTTCATTTTAGTCTATTAATTGTTTATTATATACAATCAGATTATACCCCATTTAGTTTCACACACAAAGTAGTTTTTTTAGTATGGTAGATAGAGAAAGGATTATAAATTAAAAAATAAAACTTGGATTAACTGATAGACTAGTAATTAAAATGAGGCACCAATGTAAAAATCTCGCATAAATGTTTGTTTATTATGTTCGTTTTTTACAAGTTATATGTTTGAGAATTTTATTGTATGAAAAATATGTTTTGTTATTCAGTGTTATAATTATATGCTTAGTATTATTGGAACTGCCATGTGGTTAAATGGTAGCGATATAAAATAATTTACTTGTGGTTATAAGTAAGCAAACTTATGTATTGAACATTATCATTCTTAAGAAATAATGTAGAAATGTTGAATGTATAAAATAAATTGTTGTTTGCTGTTGTGTTTGTAAGCATGTGATAGTGGCAGCTATGTGTGATGTGTAGTTTCACCGTGGATCTTGAGGAAGGACATGTGCATTGGTTATTTTTTTTGTATAAGAGCTGTCGTTTGAGAAGGAAAAGGCAAGAAATAAAGAAAGAAAAGATTAGGCAAACAGAGGAGTTGTCACCTGGTTGCAGGAAGGCAGGAAAGTAAAGAAGAGACAAGCAGGAGAGTAGAGCCAGAGAAGTTTATATAATCTGTGGAGTTAAGTTCAAATAATGTCTGAGAAATTTTATATGCATTCAGAATTACATTCCAAGGATAAGGAACTGTTCATGATAATGTTATTTTTGACCACTGAATATGTTTATATGTTTACTTGTATGATAAGGAACTGTATAGCCAATTTATGCTGAATTAAGGCAAGTGATATATATTTCTAAAAATAATTTAGAATTGTGGTGAAAGTTCTAGAATTGGAATTGCATTTTGGAACTGCTCAAGTAATATATTCCTGTTTGGTTGTGAGACTTTTTCTTCAAGCCTATTTCAGATAATTGGAAAATAGATGTATTAAAAGAAGCTTCTGTATGGCTAAGCAAGATTACGTATGTTTAACTCAGTGCTATTTTCAACATGTGTTTGTACAAATATCTTGTTTTGTCTCTAAATATTAAATAGAACATGAAAAAAAAAATTGAGCTTAATTATGTTAAAAACAGTCATTTAATTATTTCTTGTAGTTAATATATGTTTGAAGTAAATATTGTGAATTTTTATATAATTAAGTTCATTATTTTGAACACTGCATATTGATCCTGAAGTCAACACACTATCCTGGATCTTGTACATTCTAACCTTCAAAAACAAAAATTAAATATATTGTTATTTTACTCCACTACTGTCCTTAAATATACATTGAACATAGGTAGGGGATTGACATGCGTATAGCTGAACAAGCTCACATACTTGTTAAAGTATCGCAATCTCATGCTTTAATTATTAACAGAAATGGCAAAACCTAAAAGAGGGTGTGAGAATGTGAAGACTTTAATATTAACACCAGTAATGCATACTGTGCATCATGTATCTTTTAGGATTGTTTAGAGATGATTGTTGGTAAAATTATATTGATGAACGCTGAAAGATCTGATGAATGACTTTCAGACATCATTTAAGATGTAGCCCTTATTTCTGTGAGTGAATGATAGCAGTAAATTCTTTGAATTGGAATGAAAGGAAGTTTTCATATAGATGGGACTTGGTGGCTGTATACAAATCAATAACATGATTTGTGGTAGATGAATGATATGCAAGACGAGATATTTCTTCTTTCTAATTTCAGAACTTCTGCTTCTCTTTTCTCTTGGAATCTACTGCTGTCATTTGCTCACATGACTTCCTTAACTGAAATCAGGGTTTCATCATCAGATCCTTCAACATACTTGAATATAACTTCTAATGGCCATCCCTAAACAGTTCTAAGATACAAATGATGCATTGTTTATGTCCTATTTTGATTGCTACTATTTTAACAGCTTATCTGAGTTTTTGTTTTTTAATTTGTAATTCTATCTTTATCTACTACTCCAAAAATGTCACTTGTCTTTAGTATAGGAAACAGACAGTGTATGATCGGATTGTATGTAATACCAACAAATGTTAAGCTCTCTATTTAATCAAGGAATGTTTTGTCACTGCATACATACTCCTGTTGGAAGAGCTGTTCAAACTCTCGATTCCACATTTGATTTGATATAATCAAATGTAGGAAAGTATAATAATAATTCTACATGATTAATTTCACATAATTACCAGCTTCCTAATAGCAATTGACTTCCAAATTAATCTTATATCAGGATTCCAACATTGTCAGATCTTATGCTGCAGACTTCTAAGGTACTACTGCATATGAAACATGGGACTTCTGCATTACTTCAACCTTGGTATCCTTTCTGGGTCTGGCTCCCACTGATGAGACCTCAGTAGAGGTCAAACCTGGTCTGGGTAGTGACCCTTCCCTATGAAGGGTCACTACCTAGATCCTATGAAGTCCTCCCATGACTTTTGTTTAGCATTCTTGCTAAACAAAAGTCATGGGAGGACTTCATAGGATTTTACACAGTGTTTAACATTCTTGCATTTGTCTCTGTATTCTCTAAGAGCACATGCTGACTTATTTGATAGGAACTTTTGATAAGCTTTCTTCTTTTCCTTCACTGCCTCTTTAACTTCCTCTGTCCACCAGGGAGTTCTGATTTTTTTGTCCTTGCAGACAACCTCACCACATGCCTCTCTGGCTGAATCAACCAGGGTTTTCTTCACTTTGCCACTGAATCTCCAAGGTTTGATTCCTGTTCTCAAACTCTTTAATTTTTTCTTCAATAATCTTTGTGTATTTTAGTCTACAGTTCACATCTGAGAGCTGCTCAACTTTTATTCGCTTTAAAACTTTCTTACATGTTATTCTTTTCAATATGAAATTCAATTTTATCCTGCTCAAGACTAAATAGTGATCACTTCCAATTTCAAATCCTCTGTACACTCTGGTGTCCTGCACCAGGGAGAAAACATCACTAACAACAATAACATAGTCAATGAGACTTTTCTTATTCCTTGCCTCTTCTCTCCATGTGAATTTGTGCACATTTTTATGTTGGAACATGGTGTTAGTAATAACCAGTCCATGTCCTGAGCAGAAATCCAACAGATATTTGCCATTATTATTAGCTTTGCTCTTTTCTCCAAATTTTCCCAAAATATTTTTGTATGTCTGACAATCATTTCCTACTCTGCTATTTAGATCCCCAACAAGGACCAACTTTTCCTTTTTCATTGTGTCAGTTGCTTTTTCTAAAGCCTCAAAAAATTCCTCCACTTCTACCTTAGTAGAACCTTCTGTGGGACCATAGGCACAAATAAGTCTCATTTTCCAGTTCCCCATTCTCATATTTGCCCACATTACTCTACTTGAAACTGACTGCCATTCAAGAAGATTAGCCTCGTATTTTGTGTTGAATACTATGGCTACTCCTTTTCCTTGATTGTCATTGCCTGAATATAACATTTTGTATTTATTGCTCAGAAAGATCTCACCAGTTTTTGTCTTTTTTTGTTTCAGTCACCCCTATTATGTCGATCTGGTACTTATCTAATTCCTCAGCTTACTCCATTTCTTTGCCATTCAGGCTTCTTATGTTGATAGTACCGATCTTTAACTCTGGTAATGTTGAGTTGGGATTTGTTTTCAGATTTGTTCCAGTAGCTGACTTTTCGCTGTTCGCTCTGGTTCCTGCGAAAACAACAGGGGCTTTGTTTAACTGGGGGACGCCCCAGCCGGCATGAAATTTTGTCATGTTGTACCATCATTTTTTATTTTGGTTTAACCAATACGAATACAATTTGGTTGGCTAAACCCCAAATTGCCAGCCCATCCTCGTGCGTTCAGTATCCAGGTAGATACCCAACAGGGTGCACCACGAGAAAGTGAGGATTGGACATTAGGTCAGAAGCCCTGGTCGGTTCTCCACATTCCTTTAAAGGTTATGTGGAGGTCTCCTCTCAGTTATACAGCTTTGACCCTTAAGCACCCCAGTTTGATAATTAAACATACAAATTTGTTTTTTTAATACTGACCATATTGTAATGTGTACAAACATCTTGCATTCTTTGCCTACCAGTTTCACTAGGTGTCTAGCTTTTTCAAGGCGTTGACGGAAAAGCATAAAAAACTAGAAAATGCAAATTGAAAGGAACATAAAAACATTGTAAACAATCTGGTAGCTAAGGTTACACGTTCGCATGACAGAGACTGAAAGGACTTATTGTTCTTATTCATTATCATGCATGTGTGTTTGTTGTAAACACGTAATGTGATTACTTGCCAACTGTAGTTCAGATGGATTTAGAGAGAGAGGATCAGGTTTTTCCCCAAACTGTTCAGAATAGTACCCTGATTTTTGTTGAGGTTTCTGCCGGTTATTAACACTATTGTGGATTCCTTGAATAAACGATGTCTGTAGTCTTCATCCCAATATGGCATGGAGCTGTTTTGCCACTCTATCGTGTGGTTAAACATACAGAAATGATGTGCTAAGCCGGAAGAAATACTTCTGTTGTGGTTTACATCGGCAAACATGCTCTTCTTGTCTGATCGCCAAACTCCGCGAAGTTTGTCCGATGTAGGCAAGACCACAGGAGCAAGGAATGTAATATACTACTGGATATATGTAGAATGGCACCTGATCTTTTTAGGGATCATAAAATCATAAACATCAGATAGGTTTTAGGGATCCTAAAAAAATGCAGTTGGCTGTTGTTTTCCACTTCCAGAGCGAATTTTATCTTGTTATGTATTGAGTTGATTTTATTCACAAATGATTTTAGGTTTTCTAAGCTGTCTTGCCATATAATGAAAATATCATCTACATATCTCCACCACATAGATGGTCTAGGGGAGATTGTGGAGAGAATTTCTTTTTCAAGTTTTTCCATGAAAAGTCTGCACAAGATGGTGATATCAGGCTTCCCATTGCTAGGCCTTCTAACATCAGAGTGGTCTTCAAACCAACCACCAGCATCAGACAGGTTTTAGGATCCCCAAAAGATAAGGTGCCATTCTACAAATATCTAGGAGTATATTACGTTCCTTGCTCCTGTGGTCTTGCCTGCATCGAACAAATTTCACGGAGTTTGGAGATCAGACAAGAAGAGCATGTTGGCCGATGTAAACCACAACAGAAGTATTTCTTCCAGCTTAGCACATCATTTCTGTATGTCTAACCACACGATAGAGTGGCAAAACAGCTCCATGCCATATTTGGACGACGACTACAGACATCGTTTATTCAAGGAAGCCACAATAGTGTTAATAGCCGGCGGAAACCTCAATAGAAATCAGGGTACTATTCTGAGCAGTTCGTGAACAAACCTGATCCTCTCTCTCTAAATCCATCTGAACTACAGCTAGCCAGTAATCACATTACGCGTTTACAACAAACATTCATGCGTGATAATGAATAAGAACAATAAGTCCTTTCAATCTCTGTCACGCAAATGTATAATGTTGGATCCTACTTCTTCTCAATCTATACCTTGGATCCGATATATAGTTATTATGATGTTCTTAACTAGTTGATAGGTTGCAAGTTGATTTCTAATTCAAATATAAAGAAAATTTATATTTAAAGACTGCACCACTATATATCTGAATTAGTTCAAGAATTGAAGAAAAACCAACTCTCAACTACCTTTCCTTTATATGTTGTTGTTGTTATTATATACTAGCCAAGTATATTTAACATACTTAATTCACCCGCCTTGGTTCGAATATTTTATGAATGGTGCAGTAAAAGAGATTCAGGCAAAATACAACTTTTGATTAACAAAAACAAACATTTAATTTTAGAATCACAAATTTTGCACGTAAGATCAAATCACTAAATAAGTTATTATAAGCACTCCAGCCTTTCTGATGATACAATCATACAAACTCAGACAATGATAAATCTGTTATCTGTAATACAGTCTTTTCACAGTTCCTTAAGTTCCAAATACAATAAGATTGTAGTAACACCTCTTCACTAGCAAACACTTTTAAATTTACACTTTAGCTAATCTCCGCAATAGTTGCTGTTATTATAGGGATATTCTAGGATGAAACTCACACATATTTCTGTATAGGAATATTAGTGGTTGGAATATTCTTACCGATAATCTTCTTTTTTCATCAACTTATATGCAAACACGTTTTATAACTGTAAACACTTTAAACATAAATGGCAATCATTAAAATAAATCTTCTAAACAATAACTGAATTAATCAACGGTTACAATGCACATAATCAAATGTTCTTGCATGAAGTACTACTGATCACTCGTGAATTAAGGTAACACACAATAATTCCTTAACTTGAAGGTTTATATTCACAGTTGTCCATTCCTCCGGCATTCAATTAATTCTTTAGGCACTATAATTCTAAACACAGCTATCGTTAAATTTCAACTTTACAGCCTCTACTTATTCTCTAGTTACTCTGTGCTATGCTTCAAGGTTCCGTATATCCTTGAAATTAAATCTCAACTCAAGTATCGCCAGTCTATCAGTTGTCACTCAGCTGTCTTCCGTAGCTATAATTGTTATTCTACAACTTATTAGCTAACTGCTTCTCGACTACTGGACTTTTATTAGCTGCTTGAGCCGACTCGCTATTATCACACTCTCATTCCCCGAATGCTGAATGCTCCGATTACAACCAAATGCCAATCCTCTCTCCTTATCTCTTTAATTTCAGCATTCCTCGCTTATATATCTCCTCTTCCCACCTAAATTGTTCTCGTGCTCTCTTTAACTCAAATCCTTTTTAGTAAACTTTCAACATTCTCCTCATGCACTGTTCCAAACTCGCGCTTGCTCACTTACATACGTCTCCATGACAACAAAACAAAACAATAAAATTGAGGTATTGCATAACGCTAGACTTCTACAAGTAGGAATTAATAAAGAATATTTGCATTTCAATTAATACGCAGTTAGAATATCAAATACAAATTCTTAGAATATTAACATAACAATAAATAAAATAGTTTAATAATATTTAATACAGAGTCTTATTACTATTAACACATATCATTGATTAAATAATTAAATATTAGATAAAATTAAAGGTAGTTATATGAATATTAAATTATAAACAAGTGATTTACATTAATTAATCACAAGTCTAGCCTTTCTGATGGAAGATCATGTTGGATTCTGAAGCAAATAATAATTACTTAAATCTCTATATATTCAGAATCCAACAGTAACCTTAGCTACTAGATTGTTTACGTTTTTATGTTCCTTTCAATTTGCATTTACTAGTTTTTTATGCTTTTCCATCAACGCCTTGAAAAAGCTAGACAGTTTGCTAGAGAAACTGGTAGCAAAGAATGTAAGATATTTGTACGCATTACAATATGGTCAGTATTAAAACAATAAATTTGTATGTTTAAAGTTTTTTATGTGAGTTTTCCTCTGTTTTTAAATTTTTTTGATAATGCCAACTCACGGTACTTCATTATTGAAACAAAGGAGAAAAATAAGAACACCATGGTGGACACAAGAAGTTAAAGAAGCAGTCCTCGAAAAGAAGAAAGCATACCAAAAGTTTCTAGCAAATAAGTTAGCAGATACCTTTAAAGAATACAGAAAGAAATGTAAGATAGCTAACTGTGTATGAAAGTAGCTAAACAAGAGTCATGGAAAAAACTTCAGTAAGAATATAGAAGATAAATATTAGGAATGTGGCAAAACATTCTGCAGGCTATTGAAAAAGCTTAAGAAATGGAGTATGTAAAAGGAATCATGGATAATAAAACTATATAGAAACTGAAGATAAGGATGTTCTAGATGTCTGGATTACTTTGAAAAATTAAAAAATGAGAGAGGCACTGACAGCATGATGGTAGGAAACATTTAAGAGAAGTTCGGTCATGAGTACATATCAGTACTTGAGATGGAAAGAAGCAATCACAAGCCCTGAAATATGGAAAGGCAGCTGGAGTAGATATTTGACCAGAAAGGCTCGAGTATGGAGGTATAAATGTTTTGCAGTTAATTACTGCAGTTACCACACTGCATAATTCAGAGGACCTGATCAGAAGGTTGAATTCCAGATGATTGGAGTAGAGCGCTCTCATATTTCCCATCTATAAAAGAATAAAACTGAATGCAAGAATTACAGAAGAATTTCTCTAGTAAGTGTTCCAACTAAAACTTATGCAAGCATACTGGAAAACAGGCTCAGATAAATTGTGGAAAAGAAACTGGGAGAAGAACAAGCTGGATTCAAGCCCAATAGAGGTTGTCAGGATCAGATTTACACTCTACTACAAAATAGTTGGGAAATCATGGGAATATGACAAAGATCTGAACCTAAGTTTTGCAGATCTGGAAAAGGCATACGGCAAGGTGCACACAGGAAAAAGCTTTTCAAAACACTACAGTTACAGGGTAAATGGAACATTATACGGGGCAATATATAGTCTTATGTTCAGGTTGTAAATCAGCAATTGGAATTGAAGGGAATGCAGAAACATCATTTGATGTAAAATGAGGTGTAAGACAAGGATCCACTCTTGTTCATCACCTATACAAATCATGTTACGAAGGAAAGTGGCATTAAACCTGATATTTGAACTGGAAATATCAATCTTTGCTGTGTACAGATGATGATGTACTCCTAAACACATTCAGTGCAAGTCTGCAGGATTCTCTAACTAAATTGAATAAAAGCTGTAACAAATTTGGCATGAAAGAGACCAAAAGTATGAAAATAGGAATGAACATAGAAAACTTCAGCTATATATACTGCATGATATGCATATGATATGCATATGGTATGGATGCATCTCATTAAAAATGTGGCAGCTCGAGAATTGGACTGTGTATGTGTGCATGAAATGTAGGCAGAGGGAGACGCTACGAGACATAAGTATCTCAATCTTGGGATTTAAGCAGCATCGGAGATAGTGCTCAGGAAATGGGTGAAACTCAGTTTGTGAATATCAGTGGTGTGTTGGAGGATAAGGAGAATAATAAAGATGTACATGTGGATTTAATTTTGGGCAGTATTGCAGCTGGAGATGGTTTGTCTGATTGCCATGATTGTATGTGTGGATATAAATTGAAAGCAGGATGTGTGGAGAGAAAAATGAACTGCTGAGAACAGAGATTGAAGGAATGGAGACTGAGTTGAAGAGGGTGAATGAAGTTATTAGGAGGATGGAGAGGTCGGCTGTGTGAGAAGAATGAAAGCTGGTGTAAGAGAACAGCATCAGAAAGCAAGGGAGAGACAGAGGAAGTTGCAGGAAGTCAGAGTGTAGAAGCAAAGCATCGGAGAACAAGGGAGAAAGCAAGGTAAGAGAAATGGGAGAGACACTGGAAGAGAGGTGAATTGCAGAGTCAATAGAGTGTGAAGCAAGGGATAGAGAGTGAGAGATGAGGAGGAGGAGAGAGTGGGAGAGAAAGAGAGAGAGAGAGAGATTGGAAGCTATAAGAGCCAGGGATGCCAGCAAGAGACGGATGAATGAATCTGTTCAGAGCATCATGTATGGAAATTCACTGATTTGGGGTGCACAGAGTAGAGTCCAGAGGAATGCTTGCCTGTTGGAATAATAGAAAGTGTGGCACTGACAGTGAAGAGGAGTAAAAATATAGAGATGATTGTAATGTTCGGAATGAATGACCTGAGAGGTAGTGTGAATCGTGTAGCACAAGATTTGAGGTCGATGCTAGAGATAATGCAACAGAAATGTGTCCAAGGAAAGGCAGTGCATGTACTGCCCCCGGTATGAAAATGTGGAGTGGAGGAAGAGTGGTAATAATGAATGAGATGATAGCAAGAATGTGTAGAAAAAGAGGTTAGTAATATGTGGATGCGTGGAGTACATTTTAGGATAGAAGAGAGTTAATACAAGAGATGGATTACATTTGAATGCAGAGGGATGGTAACTGTCTTTGAGGAGACTGTTGTTTATTGGACAAGAGTGCAGGGATGTCCTCATGTGGAAAATAGTGGCTTGAGAAATGAGAGGGTGTACATTATATTACAGAGCCAGGTGAAATGCGAGGGGAGTAATAATGGCTATAAGAATACTGGCAATGCACTGGTTTTTCTGTATACAAATGCTAGGAGCATTAGAAATAAAGAGAATGAGTTTGTGGTATTGATTGACTCAGCCTCTCCAAAGGTTTTTGATATCAGTGAAACTTGGTTAACTGAGGAGGATGTTCTAACGGATCAAAATCAAAGGTTATAGCCTATTTTGGCAGGATAGGGAGATGGTGGTGGAGTGTTACTTATGATAAGAGATGAATTGTGCACTCTCAGGGTGGAGAATCTCAGTGGAAATAACACTAATGGCTTTGGGAGCATATGGTGTAGAATGGATGTTTATAAGACAAGATATATAGTGGGATGTTGCTGCAAACCAGAGAGTATAGATGGTGATGAGCATGAAATGTTTAGGCAATTAGTTTGGCAAGTGATCATTATGGGAGACTTCAACTATAGTAATATAAACTGGACAATGGAGAAAGCATGCAGTAATAAGGGAACTCAGTTTTTTAATTTCTTGAGGGAGAACTGTTTTAGGGAGCATGTGATTGAGGGAACACGAGGATCAAGAGTTTTGGATTTGGTTATAGCATCAGAGGATCTGATTGTGACTCAGATGGCATACTTGTAAAATATTTCAGGGGTGTTTGATGCCAAGATGGCAGGAAAAGACCCAGAAGAAGGCCATGGTCTGGGCAGATTGATTCAGTCAGAAGTGCCTTAAAATGAAATGTTAGATAAGACAATATTGGATTGCTGACAAGGAATGACTAATTTGGAGGAAAATTGTTATTGGGTAGATTAGTAATAATGTAAAATTAATCATGTAATACTGTCATAGTAGCCTGAACACCCCTTGTGAGTACATATCAGAAAATTGATGATGTTATAATACAAAGTAAAACAAAGTAATAATAATACAAAGTAAAACAGGCAAACGTACACCTTCATCTATGTGAACAATTTAATTTCTTCTCATAAATTTCCTTATGTTTTACGCATAAGAATTCCTTCACTGTTTACCTGCAAGCCTTCACATTCTAGCCAGTATATACACATAAACTCTTAAGACTACCCAACACAAAAACTAGATGTCATTAACACACTAAAAAACAAGGCTTTGAAGATTTGAGGTTGATGTTAGAGATAGTGCAACAGAAATGTTTCCAAGGAAAGGCAGTGTTAGAGTTATGTTGAAGTGAACAAGCACTTAAACATAAATTAAATGTTATCAGCAATACCTTCTTGAAAAATGACTACAGCAAAAATACTGACAGCAAAATTCTCCCCTTAAAAACAAAAATAAACTAGATTACAATAAACTGTAGCCATCTCATACATTAAAGGGATATCAGATGAAATAAGCAGAATACTACACAAATACAACCTTAATGCCACCTTTAAACCTCCTACAAAATTAAAGAACTTATTCAATCCATCGATCCACTTCTTCCTCCACTGGCCCACCATACCATATTCATTGCACCTGTAATTTGCCCTATATAGGTGAAACAGGATGCACAATTTCTATCCAGAAAAAAGGAACATTAATGGCACATTAAATTTAATAACTATGGTAAATCTGGCTTCCTGATCATGCCCCAATTACTCTACATAGAATTAACTGGAAAGGTACCTGTCGTTTACATCACACCAAAACATTATATGAATGTAAATTTAAGGAGTCGGAGTCTGTGAAATTCTTCTCAACCATCCTCATCTTAACAATAATAGTGGTCTACCCTTATGTATAATGAAGATTATACATAAGGGTAGAATATGTATAATCCATATTCTTGGAATTATACATATTCTACCCTTATAACCATTTGGTCTAAGAGTTAGTTATAATTAGGACTGTAGTAATCGAAGATCTTAGCTCTAGTTATTTTAGATTATTGATTAGGCCACCAGTTTTCTGCATTAGAACTATATGAATTTGTTCTCTGTTGATGTTATAAATAGAATACAACTTTGATATAGTTTGTTTTTTTTCACTAGAGGTCAAGCCAGTAGAATAACAGTTAATCACATCATTGTCACTTTGGCATACTATGTGAAATATAATATAGCTTGTCTTTGTTTATATATGTGTATACTCCACATAATGATTTTATCATGAAGGTTGAAATGTTGGGAAATTGAATTAATTATTCCTAACAGGGTTGTAGTCTCCATAATTTACCAAAATGAATGCTGATCACTGTATAACACTAAAGGAAAGGAAACATTAGTGTAATTAGAGACAACGGAATGAAATGACCATAGGTGACGAAAAACAGTTCTTATCCCACAGACACATACAAACAAAACAGTTTTATTGTAGCCAGATATATTTAGTTAGACACCAAACAGTGTCTAACTAAATATATTTGTCTTAACATCTTCTTTCAAATTTTCATTTGCAAGAAATGCATGGTAACACCTATTTATAATACAATCATTGGGTGCAGAAAACAATTTATGTATAGCAAATTTTATAATGCAAATAAAGATTTATATGGATATCCATATGTAAGCTATAATATGTGTGGGTGGGTGTGTAATCCCCATGAATATGCAGAGAAGAAAGAAAAGCTGTAGTGTCCTAGGCTATAATGGACAAACTAATAAAATCATAGATAAGATGTTTTTGGCAAGAGACATTAAGAAAACATCCCAAGCCTGCAAATGAGTGCTGCTGTCTTGGATGGAAATAAACCTGAACAAGTTTTAAAAATGGATAAGTCATTAAATAGAAGAAATGATCAGCAAGAATTTTATACATAGCTACTTATAATTTGGATATTGTTATTGGTGATGACATAGATTAGTAAACTTGGAGAGCTTGACAGTATTAAATGGGATACGATTGGAATAAGTGAACATAAATGAAAAGGAAATAAAATTCAAGATGTGTGGTGAAATTCTAATCAAAATTCAGTTATGCTTTAAAAAAAAAAAAATGTAGATATTTTCTAGAATTTTTAAGAGGATTGGGAGAATGTTAAGAATATTGGCTTTTACCATCTGTTTTATGGTTATAACCTTTACTGTAAAGGATAGGATGTCATTTTTAAATAGATTTATCAATTGTAAGTTTTCCTCACTTAGGAAACAGATTCATATTGTGATTTCCATTTAGGTTTAGTGTTTCTAATGATTTAAAATATGATGCTGAACGAGATTTAAGAGATATCGGTGCTGGGAAGATAGAAGTTCATTCATTAAATAAAGTAAGTGAATATTTGAAATATATTTCTTTAAACTTGTTTAATTAGGATAAGCAACAAAACAGATTTTATTATTTTAGAATATGGTTTTGGAAAGGTAAATTTTGTGTTTTGGAAAAATCTTCAAATAGACTGACATATTTGAAGAAATATGTCAGAGAAATATTGTCGCAAAACACGCTGTACCTGAAGTCCGATGTGGGGGGTGCACCATCCTGCATGAAGATGGTCAAATCGAGACATCCTCTTTGCTGCAGTTGTGGAACCACAGAGTTCTGTAGCATATTGGCATGCCTGTTAGCATTGACAGAACAGGTCACTGGTCCATTTTGGCGATTTTCCTTGTAAAAGTATGGACCGATGATAAAAGATGCCATAAATCCACACCATACTGACTTTGGGCGAGTGGATAGGCATCTGCAGACACACATGCAGATTAGGTGCAGCCCAAATGCGACAGTTGTGTGTGTTAATATCGCCGTTCAAATAAAAGTGCGCTTCATCACTCCATAAAATCTGCCATGGCCATGCATCATCCACTTCCATGCGTGCCAAGAATCTCAAAGATAAGTCGATTCGTTTGGTCGCATCACCAGGGCGCAATTCTTGAACATGACTGATTTTATAGGAGTAAAACTTCAACATCTGATGTAGGATTTTCCACACCGTGTGTATGCGATATCCGTTTGCTGGGATATTGCTCGTTCACTGCTGGTACCCTGCATATTCGTCATCTCCTGTTCCACAATAGCAGTTGCAACTTGTTCAACTTGTTGGTGATTGATTGGTTTACGTTCTCTGCCTACCTGCACTGCTAGAGTTCCAGTAGTTTCAAATCGCTGAATCAGTTTTCGTAAGTTTGTTACGATAATTGGTCCTCTTCGTAAATTTTTCATATGCTGAAAATCACGAAGACAAGCACTGGCATTATTTTCTGCTGATAATAGAGTTTGACTAACAAAGCACGCTCACGTAAGGTAAGAGGCATCAAAAAGCAGTTGATAAGAAATCTCGCAGGCTTTCCTTTTATTGCATGATCGCTCACAAGAAACACGATAATGCAAGTTAATGCATTTTACTAGGTAAACAGCACCAAAAGTTCCCCTGTTGGCAGCTTTTGGTGCTATTTTTTTTTCGTTAAATTGAATCCCCATGTTCCACTGTGTACGTCTACCAAATATTGGTGCGTTTCGTCGAATACATTATTCGCTGGAGGGCTCTGAACACTCGATGTTATTTTATAATCACCCGGTATATAAATTATCAAAAGCATGCATTAAAAAAAATAGGGATTAAAAGCATACATTTAAAAGAATCGACATAAGTAACATAAAAATGCTACTTGCATAAAATATTATGCAAAAACATAAAATGCCACTGTTGTTTCATTACACTGCATTAAATCTTCTCTGGTACATAAATTATTAATGTCTACTAGGCAGCATTGCAAAAGGTATACCATGGTTTGTATTTCACCACATGAACAGCTGTCATTGTCTGTGTAACCCCATCTGGTCATATTCTGCTTTGATCTTCCCATTCTGGAGCAAAGTCTATTCATTGTCTTCCATCTTTGCCAGTCTAGATGTAAGCTGGAAGAAAGAGATTCATTTAAGTTCATAGCCTCTGGAGATTGTTCTTGCCACATTGTTGACCTTTTATCTTTTATGAAATCAACCAACACTTCCACTGAGTGAATAAAAAGTTTTCTTGATCTTAGCCTCCTATGTACAATATGTCCATACAAAGGATGCCATTTGTCATTTAGTTGTTGTTTCTGCTCATATCTAATCTGTGTTGTCCTTCTGATGCGAGGAGATGCAATACCAAACAGTGAGTATAAATTGTCAATTTTTGTAGATTTAAGGCAGTCGATAATGTGCTGACATGTTTCATTAAAGAACTTTGTCAATAATTTTGACATGTTGTAAAATTCGTGCAATAGAAATTTTTAAATTTCATGCATTGAATTTTACAGAGGTTGTTAAAATGTGTAAATATAGTAAAACTACACGTTGCCATGCTAATTGTAAACCCATAGGGAGTATCTCGCACAAAGAGTAACACAGAATTGTTCCTAAAATTATTAATTAGTATAAATATTCAAGTTGTCCACTTTATGTATGCTTATCAAATTGATATTGGGAAAAATAGCCTAGTATTAAAATGTTTACCTTAAGTAAAAAAGATTATGTCTGGGACCTAAAAGCTAACTATAGCGCTGAAGGTCATTCAAGCAAGAAAGTTTACCACCTTCTTTGAAGGTCAACACCACTGAGGTCAGAGTGATTGTAGGATATTCGGGGGTCTCTGACCATGAAACATGAACATCTGAAAATGGTAAGTTTTATTCGCTTTTAAACTGAAGTTTTAAAACGAATAAAAGTTGAGCAGCTCTCAGATGTGAACTGTAGACTAAAATACACAAAGATTATTGAAGGAAAAATGAAAGAGTTTGAGAACAGGAACCAAACCTTGGAGATTCAGTGGCAAGCCTTGAAGAAAACCCTGATTGATTCAGCCAGAGAGGCACGTGGTGAGGTTGTATGCAAGGATAGGAAAATCAGAATTCCATGGTGGACACAGGAAGTTAAAGAGGCAGTGAAGGAAAAGAAGAAAGCATATCAAAAGTTCCTGGCAGATAAGTCAGCTTGTGCTCTTAGAGAATACAGAAACAAATGTAAGAAAGCTAAACAGTGTGTAAAACTAGCTGAACAAAAGTCATGGGAGGACTTTGGCAAGAACATAGAAAATAAATATCAAGAAGGTGGCAAAATATTCTGGAGGTTGTTGAAGAAGCTTAGGAATGGAGGAAAGAGTGCTGTAAAAGGAGTTAGAGATGATAAAGGTGAAATGAAAACAGGAGAAAAAGATATCCTTCAAATATGGAGTAATTACTTTGAAAATTTGCTAAATGAAACAAGCAGTAATGACAGCACAATGATAAAAATCACTGACCGGAAATGCAGGCAGGAATACATATCCATACTTGAAATAGAAAAAGACATCAAAGGCTTGAAATGTGGAAAGGCAGCAGGAGTAGATGATAATCGACCAGAAATGCTAAAGTATGGTGGTATAAAAGTCTTACAGTGGCTGCACTGCATAGTTCAGAATGTCTGGACAGAGGGACGAATTCCCAGTGATTAGAGTAGAGCTCTCATAGTACCTATATATAAAAAGGGAAATAAAACTGAATGTGAGAATTACAGAGGTATATCCCTATTGAGTGTCAATGGTAAGATATATGCAAGTGTACTTGAGAAACGGTTGAGAAGAATTGTGGAAGAAAAGTTTGGTGAAGAACAAGCTGGATTCAGGTCAAATAGAGACTATCAGGATCAGATCTTCACTTTACGACAGATAGTCGAGAAAGCATGGGAATATAACAAAGATCTGTATTTAAGTTTTGTTGATTTGGAAAAGGCATATGACAAGGTGCCAAGAGAGAAGCTATTCAATATGCTACAGTTATATGGTGTCAATGGGGCATTATAACAAGCAATACTTAGTCTTTATTTGAGTTGTAAGTCAGCAGTTAGAATTGAAGGAAGTACAGGAAGATGGTTTAATGTTAAATCTGGTGTGAGACAAGGATGTACATTATCCCTTCTGTTATTCATTATCTATATGGATCACATTATGAAGGAAAGTGGTATTAACCATGATATCAAAATTGGAGATGTTAATGTCAGCTGTTTGCTTTATTTCGGACGATGTTATACTTCTAAATAAATCCGCTACAAGTCTGCAAGATTCTCTGACTAAATTGAATAACTGTTGTAATAGATATGGTAAGATAGTCAGCAATAAAAAGACAATGAAAATAGGCAGAATCATTCAAAATGTCAACTGTGTTGTGAATGGAGAACCTGTGGAACAAGTAAAACATTTCAGCTATTTAGGCACGATTTTTAGTGAAGATGGTAAATTAAATATGGAAATAGACAACAGAATCAGCAAAGCTGGTATGGTAGGAAGTCAATTGAATAAATTCATATGGAATAAGAGAGAAATTAGTCGGAACACTAAACTAGCTGTATACAAGACAGTGTTCAAACCAGTTTTAACTTATGGATCTGAGAGCTGGGTCAGAAGTAAAACACTTGACCAAAGACTAGAGACCACAGATATGAGAGTCCTGAGAAAGATTAGAGGCGTGAACAGATGGCATCAATGGCAATATCATATTTAAAACGAGGATATTAGGAAAGAACTGTACATTGTCAGCATCCAGGAATTCGTTAGCAGAGCTAATCTCAGGTGGTATGGTCACCTAAATAGAATGGGCGAGGAAAGATTAGCAAAACAAGTGTTCTCTGCGAAGTTGGCAGGAAAACGACCCAGATGAAGACCAAGATATAGGTGGATTGATAAGGTACAAAGTTCCTTAGATGATAGAAATATAAGATCTGGTAATGTTGGAGTCTTGACAAGTAACAGACTGATTTGGAGGAAAATTGTAGGTCGGAAGTTAGTAATGATGTAAATTTTTCATGTAGTACTATCATATCCTGTACAACCCTTGAGGGTACATGGCAGGAATTTGATGATGATGCTAAACGAGAATGTCGCGGATAGTAAAGATTGAGATTGTAATGATAGCATAGCATAAGTAAGGATAGTGACCACCAGAATTGTATATGAGAATCTCTCCTCACTTTAATGGGAAGTTCAATATTGTTAGAAGTTGATATTCATGTTAAGATTATGAAAAGAGTTGGAATAAAAGTGTGTACCAGTGTAGATTTATTTTAGGTTAAAATAAAATGTGTTTTAAATAATAAAGTAACACGTAAAAACAACAGTGATATCTTTAATTAGTAAAAGGACAGATATTTCGTACTAAAATTAATAGTACATCTTCTGCGTCTGTAACAGTAATAGGTATGGAATACAAGCAAAACGTTCGGTGAATCACCTATTAAAATACAATTGTTTCTGCGTGCTAGGAAATAATAGAAATAACAAATTCAATCTATTAAGATAAATGGTTTTTTTACATAAGATAAAAGTCTCCCAGATCTTTGAGAGAGACATACAGTCATTTCTATTTACATTCGGTCGGTGTAAGATAGTTTCACAACTTTCTTTGAATAAGCATTCATATTTGAATCTGCATCAATGGAGGAGAACTGCTTTATCCCACTGGACACTATGAGTACTCAATGCTGTGCTGTGCCAGACCAGACTTCAGAGGTTTGTTATAATCAATATAATATTGATGTTCTTTTATTCTTTTTTCCAAAGAACGGCCAGTTTGTCCAAAATAAGAGACATCGCATTCGCAAGGTATTTGGTAAATGCCAGCCAAAGATCAAGAAGACAGTTTATCCTTTGTAGAAGGTAATAAAGAAGAAATTTTGTTGGTAGGAATATATGTTGGAATCAATTGATACTTTTTCAGAATTCTACCTATAGGTTCTGAGATTCCTGGAATGTACGGAATAGGAACTCTGCAGACTGTTGAAGAAACTGTAGGTGTTAGAACATAAGAGTCAAGTATCTGTTGGATTTGATTGGCGTTGTAATCATTTGATTCCATCAACTTTTTAATGATGGAAAGTTCTTGTTATAAGATTATTGGGGAAGAGCAAACTTTGTGTTCTATGAATTAGAGATTTAAGAATGCCAAATTTTTGAGACGTGGTGCGCAGAATTTTTGTGAATGTATCTGCCAGTAAATGTGGGTTTTCGAAAGATGCTTGTAGATAAGGTACCAGAAGATGTTCTAGTAAGGAGGATGTCCAAAAATGGTAAAGTACCAGAGTTTTCTTTTTCCATAGTGAATTGGATGCGTGGGTGAAGGTTATTTATCCGTTGTAGAAAAGTGGAAAGTTCATCTTCATTGTGTGACCAAACAGCAAAAACATCATCGACATAACGGTACCAAAGAGATGGTTGAGGATGAATGGATTAGAACATAGTATCTTCGAATTGTTTCAAATAGTAGTTTGCCAAAGGTGGAGACAGATGGCTACCCATGTCAGTACCTTCAATTTGTTTGTAGATTTTGTTTTTCCAACTGAAATAACTTGAGTGTATGACATATTCGAATATCCTTGCAATATCTGGAGGGTAATCTTCATATTAAGAATTGACTGTGTCAGTTAATGGGATATTGGTGAACAGAGAAATGATGTCAGAACTGACTAATATTTCAGAATCTGTAATTTTAATATCCTTGATTTTTTTCAAGAAAATCTGTTGAGTTTTTTATATAGGATCTGGAATGACCAGTGAGAGCACTTAAGGAACGTGATAATACTGTTGCAATCTGATAATCAATGCAATTTACAATTGCATTGATTATCGGATAGGTGGAGAATCAATGCAATTTACAATAGGTCATACAGGAAAGCCTTCTTTATGGATTTTTGGGAGTCCATAAAGACAAGGATTCTTCCAAAGTAGGTGCGTATTTTATCCACGTATTTCGGATCCCAAGTTATAACCTCATCAAGTAATATATTTAGTTGTTTAATTTGTGAATTAGTAGGATTACGTGTGATCTTCTAATAGGCTGGATACTTTTGTCTCATAGTCGGTCTTATTCATGATTACAATAGCTTTTCCTTTATCGGCCTTAGAAATGGATATTGTATTATCTTTTCTTAAAGAAGTTAGACCTTTAATTTCAGCTTTTGAATAACGAAGTCGCAACTTCAAAACGTAGTTTGTTGGCATCTTCGCTAGTCCTGATAGATTGTGTTCTATATTATGTAAGAAATCAAGATAAGGAATGCTATGAGACAAAAGTATCCAGCTTTTGTATACACCATGAAAAAGTATCAATTGATTCTAACATATATTCCTATCAACAAAATTTCTTCTTTATTACCTTCTACAAAGGATAAACCGTCTTCTCGATCTTTGGCTGGCGTTTACCAAATACCTTGCGAATGCGATGTCTCTTATTTTGGACAAACTGGCTGTTCTTTGGAAAAAAGAATAAAAGAACATCAATATTATATTGATTATAACAAACCTCTGAAGTCTGGTCTGGTGCAGCACAGCATTGAGTACTCATAGTGTCCAGTGGGATAAAGCAGTTCTCCTCCATTGATGCAGATTCAAATATGAATGCTTATTCAAAGACAGTTGTGAAACTATCTTACACCGACCGAATGTAAATAGAAATGACTGTATGTCTCTCTCAAAGATCTGGGAGACTTTTATCTTATGTAAAAAACATTTATCTTAATAGATTAAATTTGTTATTTCTATTATTTCCTAGCATGCAGTAACAATTTTATTTTAATAGGTGATCCACCGAACGTTTTGCTGGTATTTCCATTCCTATTACTGTTACAGACACTGAAGATGTACCATTAATTTTAGTACGAAATATCTGTCCTTTTAATGATTAAAGATATCACTGCGGTTTTTACGTGTTGCTTTATTATTTAATTACTATGCCACAGGTTCCACTAAAAATCAAAATATGTTTTGTTTGCTTAATAGAGACCTTGTATAAAGGTCTATTAAACAAATAGAGACCTTTATACAAATATTGTATAGAGGCATTGTACAAAGATCAGTTGCCTGATCTTTGTACAATGCACTGCCTCGCAAAAACTTCGAACCTGTTTGTTTAGAATTTAGGGAATTACCACGCGTGTTAATTAATCCCATGATAAAATTTTAGCTATATCCTACAGGTGCTATAACATATCTCTGATGCTCAACATCTAGAATTCCGGTTGCACAGTCATTAATCAAATAAATTTTCCTGTTTTCTGTTAGCGTAGGAGATTGTTATCTGTACCAGTGAATTAGCTTAGTTCATAGACTTATTCATCAGCAGCATCACCGTTTGTAGCAATCGTAAGCTTAAAGTGATGATACTAAGAAAAGATTAAGGAATTAAGACTGCCACACACTACAAGTTAAGATATAACAAAGGCACAGTCAACGTCACGTTTTTAACAAGGGCGCAGACAACAGGATTTAATCCACAATGAAGCAGTTTTGTGCTTCATTGTGGAAAGTGAGGCAGTTTTCAACAAGGATCAAGGCGGTAGAAGTGTGATATATTTAAAAATTGTCAATTCCATTGTAAAGCATGAATATGGATAGCATGACTTCTGACCCCTACTAGTAATACCACGATGGGTGACAGGGAGTTTTTTTAGAACAATCAACCCTCACCTTATCATACCACAATTATCTGGGGACAATAACGATGATGTTTTGTCTTTCTTAAATTTTGTAGAAGAGCTAAGAAATATCGGTAACTGGTTGGACTTTCAGCTGTTGATCCTACTGAGGAATAAACTGGTTGGAAGGGCCAAGAGTTTTTTGCATTCATCTCCGGTTCTCTGAGACACCCTGGAATACAAGAAATTCAAGGACCCCTGATTTCTCAGTTTTCCAAAGTACAAAGCGTGGGTCCGAACCTGTGGAAGTTGCAAAAATGTGCCCAAGAAAGAAAGGAAACTGTCACAGACTTTTATAACCGATTATTAAATCTGGTGAATGGTCTAAACGTTTCCAAGGAAGATAAAGACCGTCTTGATTGCGCTGTGTTCAACCATTTCAGGTTTGGAATAAGGGAAGAGTATAAGGAAACTGCTTATAAGAAGAATATAAAAAAATTTAGAAGAGTGTTTCCTCGCTGTAAAGGAAAGAGAAAAGTGGCTAGACGACTTCCATCCCCCCCACGAACCCCAACCAGGTGCATACAATAAGGAAGGAAAATGAATCTAAATCTGACACAAAGGGAGAAGAGGACTCGGACGTCTCGAAAGGAAAATCAAATGAACACTGAAGAGAGAAAAGTGGGGACAGAAACAATGTGTTGTTCGTAAGTAAATTACAGGATGAATAACTAACCAACCAGGAATTTGTAAACATCTCTGACACGGGGTAATTGCGTTTGCTGATCAAGCGGGGGTGGAGAAATTACACAAGCCTGTACTTGAATGACTTGATTCTCTCATCAAGCAACTGGAGGAACTCAGGGCCAAACCCTCCAGGGACACATAAGTCAGGAAAGAGAAGACAGAGATTGGAAAAGCAGGAGACCCCCCCCCCCCCCCCAAGTGTTACAATTGTAACAGGTTTGGGCATATTGCCAGGAACTGCTTCAAAAATTGGAGAAACACAACTAGAAATGAGTGGTACGAGTCAAATAGTGCATTCACTCGCCGCTACTCCACACTAACAGACCAAGGAAAATGGGAAGGAATCTTGGAGAGTGGCAAAAGAAATCCATGATGGTAATTTGGGATGAGATAAAAGGAGTATTGTGTAATGTTCTAACGGATACAGGTTCCCAAGTATCTGTGATTACAGGAACATTTTTCAAAAGAATAAGATCCCGAATCTCGAATTTTGTAACTACTAAAAAGACCAGTCAAATTGTCAGGGATTTCTAATCCCAAAGTCAATTCTCAAAGAAAGGTGACAGTCAACATGAGGTTGCCTGATTTTGGTCTGAATGTCTCACAAGAGTTGTTAATTCTCCCAGAAACTTCTCGCCTGCACGCTCAGGTGATTTTTGGTACTGACTTCCTAGAGAAATACAGGTTCTCTTGTGATTTTGGCACCAAGGAAGTTTCTTTAATGGGAAGAAGATAGTCGAGTAGAGAGGGAGGCACCCAGAGGAGACAGATATCCAAAACTAAATATGGAAAGGGTCAAAAGAATAACTATATAGATGAAGGAAACAATCAAAGCAAGGATTTTGGGGTTGTGTGTTGCAAAGACAACTCTGCCCCTTTGCAGGATTCCTCAGTAGAAGGAGATTATCACCAAGAAACTCAGAACGAAGCCCATATCATCATGAGCGTTCAAGTAGCAGATGATGAGAGTGAAAAGAAGGAGCCTGCAGAAGAAAACAGTAGTTGCACAATCAAAATGCACATTATTGAGATTGATAAGAGAAGCAGAAACAGATATCCTCATCATCGAGATTGCAAAAGGCCTCATACCCCAACCATGCATAGGAGAAATCTCGTGGGCAGAAAATGCAATGACTCAGGCAACATCAGGACTAAGAAACCCAATAACATCATGGAAGGGAAAGACGGTAGCTGGACCGCACTTAAACAGGTGGTCCCAGAGAAGGTTTCCATGATGTATAGGAAGTAAAGGAACTTGCCTCGTGCACCAACACTATAATGATCTTTCCCAAACAGGTCTAGCATACTTGGTTGTTGAAAAGCAAAGTGCCAGTGCAGAGGTGTGCTGTACTTGCACCCTATTGAGATGATGTTAATCGGCACAGAATATTATTACATGTTTGAGTTTTAGTTGCCGTCTTCTCTATGTGTTGCAATTTAAGGTCTTATCTAGTGTAACACCTAGGTAACTCGGATTTAGATAGTTGACCAATTTCATACCATTCCATTCTATATTCAACTCTCTCCTCACCTCCCTATTATTGAGATGGAAAAGACACATTTGTGTTTTACCGGTGTTTGGTTTCAGTTGGTTTTCCTTATAGTAAACTGTAAGGGCTTCTAGTTCTTGTGTGAGCTGCTTCTCAATAACACTCAATTTTATCAAAGGATTTGCTTGATGAACTATTGCCCAGTTATCTGCATATAAGAAGGCTCTTGACTGTGGGTTTATAGGTTAGTCATTAGCATATATATTGAAGAGGAGGGGGGGGGAGAGCACACTTCCCTGAGGTAGATCATTTTTCTGGATACGCCATCTGCTCTTTTTTCCTTGAAAATCAACAAAGAATCTCCTACTAAACAGCAGCCACCTAAATGCTTCTACTAACCGATAGCTGTTTGTCATGCTGTCAGTTTTGACTATAAGCCTTCTAAGATTTAGTGTGTCATATGCTGCTGTCAAATCTGATTACAGCTCCTGTTGCTAATCCTCTTTCAAAGCCATTTTCAATAAACTGTGTTAAGACATACTTAACACATACTGGTAAAGAGACAAGATACCAATTTCAAACTGTCCATTTACAAAAAGCCTACAGATACTGGACGATATCTACATTATTCTTCAAACCATCATAGGTCACATAAATATCGCATCATCCATATGTTGGGAAATAGAGTCCGCAAATTTGTCTCAGACGAAGACGAGGTTCAGACAGAACTGTCTCAAATTGTTACAACACTATCTCAAAATGGATATCCTCTAAACATTATCAACAAATTCCTGTGTAAAGCTAACCAACGACAGCAAGAAACGGTCTCCCAGCAGGTTTCAACGGCCATCATCCCATTGATGGGTTCAGTTTTTCCACCAATATAGCGAGATTGTTAAAAGCTCATAACATCAGAGTGGTATTTAAACCAACTACTAGCATTAGACAGGTGTTAAGATCTCCTAAGGATAGTGTTCCGTTTTACAAATATCCAGGTGTGTATAATATTTCATGTACGTGTAGCCTCTCCTATATTAGACAAACTTCAAGAAGCCTCGAAATCAGACAGAAAGAACATGTTGGAGATGCCAATCATAACAGGATGATCACCTCCGGTTTAGCGCATCACTTTTCAACTTCTAACCATTCTATAGACTGGGAAAATAGTTCTATACCCTACATAGACGATGATTTCAGACACCAATTATTCAAAGAAGCAACAGTAGTCCTACGAACAGGCAGCAACCTAAACAGAAATCAAGGTGCCATATTGAATGAGACTTGGAAAAATTTAATCAATTCACTCAGTTTGACGGAACTACAGTACGCCAACAATCATATAACGCGTGTTCAGGACAATGACTAAAGATTTGCAATAAATGCTGACATTGTCACGCGAACGTATCAACTTAGCTACCTTATAGTTACTAACGGTTTTGTATTCTTTATATTTTGTGCATTTATAATTTTTTTGTGTTTACTGTTCAAGCCTTGAGAAAGCTAGACAGTTGCTAGCGAAACTGGTAGGCGTTTTTATATGAACATATATAGTAATTAAAAAAACCTATGGTCACATAAACAATAATAAGTCTTATATTTTAACACTTCATGACCAAATATGAATACTTTAATAAGTAGTTCTGTTCATAAAGTAAACTAATAAATTGAAGTTATGATGTATGATTAAATAAAATTCCATTGTATATTTTAGTTCAAATACGATAAAATATCTTCAAAGGCTAATGGAAGTGTGAAGAAAGGAGTTATATTTGCTACTTATTCTTCTCTCATTGGTGAAAGCCAATCAGGAGGAAAGTATGGAACACGTCTGAAGCAGCTATTACATTGGTGTGGTGAAGATTTCGAAGGAGTTGTATCCCTTTTTCATTTTTTAAGTTCTAGTAAATTTTTCTTCATAATTTATTTTTAGTACTATGTTTCATTTTATCATGTATAATAATAATATTATTATTATTAAGAGAAACCTTCAGGGAGTCGGGAACTCATCAAGGGAGGCCACATATTACTTGCACAAAGTGTCATACCTGTTCTTGAATACATTCACACTACCTGCGATCACCATCTCCAATGGTAATTCATTTCAATCACCTACCACTCCGAGTGAAAAAATTTAGCCCCCCCCCCCCCCTTCTTGACAGCATTCATTTTCAACTTTCAAGAATGCCCTCTCATCCTTTCGCCACCCTTGATAAAATGAAAAATTCTACCTATTTACTGATATCTTATAGGACCCTTTTAGAAATTTGTCTCAATGGCATCACCCTTCTTTCTCCTCCTTGCTAGTGTCTGCATTCCACAAATTCTCAAGCTGTCTTCATAATTTGTATTCCACAATCCTGATATCATTTTTAACACACTCCTTAGCACTCACTTCACTGTATCAGAATCACCATGGAGACCAAACCTGTGTACAATCAAGTGAGATCTTATCAAGGCTTTGTGAAGAGGCAAAATGGCTTATCTTTTCATATAAAGGTTCATGTCAGCATTTCATTATCCTATGAGTTGTATTTGCAGTTTTTGCTATATAGTCCTTTAACTTCAACTACCTATGTACTAAACACTAAGATCCCTAACTTGATCAGTGTTTCTTCTAGCATAATCCAGCCAATATAACATGACATTGGATATCTCATCACACCAACATGCATGACTTTACATTTACTAGCATTGAACTGACAGCCATTTTCACATGCCCAGGGTTTCAGCTTATTCAAATCATTTTGCAAGTGCTGTATAGCAGCGACAGTTTCCTGATTATCTTGCCTGTCTTTGCATCATCAGCAAATAGTTGTATGTCATCTGTCAAATCATTCTGAATGTCATTAATGCAAAGATTGAATAATAGTGGACTAAGGACTGATTTCTGTGGTACACCACTGGTCATATGAAATCTTGCAGACTCGCATCCTCCATATACTATATATTGATATCTGTCATTCAGCCATCCTCTTATCCATGCTAATATTTTATAGTCCAATTCCATATTCTCCAATTTATGCAACAGTTTTCTATGTTGTATTCTGTCAAAAGCCTTACCTTAGCAAAGTCCTTCATGACCTCCCCTAAGTAAAAACTCATTCTGTTCATTGCCTGAACAGCCTCAAGAATTATTAGAAAAGTTCTAGGTACCACCCCAAAGTTGAGAGCTGTAGTTTGGGTGAATTTGGGATTTGTGCACAGTAATGTCTTGAGCAAAAAATGATACCAAGTTTTTTTTTTAAAGCTGGGAATGTTAGAGAAGTGATGTAATTATGCCAGAAAGGTTAGCAGTATGAGTCACTTCTCTAACACCCCCAACTTAATAGTCAAGGCCAGATAGACTAGATCTCTCTTCTGAAATTGAGCATTATTATAGGTAAGGAGAAAATTAAAATTTTTTTTGTTATTATTATTATTATTACATGATACCTTCAAGAAGTCTAAGGTCTCATGGGAGGGTGCTTCACTCCACTATCACTTAATCCTCCATCTACACACAATGCCACTAGCCCATTTACACACTATGCTGTCTTGAAGGAAGACTGCATTGTCATCGCCCCCATTGAAGGTTGGTGCGGAAATCAGTGCTTAAGGAACTTATTGTTCTCAGAGCTTGAGTAAGTTGAGTGGAGAGTGCTGTCATCAGCAAAACTATGAATAGGGTTTAAGGTCAGTCAGAGAATGTCATTGATATATAAAGAATAATAAAGCCTTGAGGAACACCTGCATTAATAGGAAAATCTGAAGAGAGAACACTTTCCACCATTACACATAGCAAACGACCTGAGAGAAACTGGCAATCCAGTTACAAGGGGAAGAAGGCCATGAGATGGCAATTTGCTGAGAAGCATTCAATTCCAAACCCTATCAAATGCCTTGGAAATGTCAAGTACTACAGTAGGTTTCTTCACACCTTTCCATGGCACATGTCCAGTGGTGGGTATATAGGCAAGGAGATCTGTTGTTGAACTTGATTGGAAAAATTCATATTGGTTGGCACTGATTAGCTGACTCTTCTTCAGGTGTTGAAGAAGTTGACTGTTGAGAACCTTCTCCATTACTTTAGACAACACTGAAATTAGAGTAACAAGTGGATAATTTGATGGTACACACTTATCACCTTTTTTGGAATTGACTATATGAGATCTGCCTCTATGCTGTAGGGTGGATACCAGTTAATATAATGTGCTGTAGATTATGTAAATGATGACGAACAAGTATTAGTTCAGGAGAAGCAAAGCACTTCTTTGGAGCACAGTTAGTGGGATTCCATTAGGAATAAAAGCCTTTTTTGGTAATTTTGTGTTTTTTGTATCGTAAATTTAAAGAAAATAAATTATTGGTGTTAGAAAAAAGTATCTGATCAAGCTGACATTTTTTAATGTGATTATCATCCATGAAAGGTTATTATTAAACCTATGGTACATTTGTACCATGGTGAGCTGAGGATTTTTTTTTCCATTTTTATCAATTATATATATGCGTGTATATACAGGTATCCCTCGATGTTATTGCGTTAATCAAATCTAATAATCAATGATAAAAATTACAATTCGTCCATGATCGATTACTGTATTAATAATTCGTTTTATATGGTACTTTTTTAGGAAAGATAAAAAAATGAATGCAAAGTAAATGTTTAATAAATACTTGTACCTACATTAGAAGTTATCAAATGAAGTTATCAAGAGTTGTTTGAACAGTCTTAGTTTTTTTTCTTATTGGCAAATTGACTCTCCAGACCTCAGCAAACAAGCAATAAAACATAAAGAAAAAACACTGCAAATATAAAACATGATGGTACAAATTAAGTGGATATTGAATCCAACATTATTTCATAGCCGAATATAGAAACTACAAGAGTTTCGTGCCGAATATATTTCGTGACACTAAAAGTTTCGGCAGATGCAAGCATAAGCAACCTCATGGACAACTTGTAGTAAAGGTGAAGTAAGCTCCAAATCACTTTCCTTAGTATTTTCCATAAATGTAAAACACATCTCCTAGAGGACATGTATGATAAATATTGAATCTAACATTATTTCATAGCCAAATATAGAAACTGGAAGAGTTTCGTGCCAAATATATAAAAACTAAAAGTTTCAGCTGATGCAAGCATAAGCATCCTTATGGGCAACTTGTAGTAAAGGTGGAGTAAGCTCCAGATCACTTTCATTAGTATTTTCCATAAATATAAAGCACATCTCCTAGAGGACATGTATGATAAATAAGCCTTTGGCTCTCTATTTCAGTAATACATGATGTTTTATTTATTTTCAGTTACAATCTAGAAATTATTGCACAAAGAATAAAAAAAAAAAGTACTATAGTAACATCGGAGGTCACGGTATATCTCTCAGATACGACTTGCTGTCAAATATCACAAACCTTTACATAACACGTGTTAAACCAATCTGACAGCAAAAAACAGTGCGGAATATCACTCGTAACATATGAATGCACAGCTATTCATGACCTCCAAGCTATACACTGAATTGTGTAAGAATATTTATATTAAACGTTTTGCATGTATCTGTCAGATCAGCTGTGAGCTCCGCAGGGTTAAAGGCGTGTTAATCAAAACTCTTGCTGCGCATATCAAGGGATTGCCGCAATTAATTTTGCCGCGTTAAGCAAGAGATACTTGTATATTGTAATTTTTTATTTATTTTTACATAGTCCAGAAACCCTGCTCTAGAGACCAAACTTGGAACTTTTTTCAGCCATTTCAGGTCTCCAATAAGTGGGGCAGTAGTCTCACATTGGGCGATGAAATTCATCTTCCATCTAAAGACAATCACAAACATGTCCACAGTACAATTTGAACCTGTGATCTGTTGGTTGGAAAGTGACATGCTAACCGCTTGGCCAACCAGGCTGACAGGGGAAAAGTAAATGATCACTGAGAAAACAAACGTGTATCATTCCCCAATATGCAAATCTACAATTGTCTACACATGCATAAAGCATAGAGAAAATGTTCATAACAGTGACATCACATGCCCATTTAGGTTGGGTGTGTTGTCATGTGGCTTATGCAGCCTGTGCTGCAAATTTCACCTCATTTTGACCATACGATTGCATTTTTCTTGGTATATGAAAGTTTTAAGAGTGCATGGTGCATCACTGCTTATCTTAATTGTCCAATGCAATTAATTGTAGGATAACTTTGAATAATTTAATTTATCAATTAATATAATTTTAAGAATGGAAAGCATAAAGGTCAAATGAAAAATAGCTATTCTTCGCATGTGCTGTTTATGTGAGAAGCACAAATTGTTTACGCTTCATGGTGAGATTAGATTATCATTGGCAAATGCTAGAATGAAACACAGATAATTTTAATTTTGATACAATTTTTAAATACAGCCATATAACACTCACAGAAATCAGAAAAAGTAGTAATTTAAGAAATTATTATTTTTCCAGATTGAACTTAAAAAAGGCTGAAATAACTCGTTTTACGTACTTATTTATACACAAATTCAAACTTTCGACTATAATCCTAAAATCCACAAAGCTCTGGCAGAAAACGGACATTCAGTATATCGTCAACAGTGTTTCCTATTGTAAATATGGGCAAAAAAGTTATAATTATTTATAGGAAATTACTTGTCTATATCCTAAACAGGTCAAGTCAGTTCACACTTGACGCACACAAAACAGATGAAACTCAGAAAACAAAAACAGCAACTCATGACAATAACCAATCACAGCCACTAATTTCTGGGTGCGAAATTACCTCACCTTCTAGGTGGTTTAAAACCACTGGAATGCTAAGAGTTTGACTGAACAGATCAAATTCTTTGAGTTTGAACTCAAAGGTGTCCGTATTTGTGACTGCACACCTGGGCTATTTATGCTAATGTGATGCAATGTTTATGCGTCGAAAAGTGTCCCTTTCATGAAGGATATTATAGGTACAGCACAAGTTTCTCCGAACCTTTACATGGTATGTGTTCAGTGGTGGGTGATGTATGCTACAAGTTCAGCTGTAGGTCTTGAATGGCAGAATCCATACTGGTGGTCACTGATTAATTGGTGTGCTTCTAAGTATTGGAGGAGTTGGCTATTGATAACCATCTCCATTATTTTGGAGAGGGCAGAGGTTGATGATAGTTGGTCAATAGTTTGATGATAGACATCTATCACACTTTTTCTTGGAATAGGATGGATATGAGATTGCTTCCATGCATTGGGATAAGTAGCAGATATATATATATAATAAATTATAGAGACGATGATGATAGGTGTTAGCTCTGGAGTACAATTTGAAAGATGCCATCAGGGCCTGAAGACTTTTTAGTATTGAAGTTATTTAGTAGTTTTCTGATGACGTTTTGTTAAAACACTACAGTAGGCATACGATACTTAGATTTAGATTCCGGTATGGTAGGATGTGATTTCCCTTTGTCATCTATGTTGGAGTTTGAGGAAAAGAGTTATGCCAGGAGATCAGCTTTATCTTTGGGTAAAGTAATAGTGGTGCTGAGCGGATGAGAGAGCTGGAAGTGCAGGAGAGCAGAAGTTGTGTCCAATGGTCTTAGCAAGTGACAAAAAGGCACAGCTTCCATTTGGACTAGAGACAAGTTTTCTGCTGGTGGCCTTTATGAAATCAGATTTGGATCTGCTGATGACTGATTTGCATATATTGCATACTTTGGTACAGGCAGTGTATAAAGCTGGAGTTCTTAGTGCAAGCCACATGCAGTAAGCTGTATTTTTTTTTTGACTGTTTTGACACATTTTTGTTTGAACCAGGGCTTGGAAAGTGGATGAGGATTTTGGATTGTGAATGGGTCAAGTGAGTGATGGCAATAGTCAGACCAAGGAAAGCAGAAGTAGAAATTCCAGATGTCATCACATTTGGCTCCGTTGTAGCGCCAGAGGATGCGAGGTTGGGAGTAGTTAGAGGAGGGTCATTCTGTGAAAGTGGAGACTTGTACAAAATTGTGGTCTGAGTTACTTAGAGGAGAGATGACCTCTACAGTGTATCTAGAAGAACTGGTCAAAAAAGAGACCTTTTTGATATAACTTATTGCAAAAATTTCTGCTTCTTGTCCTGCTTGGTTGGTGTTAGAGAAGCCATTTGGAATTGTGTCCATTGAGATTAGCCAGGAAGATGACCTCACTATTTGGATAGCAGGATTGTAGGTGGTTGAGTTTCATGGAAAGGAATGTGAAGAAATCTGAGTAGTTATCAGTGTTTGGAGATTAATAAATGCAACAAATGAATGTTACTAAATGGGGCAAGGTTTCCTTGCCCCATTTAGCTCTTAGCTCCATAGGCCTAACTCTAACTGATAAGGCCTCAGTAAAAGTTCAGATTGGTCTGAGTTAGTGACCCTTCCCATAATGCGTGGCAAATATACCCATCCAAAAGGAAATGTGTTGTGCATTATGATTGTTGATTCCCCCAATTTTTTTCAGATCTCTGTATTTGAATTTGTAATAAATTTAATAAATTTTTACCAAATCATCTTGCTGGGAAATTAAAAGTTGTAATGTTGCTGCACTGTATTATCCATTTGATGAGATTTCACTGTGCTGTTTATGAGTATGACTTACTAATATTACTCTATTATTTTCAGAATTGGCCTACTCTAACACCTTTCTCTGTGTAAGCAGAGTAATCTGTTAGGCTATATGTCAAAATTAGTAACCTTAATTTACACTTAGATTGTTTTTGATGAATGTCATAAAGCCAAAAACCTTTGTCCAGTAGGCTCAAGTAAGCCAACTAAAACTGGTTTGAAAGTACTAGAGCTGCAAAATAAACTTCCAAGAGCTCGTGTTGTCTATGCAAGTGCTACAGGTGAGTAAAATTTGATGTGAATTATTTAAAAAAGAATAAATTAAAAACAAATCAATCAGTTGTTCAAATAAGTCCCTCTTTTATTCAGAATTTAATTCATAATGATTTATAATGCAGTTCAGATTGCATTATGAATCATTAGAGTTGCAATTAGCAGTTGCATGATATTTTTCAGCTTTTGTGTTATAGTTTTCAGATGAGAAACATTATCGCAAGTTGAAAGATTAGACTATTGTGTGGCATGTGTGTGTTTCATTTTAGGTGATTGTTACTGCATGACCATGACTACCTTTGTCAGCATTATTGATAAATGACTTGTTCCATTCCAAACGATGTTTCTATGATGGTATTTTCATATAAAATAATAAATGGTAGGTAAAATTAAAGAATTTCAAACAGAATCGAAGAGAAAACTAAGAAGCATTAATGGAAAAGAATTAGAGAAATACCATGTCAACATAATTTGTGTTATTGAGACTAAGAAGAACAAAATATATAAAATCTTTATGAATAACATACTTGCACTGAATAAATATAAGGGCACTCAAGATCATCAAAAGGAGGGAAGCTGTAGTATTCATCATTGTACATATACTTCTTAAATGAGAGCCAATTTCAGGTAGTGATGATGCATATTTCAGAATGGGAAAAAGCTGGAGAAGTGACTTATTTCATATTAGTGCTTCATGGTATAAACACCAAAATTTGAAAAAATAAATTAATCATAGAACTTACTAATTTAAAACGGACCTTAGGGATCTCCATAACACCTTTTTACTCAATGACTACAGCCTTTGTAAAGTAGATAAAATACTACATACACCTCCCATCCCTCTTACAACCAACATACAGGATCACAGCAAAACTATTCCAGTCTTATATATATATCAAGGGCACATTAGAAAAGATAGCTGAAATTCTCTACAAATACAGATATGATCACCATGCTACTTTCAAACCACTCATGTAGCTAGTATCTTCATCTTCTCTCTTAATGATTAACTTTATCCTCTTTCACCTCCTGGAGTTCATAAAGTTCCTTGTGCCTGTAGTTTGGTCTACTTTGGACAGATTTGTAGATCAGTTAACATTTGCCTTGAAGAACACAAAAGTTACATCCATGATCAACTTTATGGCAAGTCAGGACTAACTGACCATGCTCTAGATACTCCTTCACGTAGAATTAAATTGAAGAAGACATTGGTTTTACCCATAAGTTGCTATAGGTCTGAAAGACTATTTTTAGAATCAGCATATGTTATGAAGCATTCCCCAACCTCAACAAGTATTCATCATCCCATATTCCACAAAGTAATAGTGTAGATATTAGGAAATGTTCCTTACAGAAATCTCTCTTACTCAGACCTTGATTTCAGCTCTGTAAGTGAAGCACTAGTCCAACTTTTTATATTGTCTGTCCAGTTTATTCTAGGTTTCTGTGTTTTTTGAGTTCCTGAAATAAGTCCAAGAACTTGTATTGGTAGGCCATTCTCAACAAGTATGGTTGCACAAATTTACCAAATGTCTGCGAGACAGTCATTCTGAGACCAGATAGCTTGACTTCTCCAAGTCAACTTTACAGTTAACCTGCCCATGGAGGGCACCTTGTTAGGACATTAATTCTATGTCAGTTACAAATCGAATTGCTTCTAGTGTTTTAGTGTAGCGATTGTGTGCTTGTCATAATTATAATTTTTATTCCCATCTCTTAGTCTTATTTATTCTGTGAAGTACTAATATAAATAATTAACAACACTTATCAAGCCTTTCGTTGTATGAGAGACTTACTGGTGTGTACATGATTTCATGAGAACTGATAGAGAAGTGGAGAAATTTTTTTGAGTCATTAGAAAGAACAGCTAATGGGAAGGTGGGGAGGGATGTTTCTGTTGGTGATCTGAACAGCAGAGTAGGAAATAAATCCCAGACATATTGGGATATTTTGGGAAGATTTTGGAGTAAATATTACAGTAATAATGGTAAGCTTCTACTTGATTTCTTCTTGGGTCATGAACAAGTCATTAGTAACACCATGTTTCAGTATAAAAATATACATAAATTCATGTGGAGATAACACACAAAACAACAAAAGTCTGGGTTATTTTATTGTCTTTTCACTGTAATACAAGGCCAGAGGGTCAAGGATATGTGAAATAGGAAGTGACCACCCAGTATTGAGCAGATGAGAGTGAATATCAGAGTTGATTTAAAAAAAAAAAAAAAAAAACTGGCATAGACTGAAAGCTACAAATATTATTGGGGGGGGGGGGGATTTCAGAACAAGAGCCAAGTGCAGAATCTGAAGAAAACACTGACTCAAGAAGCAGTGACATCAGCAAAGAGATGGTATAAAAAAGTTGTTTATTATGTCTCCAAGTAATTACTTTGAAAAATTATTAAATGAAGTAACCATTGCTAGAAATTAGTATAAAATGTTCTATTAGTTATGATGGAATGAATATATTAAGAAGTGCATACCTATACTTGAGGTAGATAAAGCCATCAGAAACTTGAAATGCTGGAATATTGTGTTATAAAAGTTTTGGAGTAGCTGTGCTAATCTGTGGTCACTAAATCCCAGATAATTGGAGTTTAGATGTCATCGTACCAATTTATAAAAAAGGAAATCAATTCAATGATTGTCTTATCTTCAGTAAACTTTATTTCTGTGAAACATAGTCTGTGGTGACCACAATTTGCTAAAACAAAAATTGGTATACATATGTTTGGCTTTCATGGGGTTACTTAAAGGTCATGACTAGATAACTGGGAGGATTCCATATATCCTTTTTGGAATATGGAGAACTGATCGAGACCACTGATGTCAGTCCATTTCTCACTTTTGCATGGTGCATCCCATTAGTAGGTTCGATCACTTGTGTTTGGTTGATATTCAATATTCAAATTCACGATCTTCAATTCAAAGATCTGCACTCTCAGCTGATGAAAGAAGCAGACAAATGAATGATGAATGCCACCCACTATTCGGCCAGACCACAATGCCTCAAAGACTAAGATTCCGACATAGTGCTTCATGATATAAACACCAAGATATGAAAAAATAAATTAATCCATAGAACTTACTAATTTAAAACTTCCTAGCAACTGTTGAGCCACCTGAAAACTCTCCAGAGACAAGACTTCAACAATGGCCTACACTATATCCTGAGAATAATACTAGTATTCCAACAGCTGAACATCTTCCACATGGTGCCCACTTAGACTGGAATATTTGGAAAAGCCTCAACAGACTTCAAACAACTGGATGCTGCAAACAAAACTCATCAAATGGAGCTACCTTACTGGACCAGATAATTGTGAGTGTGGGACAACCTAGTCCATGGAACACCTTCTTTCTTGTCCCTTTCTTCAATCACCTTGCACAAAAGAGGACCTTATATCCTACACAGAAAGAGCAGTTGATTGTACAAGATACTAGAGGAACATCTGACCATATTTATTGATTTAATTTATGTATAGTTTCTTTCTTCATATTTTACTTGTTATTCCCTGTATAATTCACCTATCACATTTAAGCTGTTCTCATTTGTAATATATCCTAATTTGTTGTAAATAATGTTGTACCACTTACTACTGTACCACTTGTGTTTGGATACGAAATAAATAAATTAGTAGGTATCTGTCAAAATACTGAATGGCAATTATTCTGTATTGGCTTAAACCAAAAGACAGCTAGGATACAAGATGAAATTTCATGCTGGCCAGCAGTGTTGCTCATTTAAACAAACCTTCCCCATGATTTTCATCATAAAATCAAGGCACAAACTGAAAAGTAAGCTTCTGGAACAGTCTCAACTTCACCTATCTACAGAATTCAAGATTGGCAAATCAATTGTTTTAGCAGTTTACTGAAACAAAACAGGTGAAAATTTTCAAAATAACAAGTATATTCAAGTATGTTGTATATTCAAGCAATAATGATCCAGGAAAGGAACAATTAGCCATAGAATTTAGTGCTAAACAATCTGGAATGACAGGTAGTTGCATGTAGAGTGATACAATGCAAAAACATGAAAATGGGAAGTGAATTACCCATGACTCAACAGAGCGTCGGAGAAATAGAGGAATTTTGCAAATCATTAGAGAAGGTATCTGACCTAAAGATAAAGGAAAAGTTTTCATTGTTGGAAATCTGAACAGCAGATCAAGAAATGAATAGCAGAAATGCAGAAATATTTCAGGAAAATTTGGAGAAAAGGGTAAAGCTGAAAAGATATCCAACAGACAGCTTACAATTAATGATAATGGTAAAGTACCTGAGAATGATAAAGTACCTGCTGAATTTCTGTTCAGGGGACAAATTAGTCATTGCCAATATAATGTTCCAGCATAAAGATGTGCACAGCTAACATGTGAAAACAAAACACATGAAATAAGAAAACTAATTGACTGTTATTGTTAATAGTGATGTTTTCATGCTTATTCAGAATACAAGATTATACATGGGATTTGGGATTAGTAATGTTCAGTATGTAGTTTTGAACAGGATGAAATACAATATCGTATTGAAAAGCAAACTGTGTAAAAAAAAAGTGTTATCTCTGCTGTTATTCATCATCTATATGGATCACATTATGAAGGGAAGTGGCATTAGGTTGATATCTAACTTAGATATGTTAATCTTAGCTCCTTACCTCATACAGATGATAATATACTCTTAAATAAATCCAGTACAAGTCTACAAGATTTCTTAATTTGTTCCAGAACTGCCGGAACAAATTTGGTATGAAAATCAGTATTAAAAACACTAGGAAACTAGACAGGAATACTGAAAATATCAGTGAATGGGAAACCTATAGAACAAGTAAAACATTTCAGATCACTAAATACTATTTTAAAAATAGTATTTAGTGATGATTGCAAATTAAATATAGAAGTAGACACCAGAATTAGCAAAACCTGCTAATAGTTGGAAGTCAACTGTATATTGGACAAATTTCAAATGAAAATATTGGACATTGTGACTAATTTATGTGCTTCCCCTTCCCCCCTCTGATATTCATTTTTCATGATATTCACAATGATTCTGTGATATAATTGTTTTTCCTTTGTGATTATTATCTCATCTCATCTTCCTTATACCCTCTTTTACCTTGCGGTGTCGAGGGTCCAATGATCATCGGACCTCACTCCGTTTACAGGATAAGGTGGTCAGCCTTATGCCCCGGTGTATCCTATGGTGTTGAGTTCTCAAGGCCAGTTTGTTTGCTTTGCGGGATGAAAAACCCCAGAATAAACTGGGGGAAAAACCCTGCTGTCCACGCCCAAGACTGGCTAACTTGGCTATGGCTGAGGAAGATCCTTCAGCTCCTCATGTCACCGACGGGAATCGAACCTAGGACACTTGTTCCCCAGGCATATGGTTGCAAAGCGCATAGCCACTAGGCTAACCGCGCGGACTGTGATTATTATTTCCATGTATAATAAATTATATGTTGTTGTGTCCCATTTTACGATTTTTATTCTATCTAGTAATTTCCTCTTATCTATGTTCTTCTATTATCTACGCACGAGATACCACAAAACTTATACTAATATCTAAGTTATTTCTTCCCTTAATACCCCTAATATTTGTATTTTTACGGCGCCTTTTGGAATATTTAGTTTAAGATATTATATACAAAAACAAGGAGAAAGAACTCAAATATGTCTGAAAGTAACTATGTTGCAGTCGTGACACTTTATCTCGTTTCTTAACATTAATCTCCCGCGTGATTAGGTTCGTATTTTTCAAGTGGTGCATTGGACAGCAATTTCAGACAACTCTTTTATCATTGAACAAAGGTTTATTGAATTCCCTAACATGGTACAATTCAATTTTTATAATTACTCAATTTAATGCTAAACTAAATACTTACAAACTAACATTAGCTTATTACAAGTGATTAGGCTATGATCCTATAATGGGTATTACGATCATGCCGCCATAACAATTCAACACATAAATTCACTTGACATGGACAAATAAGATTAATTCACACTATTTAACTATTCAAACTTAAGTAGATTAACTAAACCATTTACTGCATTAACACATGACTAGTATTACAATCATGCTGCCATACACATTCAACACGTAAATTCATTTGACATGGACAAATAAGATTAATTCACACTATTTAACTATTCAAACTTAAGTACATTAACTAAACCCTTTTCTGCACTAACACACAACTATGACATTTTAACTTTCCAATACATTACAATAGACATGCAAAATTCTCAGGATACTTAATTTTTCACACAACATTAACACTAGCCAGCTTACTTTTAATATATTCTGTCAGATACTAAAGTCCTAGTATAAATTTTCCTTGGTCACTTCAACAGTTCTGTATTAGAATAATGATACTTATCACAGACAAATTTTAGTTAACATTAGATGTATTTTATAGTACCTTTCTTTCTTGGGTTTTTCACATGGGCCTTTACCTTCTTCTGATTGAACTAGCTTGGTGTAACCTCTCCGATAATCTGCTTCTTCTACACTCCCTTTGGAATTGAACTTGGCTTACGCGATCTTAACTTTTCATAACTCTGGACACACTTTGAATCATCTATATATCGGCTGTGCAACTTGCCACGTGGACATCGATTTCTTTACTTCTTTCCGTTTTTCGTAGTTGTCACTGAAGTTGGAACACAAAGAATATGCTTTCTTTTCCTCGACTATATGGCATTCTTCGCTTCTCACATAGGAAATACGGAACCGAAATTCCGCTCACTTTTGTTTCCATGTTGTGACACCGGAGATATAACCCCTATCTCGCCATTCAGAAATCACCGTGAAATCCCTACGAAAGAGCTCGCGAAGGACCTTCTGGAACAGAATCAAAACCAAAGCCAAAAAAGCATTGGGGGGGGGGGGGGGGTTTCCAACCCTTTTATACCTGTTCTCCTAATGGCACTCTTTCTAACTTCTTTTCTCCGCCCCCTACTTGTTTTTACTTCACCGACCAATTAGGGTGACGTTTTTCTGCCAACCGTCCTTTGATCGGCGAGCCCGTAACGATGTCTCAATCCGGGAATCGGCCCTGAGCGATAGTCTGTTGTTTTCCTTTGCTAGCCTCTAATTTAATTCCCTTTCCAAAAATTTTCTATGAACTTACTTAATAACTTAATTTCTAGCCTCTCACATACCATTTCTTATGACTAACCCTTTTCTGTCTTATTTATTTAACTTTTCTCATTTAAATCATATCACAATATTAATATATTCTTTCTTTTGTTAGTTAGTTTAACAAACATCTTTATTTTTTATATATTTTATTGGATGCATGAATCTTTCTTTTTCTTTTAATTAATTCAACTATTATCTTTTATGCAGGATTTTTAATTTATTTTATTTATTCTTCATGTTACGCCATGATAGCTGAGAATTCTATATTCTTAAGATATCAGCGTGTAACAATGTAATGCAACTGGAAATTTTAAAGGAAAATGTAGCATGAAGTTCCTAGTCTAGCCATAAATACTGTTACAACTTGAACAGCATGTAACCCTTTAATCTATCAGTGAATCATTTACAACTTTCAGCATATACAAACCGCATGTATGATGTGCATATAGCAACACTCAATGTTCGAAATGTCCCCTTTATGCCTTCACACATACCTGAAGTCTGTGGCGCCACATATCAATGGGCACGCACAACATCCAGTAGAAATATTGTCATTACTCGCTCCAAATCCACCTTCAGGCTGGCAATGCTGGGGGAGGGGTTATTTCTTGAAGGTTACTCTCTCAAGCTCGAACCTCAATTTGAAGTCCAGCAAATTCGAATCAGAACTTACAGACGGCCAATCAGGTGGTGATATGTGGTTAGGCATATTCGCCTCCAACCATTGTTGTGTGGCTTGTGTGCAGGGGAAAAGTCCTTTTGGAAGCTCCACTGCTTACTATGAAACAAGGTGTTGTTCAAGGACATGCCACAGGTTCCAGCATGGTGTTGATACACTTTGGCAAAGGTTTTGACCCCTTTCTTGCAGAAATGCAAATTGGTTATCCCTGATACATTCCTCCCATCAAACCATCACTGACACCAGATGATGATCCGGGGTGTTTTGGCATTTGCTGTGTGACCATCCATGACTTATGCCTGATCATTTTGGTGGTTAAACAACTCTTCTGTGATGAGGATATCTCTGTGTCCATTGTTCACATAACCTTTATTTTATCGCCATCTTCCACATAAGTTGTGATGTTTGGATGTGTCCAGCAGAATAATGATAGGTTCTCATTCCCAGGTCATCAGTTACTGTCATCCTGACATTGTTCTCTGCAAAACTTCATCTCTCGTGACATCACTTTCTGTGTTCTCACAGGATTATGGCAGAGGCGTTCCTTCACAGCCTTAACAAGCTGTTTGCATCCTAATGCAGTGTGACTGACCTATTGTTTGGTGAGATATGTCTTCTGTATCGTTATAACAGTTAATAATCCGATACACAAATATCCTACTGATCCCAAGTATTTTTAACATGTTGAAAATAACAGGTGGCTGCATTCCAACCTTCTGAAGTGCTATTAGAGCTACATGGTTCTCATAATCTTCCTACTGCATGTTAACCCATACAGCTAGATAATGCTCTCTCTCTCTCTCTGTCTACTAATGAACATGTAAATGTTGACTGCACACAGCACCAATAATAGGACCAGGCTTATGCACTTCTGTAGGCAACATGGTGGTGTGCGGAAGTTGTAAGAGTATTTATGGCAAGATCATGTCGTTTTTTTTTTTTTTTTAATATCATAAAACTAGGCGAAAACTATTTTCGAATAAAAAAGTCCATTTGCAATTGCTCAAATGAGATGTTTCTAAGATTTTCAGCATTTTTATGCCAATATTAAGTGTACTTTGATGAATTCTTTACAAATAGGTGCTACTGAACCAAAGAATATGGCTTATATGGCACGATTAGGACTGTGGGGAGAAGGTACTCCCTTTCCTAAATTTGATAATTTTATCTCAACAGTAGAAAGAAGAGGAATGGGTGCCATGGAACTTGTTGCAATGGAAATGAAGGTAATGAAAAAATAGCTTTAGAAGGTTTGCTACATTTTTGATTTAAAACAATTCATGGTAAATGATAAATTTTATCTTCTTTAAATGATTATTATTATTATAGAAACCCAAATGCAGTTTGAAGACTCATTGCTGAAATCCTCCTAACCATTATTCATCCAGTTGTCATCACATTTCTTAAACTCATTCAGTTGAGAAAGCACTCACAATTGCTTCTAATAACATATTCTTTTTATTCACAGTTCTTCAAGGAAAAAAAAATAAAATAAAATTTATTTATGCTCTTATGCGTTTGTTAACTACACACTCTTATGTAGCTTCCAAGAATGAACCCTGTGTTCTCTCTTTCTTGTCATGTACTTGAAAATTTCTTCATATCCGTAAGTATTTTGTTTCTATTATACGAGGGTATGCTGAAAAGTTGTGATAATCACCACGAAGGAATTGAGGTAGAACCATATAATTTACACATTATTCTACATAATCCCGATAAAGTGTTATACACTTGTTACGATGCTACAGCATCATTTGCAATCTTCTGAGAAAAAAGTCTTTCCCTTGTTGCACAAATCACTCCTCAGCTGCTGCAGATATTACTTCATCATCTGTGGTAAATTTTTTTCCTTTCAAGTGTTTTTGGGAAACAGGAAATAGTCAGATGGGACCAGATCTTGTAAATAGGATGGGTGAGGCAAACATCGAAAGCCCAAGTTGTTATTGTCTGTTTCATGAGCAGTATTGAGCAGGTACATTGTCCTGCAAAAGCAACATGCCTCTGGTCAGTTTCCCACAGCATTTTTCCTTCAGTACCTCTTTCAGTTTCTTCAGAGCTGTTGAATAAACTGCTGCTGTAACAGTTTCACCTTTTTTTGAGGTACTTGGTGAGGATTAAACCATCCATATCCCAAAAAGAAAATGGCAAGAATCTTCCCTGCTGATTTTTGGATTTGGAACTACTTTGGAGTGAAGACACAAAAGTTCTCCACAGTATCAGCTGTTGTCTGGTCTCTGGGGGTCATAGTGATGAAGCCATGTTTCATCAGCAGTCACAATACGAGCCAAAAAATTTGCATCTGGTTTCTCAAAATGACCCAAAATCCCTTGAGATGACGGCACACGTTCTCTCCTTTGGTCGGCATTCAAACTTTTGGGGAGCCACTTTGCTGAGAACTTCTGCATGTCCACCAGATGTTGGTGAATAATGACCCCAACTTGTTCCCTGGATATCCCTAGAGTCTTTGCAATGTTTTTGGCCAGTATTCATCTGTCATCAAGGATCATGGCATGCACTGCATCGATGTTTTCTGGTGTGATCGCTGCGAAAGGTCTTCCTGAATTGGGGACATCTGTTGTCTCAGGATGCCCAGATTTAAACTTGGCCACCCATCTGGCAAATGTGGGATATGCTGGGACACAGTCCCCTAAAATCTCACTCAAAGTTTGGTGAATCTCAGCTGTGTACTTCACTTGCAGCACAAAAAACTTAATAGCGACCCGCATCTTTATGTCTTCGAATTTCTTCAAAACATCTGACATGTCTTATGTATCCTAAAAGAAAAAGAACAAATTATTACAATTTGATGAAATGTGGGTTGAAGGGTTTTAAGATATGTTCTTTTTTGTGGTTATATCAGTTGCTTTAATATAATTTTTATTCTAGGTGTTTATCAGAACTTTTCAGCCCTCCCTTGTATCTCCACGTTTTTGTCTATCAACTAATACAGTACTTGTGACCCATAAATTTTCATTCTGTCCTCATATGAAGCACTCCACAGACCAGTCACGTCACCATTTTGTCACTCACTTTTATATCCTTTGCAATATTTTCACCTCCCCAAGCAACTCATGCAACTAAATCTGTGTACAGTGCTTCATATGTCTTGAGGGGAAAATAACTTTCTTGTTTCCACATGTCATTATGTTCTTCACCATCTAAGTTGATTCTTTGAGGTCCTTGTGAGTTTCCTGCATTTCAGTTCCATCACCATTTTGTCACTCACTTCTATATCCTTTCCAATATTTTCACAACCCCAAGCAACTCATGTGAAAAATTACAGTAAATTTTTTTCTTATATTCCAAAGTGCAAAAACGTTACACTTTGCCGCATTAAATTTGCACCAGTATCTTCTGTACAAAAAAGACAATGGTGGAAATTTAATGGTAGTTAGTCTGTTTAAATCATTCTACTGGATCTCTACATCACTTTTACTTTCTCCCCAGTTTTGCATATCAGCAGTACTAAACAACTGGATGTCTAAACTCATCTACATATTATTTCATCATCATCATCATTCGTATCAAGGATTTAGGCCTAGCATGGCCTGTTCCGGCTTAGAAGTCATCATTTAAGAGGACATCCTGGTTTTCTTTTTCCTAATGACTTGTACTTTAAGGCTTGTTTTGGTAATCTTTCTGTTTTCATTCTTTGAACGTGTTCCATCCATTTATGTTTATATTTTTAAATTTTTTCTATTACTAGTTCTTGGTTTAATTCTTTCATAATATCTTCGTTTCTTTTGTGATCAAATAAGGTATACTTTGCAGTTTTTCTCATAAAATTCATTTCTGCTGTTGTTAATCTTTGTTTGTCTTTTTGTTTTATTGTCCACATTTCGCTTCCATACATTAAGACTGGTTGGGCTAATGTATTGTATACATTTAGCCTGGTTTGTTTTTGAACTAGGTTTGGTTTAAATATAGAGTTAATTACACCTGTTATTTTTAAATATTTTTCAATTTTCACGATTATATCTTTTTCATTTTCATATGTGATCATACATCCTAGGTAGTTAAATGAATTCACCTGTTCTAAGATCTTGTTATCTATTACTATTTTAGTTCTTGCTGGATCTTGTCCATTAAAGGCCATAGTTTTTGATTTTTTTGTTGATATTATCATACCATAATCTTTGGATATCTCATTTAGATCTAAAATAGCTTTCTGTAAGTTATCTTCAGAATTTGTAATTATTATTTGGTCGTCAGCAAAGAGGAGAGTGTTTAAGTTAACTGTAGGAGAAAGTTTAATTCCTTGATGTAAATTTTTATTCCATTTTATTATTATTTCATTTAGGTAGACATTAAAAAGAGTTGCGGAGAGGGGACATCCCTGTCAGACCCCTTGGTTTATCTCTCGTATATGGTAGCTTGTGATTTAATCTTATTTGTATTTGATTATTTTCATATATACTTGTGATAGCTTTTAGGATATTATTTGGTATTTGTCTTTCTTTTAATATGTTTCTTTTAAATTTGTCAAATGCTTTTTCAAAGTCAATAAATGCAATATGTGTTTCTAAATTATATTCTCTTCTTTTCTCTATTATTAATTTTAGGCAAAAGGCCTGGTCTATACATGATCGTCCTTTTCTAAATCCATTCTTTACTTCTAGAATAAAGTTTTCGGAATATTTCATTAGTTTGTTATTTAAGATTCTGCTGTATATTTTGTAACAGGAATTTAGTATACTGTTACCTCTATAGTTTTTAGGATCATCTCTATTACCTTTTTTAAAGATAAGAATCACAATTGCTTTTTTCCATTCTATTGGGGGGGGGGGAAACCAGTTGAGTAAATTTTATTTAAAAAATAATGAGTCTTTCTTTGAATCTTGTTCCTGCATATTTATATAGTTCTGAACCTAGCTTATATTCTCAGGGTGATTTTCCGTTTCTTGTTTCTTTCAGGCTGATTTCTAATTCTTCTTTAGTTATTTCCTTTTTTTCATTAATTGTTTGCCAGTTGTCTTTTTTAAAATATTTGTCTGTCCACAGTTCTGTGTAGTAATTCTTCTAATTTCAATTTGGTGTTTAATTTTATGTTTTCTTTAGTATCTGCATTTAGGTGTTTCAAAATCGTATATACATTGGGTCTTATTTTATATAAATCATGTTCTAAATTAGAAACGATTTTGTTCCATGATTCTCTGTCTTTTTCTGACTTCTCTTTTAGCTATGGCTCTTATTCTCTTATATTCTATTTCATCTTCTAATCTTTTACTGCTTAACCATTTGTGATAGGCTTCTTTTTTCTTTTTGATTATTTCTTTGATTGTATCATCCCAGATCTTCAGTTTTTTTTTCTTTTATTGAATTTTTTGGTCTTTCCTAAGCTTTCATTTGCTGCTGCATTTAGTATCGTTTTTATATTAAGCCATTCTATTTCTATTTCTTCATTTTGTTTTATTTTATCTAGATATTGGTTAATTCTTTGTTCATACATTTGTGTCATTTGTTAGTCTAGTTTTATAAACAATTGTTTCAAATTTTCTTTCTGTTCTTGTTACTTGTAGCCATTTAGGTGGTAATCTTAATTTTATTTTAACAAGGAAGTGGTCACTGCTTATTTCGTATCCTCTGTGAACTGTAACATCTAGTGAAATTTTGATGTCTTTTCATTTAATATAAAATAATCTAATATTGATTTCCATCCTCTTGCTGCCCAAGTATATTTATGTATGTCTTTATGTTTATAGAAAGAAGTCATTATTTTTAGGTTATTATAAACTACAAAGTCAATCAATTTTTTACCATTCCTGTTTAGAGTATGTTCTCCATGTATTCCTATATTATTATTAATTTTCGTGTTTCCAATTCTTGCATTTAAGTCTCCTGCTAAAATTATGTGATGATTTTTATTTATTTTATTATATATGTTTTGTAGCTGATTATAAAAATCAATATTATCCTGTTCACTTCCTTCTTCTGGGGCATATAAACCAATTATTGTTAAGTAGCCTCTATCTATTTTTATTCTAGCTTCTATTATTCTTTCATTCCATAATTTATAATGTTTTAGCTGTTTTGAAAGGGAGTTATGAATTCAAATCATGACTCCTGCTCGTGCTCTTTGGTCTCTGTCGACTCCACTGTATATCACATTAAAATTTTCAGTTCTCATAGTTCCTTTTAATTTCTTTTTTGTGTCAGTGATTACTGCCATTTTAAAGTTTCTTTCATTTAATAACTTGTCTAATTCTATTTCTTTATATGCTATTTACATTCCAGTTTGCTATGTGTATTATATTTTGTCGTTTCCATTTTTGTTTTACCTTTTCCATTCCAGGGTCGTTTCCCATAGATTCAATCCGATTATCTTTTTCTGTCAGCTTACAAGTAGGATTATGTTCTCCATGTCAGGGGACTAGCCTGACGATGGAATAGTTTAGTGGTAGGGCTGCTACCTTAAGGCTTCTGAACTAGCCTTCCGAATTTAAACCCATAGAAGAAATAGGGTATGTTGAAGGGGAAAGAGTAGATTATAGAAGAATTATAGAGAGGGCATAGTTGTAAGGCCAGAAATGAAAAGACCCCATGGCCCTCGAGTACTCTAATAGCATACTGGTCATAAAATAAGAAGAGTTGGCTGATAAGGCCTTATAGGAAAGATTAAAGTAAGTGGATCTTCCTCAAAGTAGAAGAAGGAGAGGATAGATCCAGCTAGGGGTCCATGGGAGTGCTGCTTCTCTTACAATCAAGATGATTGCCCCTTACGGTCCTGTTGGTCCACAAGTCCTTATTCAGTATGTTCAGACCACTCCACCATATATATACACACATGCGTGCATGCTCACCCACACATGGTGGGCTTCCCTACCTGCCACCCAGGGGACGCGCTCTCTAGGGGTTACAGGGTCCCCCCGAGAGAGAGATATTATTTCATACAAATTAATTAGCAGCAGTTTGAGTACAGAGTCCTGTGGAACATCACTGGTCACCTTTGTTTTGAATTTTTACTCTAGCATATACTACTCAGATTTAAGGGTCTTAGTCCAGATGGTATTCCTTCAGTTTTGCTTATAACTTGTGCCCTGGAATTAAACCCATCCCATATCATCTATATAAGTTGTCTATTCATCTGCCACCTACCGACAGCACAGACAGAAGCCTTTATCCAACCAGTACCTAAATAGGGAGATAAAAGTCAGCCACCATCCTATTGCTCTCACCTCAGTAGTCTCAGAAGTGATGGAGAAGATCATCATCAACCAGCTTCTTTATTATCTGGATTCCCATCAGATCACCAGTATGGATTCTGTCATTCTCATTCTATTGCAGACCTTGGTAAGCCACTTTTGGACACAGACTTGATTAATCAAACAACCAGTGCAAAAATTGTATGGGACAAAATATGGGAAATGAAAGTTAGATATAGAACACACCATTTATCTACCTTAAAACATAATGGCTTTGGCTCAGTCTTAAGTGTGACACTCTTTCCTATCAAATTTTATTCAGTCATTGCCTTGTAGGAGGAAGCTGTTCAGTGTTCTGTATGTTGATGACCACACAATTTACTGTCACTCATAATATGAGGATGATAGACAACTTCAACAAGCAAACAATCATATCTCTCTCTCTCTTCATGGGCTCTTAGTAATGGGTTTAGGTTTCTGCAGGAAAAAAGTGTTGTGTACACTTCTGCTGAAAACACACTCTTTATCCAAATCCTGAGTTAAGAATCAGGTGAATATTATAGGAACATTAGCTAAGTTCTTAGGCCTCATCTTTGGCAGAAAGTTTACATTCCTTGCAAACATTCATCAACTAATTCTACTTTTGAGAGAAACGACATGAAATTAAGAATTATCAACATATTAGCACAAGAAATGTATATTTAATATATCACCAGATATTTCAGTTTAAAAATAATAAACTATCATCAGTGGCTTGAAAGGAAACCATTTTTTACGAGGTAGAATACAAACAGTTGATCATTCAAAATTAGAACAAGCCACATGAGTTACATCGCTAATCATGATATCGTTTCACTGAAGAAAGGTAAACATGAGTACAGAAATAAATTACATGTATAAATTTACAATGTCATACATAAACTTAATTTATAAAATCATATTAAAGATATCATTAGACAGATGTGGTATCTAGTTCTTAATTTAAAAAAAAAAAATAATAATAATCTGTTATTCGGATCAAACTTTCCCTGATTTAAGTTAGGGCATTGAAGTAAGGCCTCAGCACTCTCTTTGAATAGGTCTTCAAATTTATACTGATATCTGTGTAGAAGGAGAGTTTTAGACCATAGAATATTGTGGAACAAATCCAAAATCTGAAAACACACCCCAACTCGACATCACAAGAGTTAAAGAAGCCTGAATGGCAAAGAAATGGAGCTAGCTGAGGAATTAGATAAGTACCACATCGACATAATATGGGTGACTGAAACAAAAAAGTCCAAAACTGCTGAGATCTTTCTGAGTAATAAATGCAAAATGTTATATTCAGGAAATGACAATCAAGGAAAAGAAGGAGTAGCCATAGTATTCAACACAAAATACGAGGCTAATCTTCTTCAATGGCAGGCAGTCTCAAGTAGAGTGATGTGGGCTAATATCAGAATGGGGAACTGGACAATGAGACTTATTTGTGCCTATGGTCCCACAGAAGGTTATACTGTGGTAGAAGTGGAGGAATTTTTTAATGCTTTAGAGAAAGCAACTGATACAATGAAAAAGGAAAAGTTGGTCCTTGATGGGAATCTAAAATAGCAGAGTAGGAAATGATTGTCAGACATAAAAAAAAAATATTTTGGAAAAATTTGGAGAAAAGAGCAAAGCTAATAATAAGCAAATACCTGTTGGATTTCTGTTCAGGACATGGACTGGTTATTACTAACACCATGTTCCAACATAAAAATGTGCACAAATTCACATGGAGAGAAGAGGCAAGGAATAAGAAAAACTCATTGACTATGTTATTGTTGATAATGATGTTTTCTCTCTGGTACAGGACACCAGAATGTACAGAGGATTAGAAATTGGAAGATCACTATTTAGTGTTGAGCAGGATAAAATTGAATTTCATAGTGAAAAGAGTAACATGTAAGAAATTTTTAAAGCGAATAAAGGTTGAGCAGCTCGCAGATGTGAACTGTAGACTAAAATACACAAAGATTATTGAAGAAAAAATGAAAGAGTTTGAGAACAGAAACCAAACCGTGGAGATTCAGTGGCAAGCCTTGAAGAAAACCCAAATTGATTCAGCCAGAGAGGCATGTGGTGAGGTTGTATGCAAGGATAGAAAAATCAGAATTCCATGGTGGACACAGGAAGTTAAAGAGGCAGTGAAGGAAAAGAAGAAAGCATATCAAAAGTTCCTGGCAAATAAGTCAGCTTGTGCTGTTAGAGAATACAGAGACAAATGCAAGAAAGCTAAACACTGTGTAAAACTAGCTAAACAAAAGTCATGGGAGGACTTTGGCAAGAACATAGAAAATAAATATCAAGAAGGTGGCAAAATATTCTGGAGGTTGTTGAAGAAGCTTAGAAATGGAGGAAAGAGTGCTGTAAAAGGAGTTAGAGATGATAAAGTCACATGAAAACGGGAGAAAAAGATATCCTTGAAGTATGGAGTAATTACTTCGAAAAATTGCTAAATGAAACAAGCTTATAGCACAGTGGTAAAAAACACTCAACACACATACAGTCAGGAATCCATATCCTATCCATACTTGAAGTAGAAAAAGCCATCAGAGGCTTGAAATGTGGAAAGGCAGCATGAGTAGATGATATTTGACCAGAAATGCTCAAGTATGGTGGTATAAAAACCTTACAGTGGCTGCACTGCATAGTTCAGAAAGCCTGGACAGAGGGACGAATTCCTGATGATTGGAGTAGAGCTCTAAAAGTACCCATATATAAAAAGGGAAATAAAACTGAATGTGAGAATTACAGAGGTATTTCCCTACTGAGTGTTCCTGGCAAGATTTATGCCAGTATAATTGAGAAACGGTTGAGAATTGTGCAAGAAAAGCTTGGTGATGAACAGTTGGATTCAGGCCAAATAGAGGCTGTCAGGATCAGATCTTCACTTTACAACAAATATTTGAGAAATCATGGGTATATAACAAAGATCTGTATTTAAGTTTTGTTGATCTGGAAAAGGCATATGACTAGGTGCCAAGAGAGAAGCTATTCAATACACTATAGTTATATGGTGTGAATGGGGCATTATATCAAGCGATACTTAGTCTTTATTTGAGTTGTAAGTCAGCAGTTAGAATTGAAGGAAGTACAGGAAGATGGTTTAATGTTAAATCTGGTATGAGACAAGGATGTACATTATCTATATGGATCACATTATGAAGGAAAGTGGTATTAAACATGATATCAGAATTGGAGATGTTAATGCAGCTCTTTGCTTTAAACAGACGATGTTATATTTCTAAATAAATCCGCTACAAGTTTGCAAAATTCCCTGACTAAATTGAATAACTGTTGTAATAAATATGGTATGAAGGTGAGCATTAAAAAGACAATGACAATGAAAATAGGTAGAATCGTTGAAAATGTCAACTGTGTTGTGAACAGAGAACCTGTGGAACAAGTAAAACATTTCAGCTACTTAGGCACGATTTTTAGTGAAGATGGTAAATTAAATATTGAAATAGACAACAGAATCAACAAAGCTGGTATGGTAGGAAGTCAATTGAATAAATTCATACCGAATAAGAGAGAAATTAGTTGGAACACTAAATTAGCTGTATACAAGACAGTGTTCAAACCAGTTTTAACTTATGGATCTGAGAGCTGGGTCAGAAGTAAAACACTTGACCAAAGACTAGAGACAGCAGATATGAGAGTCCTGAGAAAGATTAGAGGCATGAACAGATGGCATCAATGGCAATATCATATTAAAAACGAGGATATTAGGAAAGAACTTGACATTGTCATCATCCAGGAATGCCTTTGCAGAGCTTATCTCTGGTGGTATGGTCACTTAAACAGAATGGGTGAGAAAAGATTAGCAAAAACAAGTGTTCTCTGTCAGGTTGGCAGGAAAACAACCCAGAGTAAGACCAAGATATAGGTGGATTGATACGGTACAAAGTGCCTTAGATGATAGAAATATAAGATCTGATAATGTTGGGGTCTTGACAAGTAACAAACTGATTTGGAGGAATATTGTAGATAGGAAGTTAGTAATGATGTAATTTTTTCATGTAGTACTATCATATCCTGTACACCACTTGAGGGTACATGTCAGGAATTTGATGATGGTAAATGTTGTGGTTTGTCTCTATTTCATGTTGCGGCAATCCAGACATCAGATTTGGTGTGAAGAATATAAAATTGATGTTTTTGTATTCCTTTTTCTATAGAGCATCCTGTTTGTCCAAAGTAAGAAAGATGACAGTCACATGGAACTTGGCATACACCAGAGAGAGACATAGTTGAGCGTTTATCCTTAGACAATGGGAAATAGGTTGATATTTTATTAATAGGAATATAAGTAGCTCTTAGATCATATTTCTTCAGAATTCTTGAAATTGGTTCTGAAATTTTGGAGATTCATGGGATTGGAACTCGATGTATTGATTTTTTGTTATTTTGGTTTGGCTTGTAGGAGTCAATCAAATGTTGTGTAGTCCTTTCGGAGAAGCCATATAATTTGATAGTAGAAAGTTCTTTCTGTAAATGATGGGGAGTTGAACAATTAGTTCTAGATCATCGAATTAAGCATTTTATGATTCCTGTCTTTTGAGAAGGATGATGAGCAGATTGTTTGAGAATGTAACGTCCAGTAAAATTTAGTTTTTTCTAAACAGATGTTATTAAATTACCTGATGGTGAGCGGATGAGAAGTATCTCTAAAAAGGATAATTGGTTGTCTTTTTCAATTTCCATGGTGAACTTGATACAAGGGTGTAAAGTATTGATTTGGGCTGATAAGGAAGGTAAGGAATATCTGTTGTGAGGCTGTACTGCAAAAATGTCGTCTATATATATATATATATATCTAACCCAAAATGAAGGTTGAGGATATATAGATGAAAAAAAGGATGTCTTCTAAATGCTCCAAATAAAAGTTGGCTAGAGCAGGGAAAAGTGGACTTCGAATGGTGAGCTTCGATATAGAATCGCTATTCACAAATGTACCTCTCAAAGAGACTTTACAATTACTTACTGACGTCTTCCCACAAGATATCGTAAAATTTTTCGAATTCGTAATACACTCCGGATATTTTTTGTGTCAAAACAAATTTTACAACAGTAGAAGGAACTTCCATGGGAATTCCACTTTCCCCTGCTCTAGCCAACTTTTATTTGGAGCATTTAGAAGACATCCTTTTTTCATCTATATACCTCAACTTTCATTTTGGGTTATATATACGCGACACTTTTGCAATGTGGCCTCACAACAGAGATTCCGTAACTTCCTTTTTAGCCAAAATCAATGCTTTACACTCTCGTATCAAGTTCACCATGGAAATTGAAAAAGCAACAAATTATTCTTTTTAGACATCCTTCTCATCCGCTCACCATCAGGTAATTTAACAACATCTGTTTACAGAAAACTCACTTTTACTGGCCATTACATGCTCAAACAATCTGCTCACCATCCTTCTCAAAAGACAGAAATCATAAAATGTTTAATTCGACGAGCTAGAACTAATTGTTCAACTCCACATCGTTTACAGAAAGAACTTTCTACTATCAAATTAAATGGCTTCTCTGAAAGGACTGTACAACATCTGTTCGACTCGTACAAGCCAAACCAAAACAACAAAGAATCAACACGTTGAGTTCCAATCCCACGTATCTCCAGAATTTCAGAACTAATTTCAAGAATTTCAACAGCTACTTATATTCCTATCAATAAAATATCCACCTATTTCCCATTGTCTAAAGATAAATGCTCAACTATGTTTCTTCCTGGTGTAAACCAAGTTCCTGGTGCAAACAGGACACTCTATAGAAAAAAGAATACAAGAACATCAATCTTATATTCTTCACAGCAAATCCAATAAGTCTGGATTGGCGCAACACAGAATAGAGATAAACCACAACATTCTCTGGTCCAAAACTCACCTTCTACACAGGTGTTGGTATTAATTCAAATGCCTATTCAAAGAGAGTGCTGAGGCCTTACTTCAATGCCCTAACTTGAATCGGAATGACTGCCTATCCTTGTCAAAAATATGAGAAAGTTTGATCCGAATAACACATTAATTATTATTTATTTATTTATTTTTAATTAAGACCTTCTGGATACTATATCTGTCTAATGATATCTTTAGTGTGATTTTATAAATTAAGTTTTTGTATGACGTAAATTTATGCATGTAATTTATTTTTGCATTCTTTACCTTTCTTCAGTGAAATGATATCATGATTAGCGATGTAACATCATGCAGCTCGTTTTAATTTCGAATGATCAATTGTTTGTATTCTACCTTGTAATAAAACTGTTTCCTGTCAAGCCACTGATGATAGTTTGCTATTTTCAAACCGAAATATCTGGCAGTATATTAAATATACTTTTCTTGTGCTTACGTGTTGATAATTCTTAATTCGTCAACTAATGGAAAAGTGCATGAGAGCATTGAATCTCCTGTAGACTTTGGACCCATAATTCAGCTTTTGAACATATAACTGCACAATAAATGTAAAGCAAACGATCAGTTGTATGTTCAAAAACTGGATTTTGGGTCCAAAGTCTGCAGTTCTATCAGACAAGGAGCCTGCGATGGTTGGATCCTATCCATCATCTGAGTATACAGAGGTAGCCTTTATTTCAAATCAAATAAACCAGCTCTGTTTCTTTGAAGGAAATGTTTGTCTCTTAACTATGCCTTAAAAATATTCTCTTCCAGAGCATCTCCTCCATGGACTAGCTTCTTTTCTGTATGTTGGAAGACTCAATATTACTCACACTAGACTGCCGTATATTTTTTGGTGTTAAACATTATTCAAGCTTTGAGCATGAATATTGACAACATTACCCTCGCCAAACATAGCAGCATTCCTCCATGACAGGTTTGCCTCTATCATGCAATCTCTTACTGTGCCAACTCAGTACTATTTATTATTACCTTGAGTGTTGCTGTAACTTGTTTGGTTTAGCACAGTATGACCTTTGCTGTCCTTGAACCAACCAATGAGCTGCTCTAGTTTTTTTTTTTTTTTTTATGTGAAAAGTTTTCAATAATTACAAGAATCAGAGAAAAACAGTTACAGTGGTATGGACATGTGTACAGAATGCCTACTAAAAGGTTTCCTCAAATTCTCCAAAACAGACGAGTGGAAGGAAAGATGCCGCTGGGAAGAAAACATCAAGAGTATAAGTGGTGTGTGAACTATTAGAGAAATTTAAATAACGTGGCTGCTGATTAGATTGGACTAGAAAGCTATTGTTCGTGGTAGCCTCAGCCTTCTTTAGGCAGATGAGGAAAATTATGGTATTGTAATTTAAATATTGCTCAAATTTCTGCAAAGCCAGAATTTCGCTTAATCTTCTTTTTAAATTAAATTTTTAAAGATATAATATAGAAATTGTATCAATGATAATGGAAGGCATTTAGCAGATTTATCTCTAAGGTCAATTCTTTATTTTACTCTCTCCCTACACAGTGTTTTTGAAAACAATGTGATCTCTGAAATAGGCTGTAGATTAAATAAAATAGTCTATCTAAAATCTGAAAATTTTCATATTAACTAAAAATCCTGCAAAACAGGACTATTTAAATACTGGATGACTATAAAAATTCTAAGAATGATAATCTCCTTTCTAGATGATTCATTTATCACTTATAACATCAATTTTTCAGATTTTGAGTTTTATTGTCAGTTAATAATACTTGCTGTTTCAATACCTTTCAATAATACTTTTTCAGTTACGTGGATTATACATGGCCAGACAGTTGAGTTTTGCAGGTGTGGCATTCAAAATTGAAGAAATACCTTTAATCAAAACTTTTATCGAAATGTATAATGATTCTGTTAAATTGGTAAGTCCCGTTTAAAAATTCTTATACTTTTATTCCTTAACTAATACAAAGAGTGGATTGAGAGATTTCTCTAATCTGTTGTGGTAGATGACATGGATAGTCAGGCTGCGATCAGTATTCATGGTAAAACAGATATCAGGTGAAACTAAATATTGCAACTTAATATTTTTGGTGCTGATTACATGTGACATCACTCTTTGAATGGCCACTGGCTTTTTTTTTTCTTTTAAGATGTAATACTTTAAAAGGTCGAAAGAACAACTGTACAAGAAAAAATATCGGACACAAAACAACCTCCCGGATGACATAGCGATTTTCAATTTGTCAAATCATAGCCTCACAAAAAATGAATCTGACATTCTCAAAAAAGATTTTAATTTCGCGATTATGCCCAAACACATTCCTAAAATGGATTTTATGTGTGGAATTGAAAAAGGCCTATATCCACTACCACAAAACATGGCCGACACTATTAGATTCAAAAGTACAATAATCCTAGCCAAAGCCAAACAACCTGTTCTCAATATGTCTCCTTATGATAGAAAGGCAATTCTCAACTTGAAGAAAAACAAAGATATCATTATTACAAAAGCTGATAAGGGAAATTCTACAGTTATCCTCAACTCTAAAGATTATTATGCTAAGTTAAACGTATTACTATCAGACAACTTCACTTATAAGATCCTAGATAGACATCCCACAATAAAAAATCATAATGAAACAAACCAACTAATCAGAAATTGTAATATTTGGCCAGAAGAAGTGAAGAGAACACTAAAATCCTCACATCCTATCACTCCAAGACTATATGGGACACCTAAAATACATAAACAGGATATACCTCTCCGTCCAATAGTTGATGGAAGATCATGACCAACCTACCTTTTGGCAAAGCATCTTGCAAACTTATTAAATAATAAAATAAGATCAACAGAATCCTATATCAAGAATAGTCAACATTTTGTAAATAAACTCCAAGCCATTAAGATTCCACCAACAGACATACTAGCCAGTCTAGATGTTGTATCCCTTTTCACCAATGTACCAGTAGAAGAGGTAATAAACATCATCCAAGATCTCTTTCCTCTAGACATCACACAGATGTTTAGACACTGCCTTCAATCTAATTTCTTCAAGGTTAACAACACCATATACCAACAATTAGAAGGCCTAGCAATGGGAAGCCCACTATCACCATCTTGTGCAGACCTTTTCATGGAAAAACTTGAAAAAGAAATTCTCTCTGCAATCTCTCCGAGACCATCTACATGGTGGAGATATGTGGATGATATCTTCATCATATGGCAAGACATCTTAGATAACCTAAAATCGTTTTGTGGATAAAATCAACTCAATACATAGCAAGATAAAATTCACTCCGAAAGTGGAAAACAACAACCAACTGCATTTTTTAGATATCTTGATAAAAAAAACAACCTAACAGCATCAAATTATCCATTTACAGAAAGCCCACAGATACTGGAGGATATCTTCATTATACTTCAAACCCTCACAAGACACACAAACTGAGCATTATCCACATGTTGAAACATAGAGCCAAAAAGTTTATATCAGAAGAGGAGGATACACAGAATGAACTCTCCCTAATAGCCAACACATTATCACAAAATGGATATCCTCAAAACATCATCAAAAAATATCTATAGAATGACAACCCCAGACAAGAAAAACCCCACTGCCAGCACATTTCTACTGTAGTGATACCTTTCATCAAGTCAATTTCTTATCAAATAGCAAGAATACTAAGAGCCTACAACATCAGAGTGGTCTTCAAGCCAACCACCAACATCAGACAAGTTTTAGGATCCCCAAAAGATAAAGTGCCGTTCTACAAATATCCAAGAGTATATTACATTCCCTATTCCTGTGGTCTTGCCTACATCGGACAAACTTCACGAAGTTTAGAAATTAGACAAAAAAAGAACATGTTGGTGATGTAAACCACAACAGAAGCATCTCTTCCGGCTTAGCACATCATTTCTGTACGTTAATCACACGATAGATTGGCAAAACAGCTCCATGCCATATCTCGATGACAACTACAGGCATCGTTTATTTAAGGAAGCCACAATAGTGTCAATAACCGGTGGAAACCTCAACAGAAATCAGGGTGTAATTCTAAACAGTTTGTGGAAAAACTTGATCCTCTCTCTCAATCAATCTGAACTATAGCTAGTCAGTAATCACATTACACGTCTATAACGCATGCGTGATAATGAATAAGAACAATAAGTTCTCCCTGTCACGCGAAACATGTAACCATAGCTACTAGTTGGTTTACAACGTTTTTTATGTTCCTTTCGATTTGCATTTACTAGTTTTCATATCTCCGTAAAATATCTCCTTGAAAAAGCCAGACAGTTTGCTGGCGAAACTGGTAGGTTTTAATATAAGTTTTATTGTAAACTGGTCTATATTAATAAAATTGTACTTCTATTATAAAACGACCAAATATGTATAATTTAAATACTTTAAAAGGTCATTTTCATCTTACCATTTGTTGCATGGGGTTGTTTTGTAAATTGTATTGTAAGAGTATAATGAAAGCTATTTCTTAGCACTGCAACGGGCAGGAAGAAAACAGAAGATTTGGTTGAAAGTTTATTTTTCACTTGGTTAGACTATAATAAATTTAGTTTAATTCTTTATCTAAGTGTGAGCAAACAAAGTTTGCGCCTGAAAATATCTTCAGGACTGGAGTAAGGTAGTACAACAATGGGCCACTCGTAGCAAAGGTGGACCAAGCTAACATCACTCCTATCTCAGTATCTCACATAATGCAAAACACATCTTGCGGATATGTATAATGTTATGCATTAAGGGAAGGGGCCACTACCCAGACTAGTTTCGACCTTTATTGAGGTCTCTTCAGTGGGAGCCAGGCCCAGAAGTGGAGATACCAGGCAGAAGCAATGTTTGCTCACTCTTGGATAAAGGATTAAACTAAATTTATTATAGTCTAACCAAGTGAAAAATAAACTTTCAACATCTTTCTCTAAATCCAGAGTAATTTAATAAAAAGGTGGCACATCTTTTGGCAACTCCTATAGGTAAAGATGACCTCGCCATTGCTTCTGCCTGGTATCTCTACTTCTGGGCCTGGCTCCCACTGAAGAGACCTCAATAAAGGTCGAAACTAGTCTGGATAGTGGCCCTTCCTTTAATGCACAACATTATACATATCTGCAAGGAGATGTGTTTTGCATTATGTTATCTTGGTCCACCTTTGCTACGAGTTGCCTGGTGGTGTACTACCTTACCCCAGTCCTGAAGATATTTTCAGGCGCAAACTTTGTTTGCTCACTCCTGGAAAAGTTTTGGTTGTTAATATATGCCAAAACATGCTGACTTTTCAATTAGCTTACCTGTGTAAAGAGCACATAGGCAGTTATTGATATTAACTTAATGGTTATTAACTCAAAACACCTCAGGACCAAAATAAGTAGTGAAGCCTTATTAAACTTATAGAATGTCATATCACATCTTTAGATGTTTCTGCTGAAAAGTTTTTTTTTTAAAGAAAGGAGTTATTTTTAAAGCAGTTATTTGTTGACATAGAATATCTTCATTGGAAAATAATAAATATACCTTTTACATATTCCAAGTGAAGAAAAGTATTTCAATTTAATACCAACGTATGCATACTACTTTCATAGTTTCTTCATAATGCTATCATATTTCTCCATTATTGGCCACCCGTTCCTAAGCATTCATATACATGCACAGAACTGCATGGCGTTACAATAGATGAGTTTCTTTACATCTTAACATTTCAGTTTAAAAAATTTATTAACAAACGAAAGGGATAAAAATTAACATAGGAGAAATTTGTTTTGAAATTTATCTGAATAAATTAGATAATTTTACACAATTATTTAGGGAGTGTGCTTTGTAATGATGGGAGTTTAGATCAGGATCAATGGATTTCACTGAGAAAGAACTTAAATATCATAAATAGTCTATTTTTGGGCATTGAAATTTTTGATTAAATGACAGTACTTTTTCTCCATTTTGTCTTTTGCATCCCAGACATGGAGACTAACAGAGGGAGACATAAGTATAATACAGTAAATGGAAATTAAAGTTTTGAGAATAATGTTGGCAAAAAAACAAATAAGGATATGTTATTTTTCTTTTATTTCTTTACTTCTCAACTCTGCTTTGTCTTTTTTTTTCACCCTCTACTTAAAACTTCGTTACTTCGACACCTTGGTGGAACCAAGAAGTCCAAAAAACTGTCCAGGCAAAAAAGGAGTCCTACCTAACATGGCTTAGGGTCAGGTCACCTGAGATGCGTTTGCGGTATGCTGAGGTAAGAAAAGCTGCTGCCGAGGCAGTAAAGACAGCAAAGCAGAAGGCTTGGGAATCCTTTGGAGAAAGATTAGACTCATCCTATGCAAATGCAAACAAAGTATTCTGGCAGACCATCCGCCTCGAGGGAGGAAATCATGCACAGCAAGGACAATTAAGGCCTCTGATGGTGGACTTTTAACAACCGAGAAGGATATCCTCCACAGATGGAGGGAATACTTTGAGAGCCTTCTTAACCCAGGTGGCCCAGCAGTTGTGGACATCCAAGAGGTGCAGATCGGGGCAATGACTAGTCTCACAGCAGAAGAGGTCCATTTAGCAATAAAATCACTAAAATTGGGCAAGGCTGCTGGCGATGATGAAATTCGGAACAAAATGCTAAAAGCCTTAAATTGAGATGGTGTTCTCTGGCTGACCCGAGTGTGTCAGGCTGCTTAGATATCTGGGCGAGCACCAAAGCAATGGCAGACAGGCATAATAATACCAGTCTTCAAGAAGGGAGACCAGAAGGATTGCAGTAACTATCGTGGCATCTCTCTTTGCTCAGCCTGCCTGGGAAAGTGTATGCTAGGTGCTAGGAAAGACGGTGCAGGAGCATAGTTGAGTCAAAGTTCCAGAAAGAACAATGTGGCTTTTGTCCTGGTAGAAGCACAACTGACCAAATCTTCACTTTAAGGCAAGTCTTTCAGAAATCTTGGGAATATGCCAAGAATGTCTACACATGTTTTGTGGACTTGGAGAAGGCATATGACCGGGTTCCTTGGGATAAGCTTTGGCAAGTAGTACAGGAGTATGGAGTGGATGGCTAACTATTAGCTGCCATCAAGTCCCTGTATGAATGCCCAGAGTTTTATGTCAGGGTAAACAGCACAAAGTCTGAACCTTTCAGTCTCCATTGGCCTCCGCCCAGGGTGTGTTCTGGCACCCCTCCTTTTCATAATATTTATGGACTGGATTGATAGGCACAGCCGAGGCAGTGAGTGTGTCAGAATTGGAAGATGTAGCATTGGAAGTCTGCTTTTTGCAGATGATGTAGTTCTGCTTAGCTCTTCCACAGATGACCTCCAGCGGACCCTGGATAGGTTTGTAGCTGTTTGTGCAGACGCCAGAATGAAGATCAGTGTGGCCAAAACTGAAATATTTGTGGTCTCAAGACAACCATCCCAGTGCACTCTACATGTAAGTGGAGTCCCAATGAGTCCCGCTTCAATACTATTGAAGCGGGAGTTAATCTGGAAGGCAAAGCTGGCTGTTTCAATACAGTCTATGTCCCCCATCCTCACCTATGGTCATGAGAGTTGGGTAATGACCGAAAGAATGTGGACACAAATCCAAGTGGCTGAAATGAGGTTCCTTCGAGGGGTTGCACAGCTGACAGGACTCAATAGAGTCAGAAGCTCTGCAATTCGGGAAACCCTCAATACTCAACCGCTGCTTCTCCGTGTTGAGAAATCACAGTTACGTTGGTACGGGCACCTGGTCAGAATGCCACAAGAGAGGCTCCTTCAGCAGGCCCTCTTTGCCAAGCCAGAGGGTGGGAGGACACATGGAAGGCCAAGGACTCGCTGGATAGATTATATCCAAAACCTTGGGTGGACACGTTTGGGAATCCCACCAGAACACCTGAGCTTGGTGGCAGAGGATCGTGACCATTGGAAGTTCCTCTTGCAGTTGTTGCCCCCACAACCCAATTAGGAAAGGTGAGCCTTGAAGATGTATGTATGTACGTACTTAAAACTTCGTGAACTGTCGTGAATGGTTCAACTGCTGCCAATTATTTTTTTTTCTACTATATCTTATGTTCTCACACTCCATAGTCTAATAAATTTATTTGATTTTCAATTGCACGAGTTAGGCCACATATTTGAGTGCAAGATTATAAGATTTTCAACTTAAAGACAAAGCAGATATTATTTTTTTCCCCCCACACACCCACACACTTATGTTTATCTTTACCTTTAGTTAGTCATGACTTGAATATTGATCACTTAAACTTAATCTTATGCAAATCTAGGTTCAAAATTTTCAGGATAATGCATTGACAGAATCATTCCAATGGAATCAGTTCACTAACCATTTAATTAAGTCAAAAAACTATTTACACAGTCTGATCACATTAACATATATGTATATACAATTGCATTACAATTCTTTGTTAATTTCAATTTGTCCTGATTCGGACTTAGTTCTATGTTTCTTCCTTTAAAGTTAAATCACAATCTAGAATATCCTGCTAGTCATACATATACAAACTGGAAATAAGGCATACCTTAGTCAAGCTTAATTCAATATTAAATTACATTATTCAGTTCAGTACTCTTCTTACTCTTAAAATAATCGCTCATACACAGTTTAGATTAAGATACACCTTGATTGATCTTATTTCAATATTAACTTACCCAATCTGATTGTACTATAAACAGACACAGTTGATGTACATTCTTGCTTGGGTATATCACATATATAAGTACTTAGAATTCTTGTTCAGTATTGACCTTTTTCATGAATCTTTTGTCCACACGAACATGCTCCTTTTTTCTTTCCTTCTCTTGGCTCGTTCATGATTACCCGCCGAATTTCTTCTTTGTTCCAGTCGCCGATTATTCTATATCCTGGGACCCTTAACACGGCGGCTATTTGCAGCTTTTCCCTAGCGAGACATTCTGACAATCAGCACAATACTTTTCATAGCTGTGGATCCAGGTAGTAGAAGTTGAGAACCCCCAGTCCTATGATGCTTCTCTTTCGATTACTGACAGCGGACCTCACATGGCCACAGACCAAGTAAGAGAAGATTGAGAAACCTAAGAACTACAATGCTTCTCTTTCGATTACCGACAACGGACCTCACCTGGTGGCAGACCCAGATAAGAGAAGATTAAGAACCTAACACAAAATAAGTACTTAGAATTCTTGTTCAGTATTGCCCTTTTTCATGAATCTTTTGTCCACACGAACATGCTCCTTTTTTCTTTCCTTCTCTTGGCTCGTTCATGATTACCCGCCGAATTTCTTCTTTGTTCCAGTCGCCGATTATTCTATATCCTGGGACCCTTAACACGGCGGCTATTTGCAGCTTTTCCCTAGCGAGACATTCTGACAATCAGCACAATACTTTTCATAGCTGTGGATCCAGGTAGTAGAAGTTGAGAACCCCCAGTCCTATGATGCTTCTCTTTCGATTACTGACAGCGGACCTCACATGGCCACAGACCAAGTAAGAGAAGATTGAGAAACCTAAGAACTACAATGCTTCTCTTTCGATTACCGACAACGGACCTCACCTGGTGGCAGACCCAGATAAGAGAAGATTAAGAACCTAACACAAAATAAGTACTTAGAATTCTTGTTCAGTATTGCCCTTTTTCATGAATCTTTTGTCCACACGAACATGCTCCTTTTTTCTTTCCTTCTCTTGGCTCGTTCATGATTACACAAAATCCTCCTTGACGATTCGGCTTATAAAAGCCCGGGAGACATGCGTATTCTACTCATATGCACGTCTCTCGAAGATTCTGTATATGGTCAAGTGTTGACATCCGAACATGATGACATCATACTTCATGTTTTGAAATTGTCATATATGGTTAAGTTATTACAAATACAAAATTATTACAGACAAAATTGACATTTCTCTAAGTGCATTCTCCTTAGAAAAACATGTAAAAGCAAACATGATAAGTTACATATCATGAGAGATAGAACAAGAAATATGGAAACACAGGGAATATACTGGCACTAGAAAATATTTCAAAATGCATATAAAAAGTGGTTTGGATGTGTGACGAGAATGAATTTAAAAAGAATACCAAGAAGAATATTATCATCAAACAATCATCATAAGAGTCTAACAGTGGCTGCACTGCATAGTTCAGAAAGCCTGAACAGAGGGACGAATTCCCGATGATTGGAGTTGAGCTCTCATAGTACCCATATATAAAAAGGAAAATAAAACTGCATGTGAGAATTACAGAGGTATTTCCCTACTGAGTGTTCCTGGCAAGATCTATGCAAGTATACTTGAGAAACGGTTGAGAAGAATTGTGGAAGAAAAGCTTGGTGAAGAACAAGCTGGATTCAGGCCAAATAGAGGCTGTCAGGATCAGATCTTCACTTTATACGACAAATAGTCGAGAAAGCATGGGAATATAACAAAGATCTGTATTTAAGTTTTGTTGATCTGGAAAAGGCATATGACAAGGTGCCAAGAGAGAAGCTATTCAATACGCTACACTATGGTGTCAATGGGGATTTATCAAGCAATACTTAGTCTTTATTTGAGTTGTAAGTCAGCAGTTAGAATTGAAGGAAGTACAGGAAGATGGTTTAATGTTAAATCTGGTGTGAGACAAGGATGTACATTATCCCCTCTGTTATTCATTATCTATATGGATCACATTATGAAGGAAAGTAGTATTAAACCTGATGTCAAAATTGAAGATGGTTATGTCAGCTCTTTGCTTTATGCGGATGATGTTATACTTCTAAATAAATCTGCTACAAGCTTCAAGATTCCCTGACTAAAATTGAATAGCTGTTGTAATAGATATGGTATGAAGGTCAGCAATAAAAAGACAAAGACAATGAAAATAGGCAGAATCATTGAAAATGTCAACTGTGTTGTGAATGGAGAACCTGTGGAACAAGTAAAACATTTCAGCTATTTAGGCACGATTTTTACTGAAGATGGTAAATTAAATATAGAAATAGACAACAGAATCAGCAAAGCTGGTATGGTGGGAAGTCAATTGATTAAATTCATATGGAATAAGAGAGAAATTAGTCGGAACACTAAATTAGCTGTATACAAGACAGTGTTCAAACCAGTTTTAACTTATTGATCTGAGAGCTGGGTCAGAAGTAAAACACTTGACCAAAGACTAGAGAACACAGATATGAGAGTCCTGAGAAAGATTATAGGCGTGAACAGATGGCATCAATGGCAATATCATATTAAAAACGAGGATATTAGGAAAGAACTTGACATTGTCAGCATCCAGGAATGCGTTAGCAGAGCTAATCTCAGGTTGTATGGTCACTTAAACAAAATGGGCAAGGAAAGATTAGCAAAACAAGTGTTCTCTGCTAGGTTGGCAGCAAAATGACCCAGAGGAAGACCAAGATATAAGTGGATTGATACAGTACAAAGTGCTTTAGACGATAGAAATATAAGATCTGATAATGTTGGAGTCTTGACAAGTAACAGACTGATTTGGAGGAAAATTGTAGATAGGAAATTAATAATGATGTAATTTTTTCATGTAGTACTATCATATCCTGTACACCCCTTGAGGGTACATGGCAGGAATTTGATGATGATGATGATGAACAATCATCATCAAATTCCTGACATGTATCCTGGGGTGTACAGGCTATGATAGTACTACATGGAAAAACTTACATCATTACTAACTTCCTATCTACAATTTTACTCCAAATAAATCTTTTTACCTGTCAAGACTACAACATTATCAGATCTTATATTTCTCTCTTCTAAAACATTTTACTTTCAGTCCATCTATATCTTATTCTTCCTCTGCATCTTTTCCTGCTAACCTGGCAGAGAACACTTGTTTTGCTAATCTTTCATTTCCCATTCTGTTTAAGTGATCATGCCAACTGAGATTAGCTCTGCTAACATATTCCTGCATGCTAACAATGTTAAGTTCTTTCCTAATATCCTTATTTTTAATACGATAATGCCATTGATTTGTTCACTCCACTAATCTTTCTCAGAACTCGCATATCTGTGGTCTCTAGTCTTTAAGTGTTTATTCTAAACCAGCTCTGAGATCCATAAGTTAGAATTTTTTTGAACACTGTATATACAGCTAATTTAGTGTTTTGACTAATTTCTTTCTTATTCCATATAAATTTATTCAGCTGACTTCCTGCCATTCCAGCTTTACTGATTCTGTTGTCTATTTGCATATTTAATTTGTCATCTTTACAAAAAATTTTGCCTAAATAGCTGAAATATTTTACTTGTTCTTACAAATTCACCATTTAGGATAGTACAGTTGATGTTTTCAATGTTTCTGCCTATTTTCATTGTCTTTGTCTTTTTATTGCATATTTTCATGCTAAATTTGTTACAATAGTTTCAGTTTAGTCAGGGATTCTTTGAACTAATATCAAAATTAGCTTTGCCAATTTTGATATCAAATTTAATGCCACTTTCCTTCATAATGTGATCCATGTAGATGATAAATAACAGTGGAAATAATGTGCACACTTTTCACATTCCTGGACTTCCTTCAATTCTAACTGCTGACTTGGTATAGCTTAAATACAGACTGTATTGCTCGATATAATGTCTCATTTACACCATATAAATTTAGACTTTTGAAGAGTTTTCCTCTTCAGAGAGACATGACAAGGTGCCTTAGCACCTTGTCATGTTTCTTTTCCAGATCTACAAAACTTAAATTCAAATCCTTTTATATTCCCAAGATTTGCAACTATGTGTTGTAAAGTGAAAATCTGATTTTGACAACCTCTATTTGGCCCGTTCTTCACCCAGCACCCCTTCCACAGTTTACCTTAGCTGTTTCTCAAGTATAGTTTGCTTAAAAATCTTACAAGGAACAATCAGTATGGAAATACCTCTTTAATTTTCACATTCAGTTTTACTTCCCGTTTTATAAATGGGTACTGTGTGAGCTTTACACCAATTATCTATAATTCAACCCTCTGACCAGGCTTTCTGAATTATGCAGTGCAGCCTCTGTAATACTTTTATACCTCCATATTTGAGCATTTCTTGTTGAAATACCACCTTCTTTAGCTGTTTTGCCACGTTTTGGGTTTTTGATTGCTTTTTCTACTTCAAATATGGATGCGTATTCCTGACTGCATTCATCATCATCATGCATATCAAGGATTTAGGCCTAGCATGCCATAGAAGTCATCGTTGAATCTTTTAAGAGGACGTCCTGGTTTTCTTTTTCCTAATGGCTTGTACTTGAAGGCTTGTTTTGGTAATCTTTCTATTTTCATTCTTTGAATGTGTTCCATCCATTTATGTTTATATTTTTTAATTTTTTCTATTACTGATTCTTGGTTTAATTCTTTCATAATTTCTTCGTTTCTTTTGTGATCAAATAGAGTATACTTCGCAGTTTTTCTCATAAACTTCATTTCTGCTATTATTAATCTTCGTTTGTCGTTTTGTTTTATTGTCCAGATTTTATTTCCATACAATAAGACTGGTAAGGCTAATGTATTGTATACTTTTAGTCTGGTCTGTTTTTGAACTAGGTTTGGTTTAAATAGAGTTAAATACACCTGCTATTTTTAAATATTTTGCGATTTTTAGGTTTATATCTTTTTCATTTTCATATGTGATCATACATCCTAGGTAATTAAATGAATTCACCTGTTCTAAGATCTTGTTATCTATTACTATTTTAGTTCTTGCTGGATCTTGTCCTTTAAAGGCCATAGTTTTTGATTTTTCTGTTATAATTATCATACCATAATCTTTGGCTATCTCATTTAGATCTAAAATAGCTTTCTGTAAGTTATTTTCAGAATTTGTAATTATTATTTGGTTGTCAGCAAAAAAGGAGCATGTTTAAGTTCACGGTAGGTGAAAGTTTAATACCTTGATGGAAATTTTTATTCCATTTTATTATTATTTCATTTAGGTAAATGTTAAAAAGAGTTGCCGAGAGGGGGCATCCCTGTCGGACCCCTTGATTTATCTCTCTCTCTCTCGTATATGATAGCTCATGATTTAATCTTATTTGTATTTGATTATTTTCATATATACTTATGACAGCTTTTAGAATATTATTTGGTATTTGTCTTTCATTTAATATGTTAAATGAAATGCTTCTTTTAATTTTGTCAAATGCTTTTTCAAAGTCAATAAATGCAATATGTGTTTCTAAATTTTATTCTCTTCTGTTCTCTATTGTTAATTTTAGACAAAAGGCTTTTAAAAGAATTTAGTATACTTATACCTCTATAGCAGTGGTGTTCAACCTTTTTTACTACACGAGCTACTTTTCTATAAAAAGTTATTTGGCAATATAAAGTTAGAAAAAAACAACAGATTGATTACAAACTCACAAGTTACAGGAAATGCTGGTTGATTTAAAAAAAAAAGTTAATGTGAAATTTGGCATTGTTTGGACCTCGCCATATTTTCATAGTCAAGTTGATATGAAGAAGTGGCCAATCGCAGACAATCATCCAAATGATCATTTGTAATTTGGTTTCTTAATTGATTTTTTATGACGGTCATATTTGAAAAAGCGGATTCTGACAAGTATGTCGATCCAAAACACGACAGAATTTTTCTCACAATATCAGTTAATATTTGGAATTTTTCATGTGCATACTCCCAAATGACTTCATTGTTTATTGATTTTAAATGTAAACTATTCTGAATGTTTATTATCTCAAGTAATAATTGATTTATATCAAATAAAATTTGATATAAATTTTATTTGAAATTTCTGTGATGTTCATGTTTTCTTGAAATGGATTATTGATAAAAGATACAATCATTTCAGTTTTATTAAAATCTTTAAATCTTGAATTTATTTCTTCCTCAACTAATTCTATTTCACGAATAAATTCTTTTAAATCATAGCGAAGCATTTCTTGATTTTGTTCAAAAAATTTTAATAAATATTCATTTATATTTTTATTTAATAAAAGTAAGTATTGTTGGAAAGTTTTTATTGAACTTAACATGTCAATTAAATTTTTATCTCTACCTTGTAACTCTAAATTTAAATTGCTTAATTTCGTACAGAAATCTACTGAAAATGATAAGTATAACAACCATATTTTATCACTCAATTGTGAATAAATATCTCCTTTTTCATCAAGAAAAATTTTATATCGTTAATTAATACAAGAAATCTTTCTAAAAATTGACTTCTGCTGAGCCAGCGAACATTATTGTACAACAGAAGTTCCCTATCATCATCTGCCTGTAATTTAAATAACCGCCGTTGCAGGGCTTTTCCTCAGATAGAATTTACAATTTTAAATGTAATATCCAAAACATCTTTTGCGTTTAATCTTTTACTACACAGTACTTGCTGGTGAATAATACAGTGGTACGTTAAAAAATCTGGATATTTGTAATTGTTTTTACATAATGAAATGAAGCCTGATTTATTATCTATCATTGTAGGAGCACCATCAGTAGTAATAGACACAAGCTTAAAAAGTGGAAGTTTGTGTTGTTTCACAAATTCATCAAATGCCGAAAAAATATCTTCTCTCCTAGTCCTTCCCAGTAATGGTATAATTTTCAAAAGTTCTTCTTTACTTGAATAATCTTGAAATACCATGCAAATAAATACCATTAACTGAGCAATATCAGTGAAGTCGTTTGATTCATCAAATTGTAATGAAAACGCAACACACTAGTGAATGTCTGACATTAACCTGGCCTGGAAACTTTTCTTCGGCAATTTGAAACCTTGTCTGCAGCCTCGAAGTAGTCTCTCTCTCTAATGACGTCTCGAACCGAGAAGCTTCTTTCTGGAAGCGGGAAACTCCTTTCTCAAGCAACTTGGATCCAGGCAGTCTCTCTGGCGGCGACCTGGACTGGGCAGCCTCCTCTCTGAAAGAATTCTGGAACTGGGACCCCTTTTGCTTGCTTCAGTCCCTTTTTATTAGGCCTCCTCTGAGACCTCGCATGAAGTTTGGCAACCCCCAAAGAATCGGTATGAGTCTTTCATCTTAAGTTTCAAGTTCAGTACGCCTTTTGTTCTCCTCCGCTTTCTTTTGATTGTAAGTTGCCAGCCATCGGAAAGTTGTTTGAACTCTTTCTGACTGACTTCGGAGATGTTTACACTTAGACCCTGCAAGCCTTTCTCATACAAAGAAGTTTCAATAACAATCTTTCTAATGCCGCCTACAGTTTCGGCGACAAAAACATTGCCTTTGTTTTTAACACTCTAACATATTCTTATTAAAGCAGTATATACAGTTAGCTTCAAAAGAGTTATTTACAAAAACATCTAATACAAACTGTACCAAGACAAAGTTTATTTTTTTACAATATTCACATGGGACTTAACCTAAGTAAAAAATTGATGTAATGTGCTTTGGAATATTTAATATTTAAGCTAAATCGAGTTTTTACACTTTGCTTATAATCGTATTCACTTGGCTCACTGTTTGATTTCCACTGATCCAAATTAATTCATTTACCCGGACTTATAAGAAAATTACTGATTTGGACAATTTTAACGAAAAATAAATAAACAATAGCAATACACTTAAAGCAAATTAAAAATAATACAAAATAATGATAAATAAAATATTATGTTTTCAGTTTTAATTAAATTTGTAAGTAAGGAGGAATAAACAAGAGATTGACCAAAAATCTCTCCTCGATCGACGGGTTGAACACTCCTGCTCTATAAGTTTTAGGGTCATCTCTATTACCTTTTTTATAGATAGGAATCACAATTACTTTTTTCCATTCTATTGGGGGGGGGGGGTTACCAGCTGTATAAATTTTATTTAAAAATAATAGGAGTCTTTCTTTGAATCTTGTTCCTGCATATTTATATAGTTCTGAACCTAACTTATATTCTCCAGGTGATTTTCCGTTTCTTGTTTATTTCTGGCTGATTTCTAATTTTTCTTTAGTTGGTTCCTTTTCATTTTCATTAAATGTTTGCCAGTTGTATTTTTTAAAATATTTATCTGTCCACAATTCTGTGTAGAAATTTAGGAATTCTTCTAATTTCAATTCGGTGTTTAATTTTATGTTTTCTTTAGTATCTGCATTTAGGTGTTTCAAAATCGTATATACATTGGGTCTTATTTTATATAAATCATGTTCTAAATTAGAAACGATTTTGTTCCATGATTCTCTGTCTTTTTCTGACTTCTCTTTTAGCTATGGCTCTTATTCTTTTATATTCTATTTCATCTTCTAATCTTTTACTGCTTAATCATTTATGATAGGCTTCTTTTTTCATTTTGATTATTTCTTTGGTTGTATCATCCCATATCTTCAGTTTTTTTTCCTTTTGTTGAATTTTTTTGGTCTTTCCTAATCTTTCATTTGCTGCTGTATTTAGTATCATTTTTATATTAAGCCATTCTATTTCTCTTTCTTCATTTTGTTTTATTTTATCTAGATATTGATTAATTCTTTGTTCATATAGCCATGGTATATTTGTGTCATTTAATGGTCTAGTTTTATAAACAAACATTTAAAAAAAAAATTCTTTCTGTTCTTGTTACTTGTAGCCATTTAGGTGGTAATCTTAATTTTATTTTAACAAGGATAAAATAAAATTTTATCCTTGTTAAAAGTCACTGCTTATTTCACATCCTTTGTGAACTCTAACATCTAACAAAAACTTTGTCTTTTCATTTAAGATAAAATAATCTAATATTGATTTCCATTCTCTTGCTGCCCAAGTATATTTATGTATGTCTTTATGTTTATAGAAAGAAGTCATTATTTTTAGGTTATTATAAACTACAAAGTCGATCAATTTTTTACCATTCCTGTTTAGAGTATGTTCTCCATATATTCCTGTATTATTATTAATTTTCATGTTTCCAATTCTTGCATTTAAGTCTCCTGCAAAAATTACATAATCATTTTTATTTATTTTATTATATATATTTTGTAGCTGATTATAAAATTCAATATTATCCTGTTCTCTGCATTCATGCTGAGAGTTTTTGAACACCATGTTGATACTATTTGTTTCATTTAGCAAAATTTTGCAACTAATATTCATGATTAATTGTAATTATTTCTTTAAATTTTTTTTTTGCAAATAACAGCCTAAAAGTATTTTTTGGAATAGTTTTTATTTAATTTTCAAAAATTGCTAAATGTGGAGCTGTTCTTTCTTGCTGCAAAGTCTTTAATTCTAAAACTGGTGTTCTCCAGAATTAACACCTATTCTACTTTACAGAGTAAAGTAGATGTAAAGTAGAATAGATGTTAGTTAATTCTGCATCTACTTTACAGCATGAAAACAAGAAAGATTAAAGTCAATAACCATCCAGTTGCTCTCCCTTCATTTCTCTCAAAATCATTGACATGGTCAAAAAACGAACTACTTAATATTATTTTGCCATTGATGTCATATGTTCACTTTTGTGATGTCTCTTAAAACTCTCATATATGTGGTCTGGTCTCTAGTCTATGATCAGCTATTTCATTTCTAACCCAACACTCAGATACATGAGTTAAAATTAGTTTTAACATTGCCATGTACTGATAGTTTAGTGTTTGGCTAATTTCTCTCTTATTCCATAAAGGTTTATAAAACTGCCTCTCCACTATATAAGCTTTTGCCATCTTCACAAAAATTTTACCTAAATAGCTGAAATAGTTTAACTGTTCTGTAGGTATTCCATTGAGAATACAAATTGTGTGTTCCTGAAGTTTTATTTTGTCTTTTTATTGCTAATTTTAATGTCAAATTTGTTACATCTCATAATCAGTTTATTTAAAGATTATCAGATATTTGCACTGGATTTATTTAGGAGTATAACTGATGTCAGGGGTGTAATACCATTTTCTTTCATAATATAATCCATATAAATGATGAAGAGGGGGAGATAGAGTTTCATCTACCTGTCCTTCCTTCAATTTTAAGCTGAGTAATAACTTAGTTTGTACTGCTCTGTATAATGTTTTATCATCATCATCAAATTCCTGACGTGTACTCTCAAGGAGTGTATAGGATATGATAGTACTACAAGAAAAAATTTACATCAGTAATGATGTAAATTTTTTCATGTAGTACTAACTTCCTATCTACAATATTCCTCCAAATCAGTCTGTTACTTGTCAAGACTCCAACATTACCAGATCTTATATTTTTATCGTCTAAGGCACATTGTACCCTATCAATCCACCTATATCTTGGTCTTTCTCTGGGTCGTTTTCCTGCCAACCTGGCAGAGAACACTTGTTTTGCTAATCTTTCCTCGCCCATTCTGTTCAAGTCACCATTCCACCTGAGATTAGTTCTGCTAACGCATTCCTGGATGCTAACAATGTCAAGTTCTTTCCTAATATCCTCGTTTTTAATATGATATTGCCATTGATGCCATCTGTTCAAGCCGCTAATCTTTCTCAGGATGCTCATATCTGCAGTCTCTTGTCTTTGTTCAAATGTTTTACTTCTGACCCAGCTCTCAGATCCATAAGTTTAAACTGGTTTAAACACTGTCTTGTATACAACTAATTTAGTGTTCCGACTAATTTCTCTCTTATTCCATATAAATTTATTGAATTGACTTCCTACCATACCAGCTTTGTTCATTCTGTTGTCTATTTCCATATTTAATTTACCATCTTCACTAAAAATCGCACCTAAGTAGCTGAAATGTTTTACTTGTTCCACAGGTTCCCCATTCAAAACACAGTTGACATTTTCAACGATTCTACCTATTTTCATTGTCTTTGTCTTTTTATTGCTGACCTTCATACCATATCTATTACAACAGTTATTGAATTTAGTCAGAGAATCTTCCAAACTTGTAGCGGAGTTATTTGGAAGTATAACATCGTCTGTATAAAGCAAAGAGCTGACATTAACAACTCCAATTCTGATGTCATGTTTAATACCACTTTCCTTCATAATGAGATCCATATAGATAATGAATAACAGAGGGGATAAGTACATCCTTGTCTCAAACCAGATTTAACATTAAACCATCTTCCTGTACTTCCTTCAATTCTAACTGCTGACTTGCAACTGAAATAAAGACTAAGTAATGCTTGATATAATGCTCCATTGACACCACATAACTGTAGTGTATTGAATAGCTTCTCTCTTGGCACCTTGTCGTATGCCTTTTCCAGATCGATGAAACTTAAATACATATCTTTGTTATATTCCTAAGCTTTCTCAGTTAATTGTTGTAAAGTAAAGATCTGATCCTGACAGCCTCTATTTGGACTGAATCCTGCTTCTTCACCAAGCTTTTCTTCCACAATTCTTCTCAACCATTTCTCAAGTATACTGGCATAAATCTTGCCCGGAACACTCAGTATGGAAATACCTCTGTAATTCTCACATTCAGTTTTATTTCCCTTTTTATTATGGGTACTATGAGAGCTCTACTCCAATCATCAGGAATTCGACCCTTTGTCCAGGCCTTCTGAATATGCAGTGCAGCCACTGTCAGACTTTTATACCACCATACTTGAGCATTTCTGGTCGAATATCATCTACTCCTGCTGCATTTCCACATTTCAGGCCTTTGATTGCTTTTTCTACTTCAAGTATGGATATATATTCCTGATTATATGCTTGTTGAGTGTTTTTTACCTCTGTGCTATCACTGCTTGTTTCATTTTAGCAATTTTTCAAAGTAATTACTCCATACTTCAAGGTCTTCATACTTTTCCTCCTGTTTTCATGTCACCTTTATCATCTCTAACTCCTTTTACAGCAATCTTTCCTCCATTTCTAAACTTCTTCAACATATCTTACAGAATATCTTACCACCTTCTTGATATTTATTTTCTATGTTCTTGTCATAGTCCTCCCATGACTTTTGTTTAGCTAGTTTTATGCAGGGGATGCTTAAGGGCCAAAGCTGTATAACTGAGAGGAGACCTCCACATAGCATTTAAAGGAATGCGGAGAACCGACCAGGGCTTCTGACCTAATGTCTAATCTTCACCTTCTCGTGGTGCACCCTATTGGGTATCTACTTGGATACTGAACGAATGAGGATGTGCTGGCAATTTGGGATTTAGCCGACCAAATTGTATTCTTATTGGTTAAACCAAAATGAAAAATAATGGTACAACATGACAAAATTTCATGCCGGTTGCAGCGTAGCCCGGTTAAACAAGGCCCCCATTGTTTTCGCCGGGAAAAGGGCGAACAGCGAAAAGCAGCTACTGGAACAAATCTGAAAGCAAACCCCAACTCTACATCACCAGAGTTAAAGATCGGTACTATCAACAGCTAGTTGAGGAATTAGATAAGTACCACATCGACATAATAGGGATGACTGAAACAAAAAAGTCCAAAACTGCTGAGATCTTTCTGAGCAATAAATACAAAATGTTATATTCAGGCAATGACAATGAAGGAAAAGAAGTGATAGCCATAGCATTCAACACAAAATACGAGGCTAATGTTCTTGAATGGCAGGCAGTCTCAAGTAGAGTGATGTGGGCAAATGTGAGAATGGGGAACTGGACAATGAGACTTATTTGTGCCTATGGTTCCCACAGAAGGTTCTACTAAGGTAGAAGTGGAGGAATTTTTTGAGGCCTTAGAAAAAGCAACTGACACAATGAAAAAGGAAAAGTTGGTCCTTGTTGGGGATCTAAATAGCAGAGTAGGAAATGATTGTGAGACATACAAAAATAATTTGGGAAAATTTGGAGAAAAGAGCAAAGCTAATAATAATGGCAAATATCTGTTGGATTTCTGCTCAGGACATGGACTGGTTATTACTAACACCATGTTCCAACATAAAAATGTGCACAAATTCACATGGAGAGAAGAGGCTAGGAATAAGAAAAGTCTCATTGAGTATGTTATTGTTGATAGTGATGTTTTCTCCCTAGTGCAGGACACCAGAGTGTACAGAGGATTTGAAATTGGAAGTGATCACTATTTAGTGTTGAGCAGGATAAAATTGAATTTCATATTGAAACAAATAACATGTAAGAATGTTTTAAAGCGAATAAAAGTTGAGCAGCTCTCAGATGTGAACTGTAGACTAAAATACACAAAGATTATTGAAGAAAAAATGAAAGATTTTGAGAACAGGAATCAAACCTTGGAGATTCAGTTGCAAACGCTGAAGAAAACATTGATTGATTCTGCCAGAGAGGCATGTGGTGAAGTTGTCTGCAAGGATAAAAAAATCAGAACTCCTTGGTGGACACAGGAAGTTAAAGAGGCAGTGAAGGAATAGAAGAAAGCATATCAAAAGTTCCTGTCAAATAAGTCAGCTTGTGCTCTTAGAGAATGTAGAGACAAATGCAAGAATGCTAAACACTGTGTAAAACTAGCTAAACAAAAGTCATGGGAGGACTTTGGCAAGAATATAGAAAATAAATATCATCTAGGTGGCAAAATATTCTGGAGGTTGTTGAGGAAGCTTAGGAATGGAGGAAAGAGTGCTGTAAAAGGAGTTAGAGATGATAAAGGTGACATGAAAACAGAAGAAAAAGATATCCTTGAAGTATGGAGTAATTACTTTGAAAAACTGCTAAATGAAACAAGCAGTGATGACAGCACAATGGAAAAAAACACTGCCCAGGCATGCAGTCAGGAATTCATATCCATACTTGAAGTAGAAAAAGCCATCAAAGGCTTGAAATGTGGAAAGGCAGCAGGAGTAGATGATATTCGACCAGAAATGCTGAAGTATCGTGGTATAAGAGTCTTAAAGTGGCTGCACTGCATAGTTCAGAAAGCCTGCACAGAGTGACGAATTCCCGATGATTGGAGTAGAGCTCTCATAGTACCCACATATAAAAAGGGAAATAAAACTGAATGTGAGAATTACAGAGGTGTTTCCCTACTTAGTGTTCCTGGCAAGATCTATGCAAGTATACTTGAGAAACGGTTGAGATGAATTGTGGAAGAAAAGCTTGGTGAAGAACAAGCTGGATTAAGGCCAAATAGAGGCTGTCAGGATCAGATCTTCACTTTACGACAATTAGTCGAGAAAGCATGGAATATAACAAAGATCTGTATTTAAGTTTTGTCGATTTGGAAAAGGCATATGACAAGGTGCCAAGAGAGAAGCTATTCAATACGCTGCAGTTATATGGTGTCAATGGAGCATTATATCAAGCATTACTTAGTCTTTATTTCAGTTGTAAGTCAGCAGTTAGAATTGAAGGAAGTAGAGGAAGATGGTTTAATGTTAAATCTGGTGTGAGACAGGGATGTAGATTATCCCCTCTGTTATTCATTACCTATATTGATCACATTATGAAGGAAAGTGGTATTAAACATGATATCAAAATTGGAGATGTTAATGTCAGCTCTTTGCTTTATGTGGACGATGTTATACTTCTAAATAAATCCGCTACAAGTCTGCAAGATTCTCTGACTAGATTGAATAACTGTTGTAAAAGTATGGTATGAAGGTCAGCATTAAAAAGACAAAGACAATGAAAATAGGCAGAATCATTGAAAATGTCAACTGTGTTGTAAATGGAGAACCTTTGGAACAAGTAAAACATTTCAGCTACTTATGCACGATTTTTAGTGAAGATGGTAAATTAAATATAGAAATAGACAACAGAATCAGCAAAGCTGGTATGGTGGGAAGTCAATTGAATAAATTCATATGGAATAAGAGAGAAATTAGTCAGAATACTAAATTAGCTGTATACAAGACAGTGTTCAAACCAGTTTTAACTTATGGATCTGAGAGCTGGGTCAGAAGTAAAACACTTGATCAAAGACTAGAAACTGCAGATATGAGAGTCCTGAGAAAAATTATAGGGGTGAACATATGGCATCAATGGCAATATCATATTAAAAACGAGGATATTAGGAAAGAACTTGACATTGTCAGCATCCAGGAATGTGTTAGAGCTAATCTCAGGTTGTATGGTCACTTAAACAGAATGGGCGAAGAAAGATTAGCAAACACGTGTTCTCTGCTAGGTTGGCAGCAAAACGACCCAGAGGAAGAACAAGATATAGGTGGATTGATACGGTACAAAGTACCTTAGATGACAGCAATATAAGATCTTATAATGTTGGAGTCTTGACAAGTAACAGACTGATTTGGAGGAAAATTGTAGATAGGAAGTTAGTAATGATGTAATTTTTTTCATGTTGTACTATCATATTCTGTACACCCCTTGAGGGTACATGGCAGGAATTTCATGATGATGATGAGTTTTATGCAGTGTTTAGATTTCTTACATTTGTTTCTGCATTCTCTAAGTGCACAAGCCGACTTATTTGCCAGGAAGTTTTGATATGCTTTCTTCTTTTCCTTCACTGCCTCTTTAACTTCCTGTTTCCACCATGGAGTTCTGATTTTTCTATCCTTGCAGACAACCTCACCACATGCCTTTCTGGCTTAATTTTCTTCAAAGTTTGCCACTGAATCTCCAAGGTTTGGTTCCTGTTCTCAAACTCTTTCATTTTTTTTTTTTAAATAATGTTTGTGTATTTTAGTCTACAGTTCACATCTGAGAGCTGCTCAACTTTTATTCGCTTTAAAATTTTCTTACATGTCATTCTTTTCAATATGAAATTCAATTTTTTTCTGCTCAAGACTAAATAGTGATCGCTTTCAATTTCAAATCCTCTGTACACTCTGGTGTCCTGCACCAGGGAGAAAAACACTGTCAACAATAACATAGTCAATGAGACTTTTCTTATTCCTTGCCTCTTCTCTCCATGTGAATTTGTGCAAATTTTTATGTTGGAACATGGTATTAGTAATCACCAGTCCATGTTCTGAGCAGAAATCCAACATGTATTGGCCATTATATTTTTAGCTTATTATTAGCTTTGATCTTTTCTGCAAATTTTCCCAAAACATTTTTGTATGTCTGACAATCACTTCCTACTCTGCTATTTCGATCCCCAACAAGGACGAACTTTTCCTTTTTTAATGTGTCAGTTGCTTTCTCTAGAGCCTCAACAAATTCCTTCACTTGTACCTTAGCAGAACCTTCTGTGGGACCATAGGCACAAATAAGTCTCATTGTCCAGTTCCCCATTCTCATATTTGCCTACATCACTCTACTTGAGACTGCCTGCCATTCAAGAAGATTAGCCTCGTATTTTGTGTTGAATACTATGGCTATCTCTTCTTTTCCTTGATTGTCATTACCTGAATATGACATTTTGTATTTAATGCTCAGAATAATCTCCCCAATTTTTGTCTTTTTTGTTTCAGTCACCCCTATTATTGCGATCTGGTACTTATCTTATTCCTCAGCTAGCTCCATTTCTCTGCCATTCAGGCTTCTTATGTTGATAGTACCGATCTTTAACTCTGGTGATGTACAGTTGGGGTTTGCTTTCAGATTTGTTCCAGTAGCTGACTTTTCGCTGTTTGCCCTGGTTTCCTGGCAAAAACAATGAGGGTCTTGTTTAACCGGGCGAAGCCCCAGCCAGCATGAAATTTTGCCATGTTGTACCATCATTTTGTATATCGGTTTAAGCCAATAAGAATACAATTTGTTCGGCTAAATCCCAAATTGCCAGCCCATCCTTGTTCGTTCAGTATCCAGGTAGATATCCAACGAGAAGGTGAGGATTGGACATTAGGTGCCCTGGTTGGTTCTTCACATTCCTTTAAAGGCTATGTGGAGGTCTTCTCTCAGTTATACAGCTTTGATCGTTAATAATGTTTTATTTATCCCATATAACTGTGTTCTGAACAGCTTTTATATTACTATCTTATATTTTTATATAACAAATAACTCTGTGTGTGTCATCATAAGATATATTACTTTCTTTTGTAAAAACTAATATAAAAATTGAAAACAGAAAATTTGAAAATAGCAGTACCAAGCTCAGTAAATCTAAAATTTAAAATTCAACATTTTTATGTTGCCTTGTTTAGTCATACAGATGTTTCTCTTATCACAAGATCTATTTTTTTATATTTCACTTGACTGAAGACATCGAGGTATATAATCAGTAATTCTCATTTTCATTTCATATTTCAATTATTCATAGTGGGTAGAAGCACGAAAAAAATTTCAAGAAGCTGCTGAATTAATGGAAGGAGATCCACGTTCAAAAAAGACAATGTGGAGCCAGTTTTGGGCTTCCCACCAACGATTTTTCAAATATCTTTGTATAGCTTCCAAAGTGAAACATGCAGTGGACTTGGCCAGAACAGCAGTAAAGGATGGAAAAGTAAGTATTCTTCTGCTTCTGAATGAGAGAGAGATGGATAATGATGAAATAAGCATGCAAAAGTCTGTTTCTGTTATTACTATGTCTATGTTATTTCAGTTTACAGCCAATGAATTTTTCATTTACTGTAAGCCAATTGTAATTATATCCCAGAGATGAAAACAGTTTAGACTTTTGGGATATATTTTCAATAAACTCTGTGCCTGTTGTTAGGTGTATTATCCACAATTCTGTGTTTTTATCAATTGTGCATTCTTTAATTCTATTCATTCTTCAGATTGAGCTAAATAATGAATGTGAATATTATTAGTTTTAACAGAAGTAAGTATTAGAGCCATCCTGTTGTACCTCTTAAATTATTGTGACTAAGTAAGCTGAGGACAAAACTGAGAAACATTATTGTAAAACTTATTTTTGGCTCTTCCCCATTTTCAACATCATTTTAAAAATTTCAAGACTGTTACTTGATATTGTTGATCTCAGGTTAAACTGATATGATTCAACTGTGAGAATGAAAGATGAAACTGTTTACTATATACACAGTAATCACAACAGATTTTTAATTTATTCAATATACATACTGATCATCATTATCAGCTTTCTGATGTGTACTCACAGGGAGTGTACAGAATACTGTAAGAGTATTACACTGTTAAATTTGCACTATTACTAATGTCCTGCCAACCATTTCCTCCAAAGAATCATATGTTAGTGCTATTCAAGATGCTATCAAAAAGAAACCGGACTGGACTAATAAAATCTTTAAAACTTACCCAATTTAAATTTGGACTCAACCTCCTCCAAAGTAGTCCCCTTTCTAGTTCATGCAGTGATCCACATCTTTCACCATGCTCCAGATGCTTCCTGGAAGTCTTTTTATTGAAGCCCAAGCACCACTTGTGATTCATCTTGGATTTCCTTAATGGTGTCGAGCCACTGCCCCTTCAGCTTCAATTTTATTTTTGGAAACAGAAAGAAGTCACAAGGAGCTAAATCTGGCACGTAAGGAGGATGTGGAATGACCGCTATGCTGTTGTTCACCAAACACTCACATTTTTAAGGTGTTGTGGGAGGGAATGTTGTTATGGGAAGGGGGGGGGGGGGGCAATTGTAGCTTTGCCACAGTTTCTGTATTTAGTGATGAATGTCTTCTCTCAGCTCCCTTAACATGCTGGAGTAGAATTCTGCATTAATTGTCTGACCGGCAATTCTCAGTGCACGATCCCCTTAATGTTGAAAAAGACGATCAACATGCCCTTTGTCACACTCTTGACTTGTCTTGCCTTCTCCCAGTCATAGCCATAAACCCAAGTCTTGTCCCCTGTGATAACCCTTGAGATCAAGATTGGGTCATCAATGGCCTTTTGATGAAGATCTTGACAGACATTCACATGGTACTAATTCTGGTTAGAAATCGAGAGATAGAGAATGAACTTTGCAGCAATGCCATGCATGTTCACATCTCTCTTGATGATTGTTTGAGCTGCTCCATATGAAATCCCAGTTCTGTCAGCAACTTTCTGGATGGTGATGCTTCAATCTGCATGTATGATCTGTCAAATTTTTCGATATTTTCATGGGTTGTGCTGGTGGACGGTCATCCTGGCTTCTTGTCATCCTCTAAGGTGGTTCTGTCTTTCTTAAAATGCAAGTGCCACTCAAAATACTGAGTTTGGCTCATGGCTTCATTTTCACATGCCTTAAGAAGTAATTCAAAGGTTTCTGTGGCAGAGTTTCCCAGTTTTACACAAAATTTACGTTTGCCCTTTCTTCCAATTTCGCATTCATGACAAAATCACAGAATGACCCAAACAGGTGATAACAGTTATGTGCATTACATGAGTTCCAGTGCATTTTGCATTCATGATGAAATCACGGAACGACACAAACAGGTGATAACAATAATGTTATCACCTGTTTGTTATCAGGTGATAACAATAATGTGCATTACACGAGTTCCAGTGCACACAGCTCAACACCACATGACAGGCTGACTCAATGATGTCTATGCCACTGACACCTGTTAGCATGAGACTGTCACTTAGTGTCCAGTACAGTCCACTTTCTTTTTAATAGCACCTCATAAAATTCTCAGACATATTCCAGGCATCTGGGGCACTAAATCAGTCCATCTACATCTTGGTCTTCCTCTGGATCTTTTTCATCCCATCTTTCATCCCATCAAATACCCATTTTGCTAAATTTCCCTAAGTTTAAGTGACCATACTACCTTAAATTAGTTCTGCTCACATATTCTTGAATACTATGTCAAGTTCTTTCCTAATATGATTCTGCCATTGATGCTATCTTGATCACTCATCTCATTTTTCTATCATATCTGTGGTCTCTGATCTTTGATCATCTGCTTCATTTATAACCAACTGTCATACCCATGAGTTAAAATTGGTTTGAACACTGCTTTGTGTACTGCTAGGTGTTTTGGCATTAATTTCTCTTATTCTATATATGTTTATTCATCTGGCTTCTACCAATCAGCCTTTGCTTATTCTGTTATCTATTTCTGTATTTAATTTGCCACCGACACTGAAAATTACACTTAAATTGCCTATATATTTTACTTATTATGGAGATAGCCACAGAACAACCTTCACCCACCAGTCTTGTCCTTTGGCACTACAAGGGTGCCAAATGGGAGAACCTCTGTGACATCTCTTCCTCCTTCCCATGATCCAACTACTGCTTCAATTCTTTTGATCCAAACTCCTGCTCAGACCAGATAAGAAATCATCCTCACAGGAATGAAGGCTTTCATCCCTTTCCACCCCAAATTCTCAGCCACCATCCAAGCCTTGGTTCTCAAAAAAAGTGTGCCAGTGCTGTAAAAGAAAAAACTTCTGCTTACCACGAATGGCTCAAGACCAAAACTCCAGCTGCTCATTTTGCGTATACTGCAGTTCATAACAGTTGTAAAAGAATCATCATGAAGTCCAAATTAGACTTTGAATGGGCCAAATGCTGCAAACTCTCCTCCTCCTGCCCAAATGGCAGTTGCTCCTTCTGGTCCCTTACCAAGGCTATTGGGTGCAACTTCTGCCGACTCAGGTTTCCACCACTCTCACAACTGGATAGTACTGTAGTTACCTCACCTAAAGACAAGGCCAACCTGGCATCACTCCAATTCCTGTATTGATGACCTGAGCAAGGTTCTTCCCTCCACTCCACAAAGAATGGCTCCTTTCATGCCTTCTATAGTCTTCCAACAAAAAGAAATAAGGCATCTGGTTCTCATGATATCTCACCTATTGTGTTAAAAAAAAAAAAAAAATTGTGTCCCAGAACTAACACCTATCCTATGCCTCTTTGATATCTATCCTATTCAACTAGCATCTCCTACAATATGGAAAGAGGTTCACATCCAGCCCATCCCAAAGAAAGGTGTTAAAATTAAAAACAAACTATTGTCCAATTGCTCTCACTTCTCTTCTCTCTAAAATGGAGAAGGTCATCCACAACCAACTCTTAAACCATGTAGAGACATACCAACTAATCAGTGACCAGCAGTATGGATTCTACCAGTTGTGATCTACAGTTGATCTTCTTGCTTTCACCACCCACCTCTGGACTCAAGCCATGGAAAAATTTGGAAAAACTCATGTGGTTGTCTTTGACATTTCAAAGATATTTAACCAAGTTTGGCACATGGACCTACTTAGCAAACTGCCATTCTCTGGTCTGCCTTCCACACTCTGCAACTGGATTGCCAGCTTTCTCACTGTTTGCTCATTACATGTCATGGTGCATGGTTTTTTTTCTCTCTCTCTCTCCTCAGATTTCCCCACCAAATGCAGGAGTACCCCAGGGTTCTTTTTTCTCACCCACTCTCTTCCTCTTGTATATAAATGACTTCCAATCCTATCCATAGATTCCAATCCAATATTTGAACACAACAAACTTTGTAGTGCTCAAATATTAAAATCCTCAAAATCTGCCATAACCAGCAACCTGAATTCAGATCCCCTAGCTATATCCCAGTGGGGGAATGATAACCTTGTAAACTTTAATGCCACCAAAACTCTGTCCTGTCTGATCTCTTGCAAGAAAGAGCTTGCACTCCTCTCTCTTACCTTCACTGATATTGAGATATTCAAACACAATCAGATTCTCTTCTTGGACTGACCTGCACCTCCAATCTTTCCTGGCACAACCACATTTCAGTTATAGCTTCTACACCTGCCAAAGAACCTGATGTACTTTTTTACAAGACAGTACTTTACATCTGCCAACTCTATAAAAAAACCTACTCTGCCCACCCAGCTCTCATATTTGGAACGGTGCACCAAAATCCTCTCTAAAATTGCTAAATTTTATCTGGAAGAGGACATTCCACCTAATTAACGATCCCCCCCCCCCTACCCCTCACATACCCACTTCATTCCCTTTCTCACAGACATTCAGTTTCTGCCTTGTGTCTCTTCTACAGGTACTTTCATGGGCAGTGCTCTGCAGAATTGGCGACTATTATTCCTCCAGAATCATTAAAACAAGAGCCACTACTAACCAACACCCTTTTACAGTCATCTTGAAACTCACCAAACCAACTTCACTGTCTCCTCTTTCATTTCATCTACTTTTGTCCTTTGGAACAGTCTCTCCCACTCTGCCTTCCCCAGAGATTACAATCCTTAGCTGTTCAAGCAAAATGTGAACAGATTCCTCCTTTCTTCTATTCCCTTTGCCCACACATGGCACTAATGTGCTATAGGTCTTGTGATCTTTCGTGTGTGGATCAGATGTTTAAATATATATATATATATATATATATTCCATTGAGAATGCAGCTGAAGTTTTTCATGTCCTAATTTCTTAGTTCTGGTGTTTTTATTACTAATGTTCATGCCAAATTTGGTACAGCTGTTATTCACTCGGTAAAGAAATCCCAGAAGTATGCTCTGAATTTGGTTCAGAGTACATCATTTTACATGTTCCATTTATTCCAGATAATTGTAGCATTCTGAACAGCTTTTTCTTTGGTCATCTTGTATGCTTTTTTTCCCTGTATACAAGACTTGCATATAGATTCTAGTTATATTCCCATTATTTCTCAACTATTTGTTATAAAGAAAGAAAACTTGATTCTAACTACATGTATGTGACCTCAATCCAGTGTGTTCTCTAGGTTTCTCTTTCACAATTTTTTTCAGCCTCTTCTCAAGTAAGATTGCATAAATCATACCTGGAACATTTAGTGCAAAAATTCTATAATTTTCACATTCTGTTTTATTTCCCTTTTTTATAGATTGATACTGTATGAACTCTGTCCAATTATCTGGAATTTGATCTTCTGACCTGGCTTTCTGAATTATGCAGTGTTCCTCTTCTTGCTTTAAGCTTTAGCTGGTTACATCTCCAATACTTGGATGCACACAGTCCCATCACTTTCTTTTTCTACCAACTGGTCTTTTTGTATTTGGTTTCCAGTCGCTTGTATTTGGTTTCCAGTCACAATTATGCCTAGGTATTTAAATTTCATTACTTTTGCAGTGTAACCACTGTAAAAGTTTTATTCTTCCATATTTGAGTATTTCCGGTGGAAAACAGTTGACTCTCACTACAACAAATGCAAAGGAACTACAAAAGCAGTTTGTTATAATGGATAATGTGCTGTAGTAATTATTATTATTTATATTATTTTATTTTAGTTGTAGGACTTTGGCCAGGACTTTTCAGTAGTCTGATAATGGTGTTTGATATATCAAGAGTGAACTGTGTCATATACTCTGCCTTTCTACATTTGCTTCCTTTAATAGTCTTTCAGAGTAATTACTCCAGATAGCCAGAATATCTTTAGTTTCACTTTTCATGTCACCTTCATCTCTGATTCTTTTTACAGTACTCTTTCTTCCCTTTCTAATCTTTTTTTCGATTGACTCCAAAACATTATGCTACCTTCTTGATAATTGTCTTCTATATTCTTGCCAGTTCTATTACTTATTTAGCAACTTTTACACATTGCTTAGCTCTGTTACATTTTTCTCTGTATTCTCTCCTATTGCATGCTGACTTACTGGTAAGGCACTTTTGATAAGAAAAAACTTCTTTTTCTTACCAAAAGAAATTTTGGAAATCTTTCTTTTGTAAAAGAAAGATTTTCAAAATGAATTGACTGATTCATTTTGATTCAGGTTTGATTATTTCTTTGAACTCTTCATGTTTTTTTCCTCCAATAATATTTGCATATTTGAGTCTACATTTCACCTCTGAAAGCCATTCCACTGATTCTTTTTAAAACTTTCTTACACTTCATTTCAGTATGATATTTAAATTCATTCAGCACAAAATTAAATGGTGATCATCAATCTTCCCTCCGCACTGTACACGCATGCTTGCACACAAAATTTTACAGCCAATAATTTTTGAAGGAACACCTAAACCTCTTTTTATGCGAATTGGGATATCAAAAATAATTTTTTTTTTAACGTGTTTTTTATTCACTTTTATGTGACCAACCTAAAGTCTAAGTTAGGAAGAAATCCATAATGCAATTTTACAAAATTCTGAGAATTTTGTAAAATTGCATTCTCGTTTCAATTAAGAAAATTCTGAGAATTTTGTAGAATTGCATTCTCGTTTCAGTTAAGAAAATTCTAAATTCTTACGAATTTCATTTATTGGGAATTCCCCAAATTACATAACTGACTGCACATTAAAAAAAAAAGCAGTTCTTAGCAGTTTGAATTTGGTGTTTGAGTAGACAACACAGCTACCGCATTTTTTTGCAAAAATCGCGTTATAAAATTAATAATTTTGCCAAGAAATAAATATTAAGCTATGTGTAATTTTCAAACTTTCATTTCATTAACCGAAGATTTTAATCCAGTCCTCACATGATGTTGCCGATAACCAAAAAAAAAAAAAAAAGGAAAGCCGTTTCCATCATCATCATCAAATTCCTGCCATGTACCCTCAAGGGGTGTACAGGATATGACAGTACTACATGAAAAAATTACATCATTACTAACTTCCTATCTACAATTTTCCTCCAAATCAGTCTGTTACTTGTCAAGACTCCAACATTATCAGATCTTATATTTCTATCGTCTAAGGCACTTTGTACCATATCAATCCACCTATATCTTGGTCTTCCTCTGGGTCGTTTTCCTGCCAACCTGGCAGAGAACATTTGTTTTGCTAATCTTTCCTCTCCCATTCTATTTAAGTGACCATACCACTTGAGATTAGCTCTGCTAATGCATTCCTGGATGCTGACAATGTTAAGTTCTTTCCTAATATCCTCATTTTTAATATGATATTGCCATTGATGCCATCTGTTCACGCCTCTAATCTTTCTCAGGACTCTCATATCTGCGGTCTCTAGTCTTTGGTCAAGTGTTTTACTTCTGATCCAGCTCTCAGATCCATAAGTTAAAACTGGTTTGAACACTGTCTTGTATACAGCTAATTTAGTGTTCTGACTAATTTCTCTCTTATTCCATATGAATTTATTCAATTGACTTCCCACCATACCAGCTCTGCTGATTCTGTTGTCTATTTCTATATTTAATTTACCATCTTCAGTAAAAATTGTGCCTAAGTAGCTGAAATGTTTTACTTGTTCCACAGATTCTCCATTTACAACACAGTTGACATTTTCAATGATTCTGCCTATTTTCATTGTCTTTGTCTTTTTATTGCTGACCGTCATACCATATCTATTACAACAGCTATTCAATTTAGTCAGAGAATCTTGCAGACTTGTAGCGAATTTATTTAGAAGTATAACATCATCCGCATAAAGCAAAGAGCTGACATTAACATCTTCAATTTTGACATCAGGTTTAATACTACTTTCCTTCATAATGTGATCCATATAGATAATGAATAACAGAGGGGATAATGTACATCCTTGTCTCACACCAGATTTAACATTAAACCATCTTCCTGTACTTCCTTCAATTCTAACTGCTGACTTACAACTCAAATAAAGACTAAGTATTGCTTGATATAATGCCCCATTGACACCATATAACTGTAGCGTATTGAATAGCTTCTCTCTTGGCACCTTGTCATATGCCTTTTCCAAATCGACAAAACTTAAATACAGATCTTTGTTATATTCCCATGCTTTCTCGACTATTTGCCGTAAAGTGAAGATCTGATCCTGACAGCCTCTATTTGGCCTGAATCCAGCTTGTTCTTCACCAAGCTTTTCTTCCACAATTCTTCTCAACCGTTTCTCAAGTATACTTGCATAGATCTTGCCAGGAACACTCAGTAGGGAAATACCTCTGTAATTCTCACATTCAGTTTTATTTCCCTTTTTATATATGGGTACCATGAGAACTCTACTCCAATCATCGGGAATTCGTCCCTCTGGCCAGGCTTTCTGAACTATGCAGTGCAGCCACTGTAAGAATTTTATACCACCATACTTCAGCATTTCTGGTCGAATATCATCTACTCCTGCTGCCTTTCCACATTTCAAACCTTTGATGGCTTTTTCTACTTCAAGTATGGGGATATGTATCCCTGATTCCATGCCTGGTCAGTGTTTTTTATCACTGTGCTGTCATCACTGCTTGTTTCATTTAGCAGTTTTTCAAAGTAATTACTACATACTTCAAGGATATCTTTTTCTCCTGTTTTCATGACACCTTTATCATCTCTAACTCCTTTTACAGCACTCTTTCCTCCATTCCTAAGCTTCTTCAACAACCTCCAGAATATTTTGCCACCTTCTTGATATTTATTTTCTATATTCTTGCCAAAGTCCTCCCATGACTTTTGTTTAGCTAGTTTTACACACTGTTTAGCTTTCTTACATTTGTCTCTGTATTCTCTAAGAGTCAAAGCTGACTTATTTGCCAGGAACTTTTGATATGCTTTCTTCTTTTCCTTCACTGCCACTTTAACTTCCTGTGTCCACAAGGGAGTTCTGATTTTTTTATCCTTGCAGACAACCTCACCACATGCCTCTCTGACAGAATCAATCAATGTTTTCTTCAGAGTTTGCCACTGAATCTCCAAGGTTTGATTCCTGTTCTCAAACTCTTTCATTTTCTTTTCAATAATCTTTCTGTATTTTAGTCTACAGTTAGCATCTGAGAGCTGCTCAACTTTTATTTGCTTTAAAACTTTCTTACATGTTATTCTTTTCGATATGAAATTCAATTTTATCCTGCTCAAGACTAAATAGTGATCACTTCCAATTTCAAATCCTCTGTACACTCTGGTGTCCTGCACTAGGGAGAAAACATCACTATCAACAATAACATAGTCAATGAGACTTTTCTTATTCCTAGCCTCTTCTCTCCATGTGAATTTGTGCACATTTTTATGTTGGAACATGGTGTTAGTAATAACCAGTCCATGTCCTGAGCAGAAATCCTACAGATATTTGCCATTATTATTAGCTTTGCTCTTTTCTCCAAATTTTCCCAAATTATTTTTATATGTCTCACAATCATTTCCTACTCTGCTCTTTAGATCCCCAGCAAGGACCAACTTTTCCTTTTTCATTGTGTCAGTTGCTTTTTCTAGAGCGTCAAAAAATTCCTCCACTTCTACCTTAGTAGAACCTTCTGTGGGACCATAGGCACAAATAAGTCTCATTATCCAGTTCCCCATTCTCATATTTGCCCACATTACTCTACTTGAGACTGACTGCCATTCAAGAAGATTTGCCTCGTATTTTGTGTTGAATACTATGGCTACTCCTTCTTTTCCTTGATTGTCATTGCCTGAATATAACATTTTGTATTTATTGTTCATCAAGATCTCACCAGTTTTTGTCTTTTTTGTTTCAGTCACCCCTGTTATGTCGATCTGGTACTTATCTAATTCCTCAGCTAGCTCCATATCTTTGCCATTCAGGCTTCTTACGTTGATAGTACCGATCTTTAACTCTGGTGATGTTAAGCTGGGGTTTGTTTTCAGATTTGTTCCAGTAGCTGACTTTTCGTTGCTCGCCCTGGTTCCCTGACGAAAACAACGGGAGCCTTGTTTAACCGGGCGGTGCCCCAGCTGGCATGAAATTTTGTCATGTTGTACCATCATTTTTTATTTTGGTTTAACCAATAAGAATACAATTTGGTCGGCTAAATCCCAAATTGCCAGCCCATCCTCGTTCTTTCAGTATCCAAGTAGATACTCAACAGGGTGCACTACGAGAAGGTGAGGATTGGACATTAGGTCAGAAGCCCTGGTCGGTTCTCCGCATTCCTTTAAAGGCTATGTGGAGGTCTCCTCTCAGTTATACAGCTTTGACCCTTAAGCACCCCGGAAAGCCGTTTCCTTGGATATAAAAATTCAAATTTTAGATCGTCTTCAAACTGGGGAAGCTGCAGCGGCTCTAGGTAAGCATTTTGCAATCCGTCAATCAACTTTCAGAAGTATAAAGAAAAATGAAGAGGCTATTAGAAAAGTGATATGTTCTGGTACAAAATCGAATGCGAAGTTATCATCATACACAAGAGATGTTGTTCTAGAAAATGCCGAAATAGCTTGAGTGGTGTGGATAGAAGATAATGTACAAAAAACAATGCCAGTTGACGGAAATTCCATCAAACAATCAGCATTGTGATTTTATGAACAGATTAAAAACTCCAGCCAGATACTTCATCTCAATCGAGGAAAAAATATGAATTTCATGCAAGCAAATGGTTGGCTGGCTAAGTTTATTAAAAGACATGCTCTTCATAATATAAAAATTAAAGGTGAAACGGCTTCTGCTGATGAAACAGCTGCTAAAGCATTTCCACAAAAACTTGCTAAAATAATTGAAGATGGAGGTTACGCTCGTGAACAAGTTTGGAATATGGATGAAACCAGCCTTTTCTGGAAAAGAATGCCAAACAGAACTTACGCATCAAAAATGCAAAAAACTGTTGGTGGTTTCAAAGTAGCAAAGGATTGCATAACACTCCTATTTTGTTCGAACGCTTTAGGAGATTGGATGTTAAAACCACTGCTCATAAATCAATCATTAAGACCACGGCCAGTGAACGGCGTAGATTTTCAAAGATTGCCAGTTCGTTGGGTGGCCATTGATATTTTCACTGAGTGGTTCCACAAACATTTTATGCCAGAAGTTAGAAGCTATTTGAATGACAAGGATCTCGAATTTAAAGTGCTTCTGATTCTTGATAATGCACCCCGGTCATCTAGCCATAGAACACCCAAATGTGTAATTTTTTTTTTTCTGCCACCAAATACCACATCATTGCTACAACCTAGATTAGGGTATAATTGTGACTTTTAAAACGTTATTTCAGACAAACATTTCAGTACGTTTTGAACAAGCTAAATGATGATGAAACACTGTCAGTTATGGATGTGTGGAAAAAATTTTCAATTATGGATTGCATTGATCAGGTTCAATTATCTTTATCTGAATTGAGACCAGAAACTATGAATACATGCTGGAAAGCTATTTGGCCCGCATGTGTTAAAGAGAATGCTCCTGTTTCCTTCAACCATACTGCAGAATTCCCCAATATAATAAGTTTGGCATGTGAAATTGGCAGAGAAGGTTTCGATGATCTTACGTCGGCAGATATCGAAGAATTGTTAATTGATAAACCTCTTAGCAAAGTCGAAATAGTGGAGATTTTTTCTGAGACTCTTGAAAGTGAAGAAGTTAATGATAATGATCAAGATAATCCTACTTTTACTGCTGTTATAATTAAAGAAGGTCTTAAACTGGCCAGTAATTTAAGCAATTATTTTGCCCGACATGATCCAAATGAAGAACGTGTTAGGAAGTTTTCAGGTGAGCTTAAGTTGTTAATGTCTTCATACAGAGAATTAAATCGTGATTTGTCTAAAGCATCAACACAGCGATTAATAACTGAGTTCATGCCTAAAACTACTGAAACAACCAGTGTTACTTTTGTTCAAGACATGACAAGATGAATTCCACAAGTTGAGGTGGAAGTCGATGATGATAATATCATTATTACAGTCTCACGAAAACTAAAGTTTTTGCGTTTATTGTCAGAAACTGATAGCGAATAACATTATTTTTTTTATAGAATCTTTAGCGAACAACTGAAATTAATGTTTTTTTTTTAAGTTATTAAAATTCTTTATATGTATGTGTGTTCTCCATGAAATGTAAATAAAAATCTTATGATCCTAATGAATTTAATGTTTTTTTTTTTTTTTCCATTATTTTGCTTATATTTCAGGTTTGGAAACAATCTGCACTTTTTCTATGGAGTCTGTTCCTAAAATTTACGTGAATTCTATTTATGCATAATTTTTAGAAACGTCTCTCTCGCGTAAAAAGAGATTTAGGTATACCATAAAAAAAGAATTATATTATAAATCATACATGTCACTTATTTAGTACTTTCTCTAGTGTCTTCACTCCAGTATTACTCTAGCCCATTCCAACTTAATACACTCTAATTAGTTATATTTCCATGTTCAAATTTCTGTAGCTGTTGCTGTTTTTCATGTTGAAGTTTCTGGAACAGAAAACTACATAAACATACAATGCAACTAAATAATTTACTCACTGAATTTAATTACTTACAAGCTTATGTTTTGCTAGCTTAAGCTGGCATTATCAGAAGCAATTTAATACTAAACACTCATTGAAGATAAATATCAAAATGACCTGGATATCGAGGACAATCACGTGCATGGAGGGTGACAGTGGTGCTCTTTGTAGTTATTCCTGTTAAACGTGTGGATAGACTTATGTGTTCGTCGAACATGTTGTTTATTATTTTAACGGTATATAATAGAACACAGAAACTAAGTAAATAATTAATTTATTAACTGATTGCTGATATTTCGCTGGTGTTATAACCAGCATCTTCAGAGCACAAAAACACTGTTTGTCACAATACGCGAGACTATAACAACATGGTGTCATGGTGTACTTATACAAAATTGTAGCAGCAACACAAAGACTAGAGTCCTGATTTTGGCACCCTCTATCTGAAAAAAAAAAAAAAAAACAGAGCTATCATATATTACTAGAGTCCTTGAAAAGTGCTAGTTTTTTCTTAATATGACTGTCTCCCAGATCTTCAGCAAGTTAATACAGCCATATTTGTTGAGATTTGGAGTGTGTTTTAGGGCTTCTGTCGCCTCTAAGAACAATCTCTTTGATTTATACGGGTTTCTATGTAGTACTTTTGTGTTTTTCCAGTTGATCCTGTGTGCCGGGGTATCCAGAGTATGGTCGCAATCCCACCAACACACAAAAGAATAAGACACGAAAATTATTGAAAAAAGTCACTTCCTGGCCCAAAGACACAGTTAACAAACTCAAGCCCTTCCATGTTAAAACACCGAGGATCTATGGAGCACCAAAAATTCACAAGCAAGGCACACCCCTACGCCCAATTGTGGACAGTATAAATAGTCCCACATACAAACTGGCTAGACATTTAGCGAAGCTACTAGCCACTCTCACAAACAATTCTCCCTCCTTTGTCAAAAATTCAGCACACCTAAAAAGCATCTTACAACACCTTACCCTAAAAAGCTCAGACTTAATAGTTAGCTTTGACATCACTTCACTATTCACAAATGTACCACTAATAGAAACCCTCAATCTACTGAAGTCACACTTTCCCCCCTGATATATTTGAACTATTCAAATTCACAATACATGCAGGATATTTTACATGGAAAGGGAAAATATACAAACAAATAGATGGGACAGCCCCCCCCCCCCCCCCCCGCCAACTTTTACATAGAACACCTGGAAAAACAAGCAATCAATACAGCCACTCTCAAACCAACACTTTGGCTACGCTATGTTGACGATGTGCTTGCTATTTGGCCACATGGCCCAGAGACATTGAAAACATTCTTAGCACATTTAAATAGCCAACATCCAAAAATCCACTTTACTATGGAACTGGAAGCCAACAACTGTCTGCCCTTCCTGGATACACTTATCACACGTCTTCCAGATGGTTCCTTATCATTTTCAGTTTTTAGAAAACCCACACATACAGGTAGATACTTACACAAACAATCACACCATCATCCTTCTCAACATTATGGCATATTAAAAACGCTAACCCATAGAGCGAGAGCAATCTGTTCCAATGACAAGGCTCTTACTGCTGAACTGACTCACTTACGCCACACCTTCTTGGCCAACGACTACAATCCACATAAAATAAACAAAATACTAAACACTCTTAAGAAACCCCTCCCACCATCCACCACAGAGAACTACAACAAAACAGTCACCATCCCTTACATTAAAGGCACATCCGAAAAGATCTCAAGAATTCTCAATAAACTACTCACTACATTCAGACCATGTAGCAAATTAGCTACCCTCATCTGCTCACCCAAGGACAGCATTCCTCCTTTATCACATCCAGGAGTCTACCAAGTACCATGCTCATGTAATCAAGCCTACTACGGTCAAACAGGAAGAACTGTGAACATCCGCATCAGCGAACATAAAAGATACGTCCGGAATTATCATTATGGGAAGTCGGGCCTAGCAGACCATGCTCTGGATACCCCGGCACACAGGATCAACTGGAAAAACACAAAAGTACTACACAGAAACCCGTATAAATCAGAGAGATTGTTCTTAGAGGCGACAGAAGCCCTAAAACACACTCCAAATCTCAACCAATATGGCTGTATTAACTTGCCGAAGATCTGGGAGACAGTCATATTAAGAAAAAAAACTAGCACTTTTCTAGGACTCTAGTAATATATGATAGCTGTGGTTTTTTTTTTTTTTTTTTTTTTTCAGATAGAGGGTGCCAAAAATCAGGACTCTAGTCTTTGTGTTGCTGCTACAATTTTGTTTAAGTACACCATGTTGTTATAGTCTCGCGTATTGTGACAAACAGTGTTTTTGTGCTCTGAAGATGCTGGTTATAACACCAGCGAAATATCAGCAATAAGTTAATAAATTAATTATTTACTTAGTTTCTGTGTTCTATTATATACCGTTAAAATAATAAACAACAAGTTATTCCTGTTGTTGATGCTAATGGGTAGATAGGGCATTGTGCCAAAATCTATGTAAAATCATACCTTCGGTTCTGTTATAGTTAACTCAGTTCTGTAGAATTATGCTGCTTCCAGGAACGGTCTGTCTGATTTAAATCGCAATTTGTGAAGTAGCCTGGCTTTCTTCCATATTATGAAGTGGTATTTCTCTAAGGCATGCTGAAATGGTCCACATCGTTGGTTCTCCATTCCAGATATATTTTTTATGTTCTTTTTTTCCTGATCAAAGTAGTTCATCCTGTCTATTTGAAATATTGGGTTCCATACTGGCAGAGATGCTGTAAACACCTAGGAATGATAGAGGGTCCAGGCAATCCTTGATTTGTCTTAGGCAGGTAGATACTTTGTATTGAGGTTTGTATGCTGTTCTGATTATTGTCATCCAATTTATCTGTTGTGCCTTTGATGTAGGATATATAGACTATACAAGGTGTGTTCAAAAAAAGACTGAAATTTTTGCTATAAAGATTTTATTGCTCATTTTACAACATTTTAAGCACTGTCCCCTTCAAAGTAGTCCCCTCTACTGTCGATACACCATTCCTACATTTGTTCCATTGTTGGAATGCTTCCCTGAATGCACTTTCTGTGATGGCATGCAGTTCTCTTATCGCATTTTCCTGAATCTCCTCTATGGTTTGAAACGACATCCTTTCAAACTGGTTTTAAGTTTGGGAAACAGGAAAAAAGTCTGCTGAGGTTCAAGTCCGGAGAAAAGGGTGGATGAGGCACAACGGATGTCTGATGTTTGGCCATATAACTGCAGATGAGGAGCGACGCGTGAGCCAGTGCATTGTTTTGGTGCAACATCCAAGTCTGGTTTCTCACTATTCAGGCTTCTTCCTGTGCACAGCATCCCTCAAATGTGCTAAAACTTTCTGGTACAACTCTTTGTTTACCATCTGACCATGTGGTACAAATTCATAATGGACTATCCTTTCCAATCAAAAAACACACCCAACATCACTTCAACTAATCCATCGGCACTTAAGCCACTCATAGCACTGTGTTTGGCTCATACAGTCCTCCCTGTATGCTTGGTTAAGCAATTGAAATGTGTCTGTAAACTTTTTACCAAGTTAGCAGCAAAATTTCACACACACACACGTTGTTCTTCAAGCTCTTTTATTGTTGCTTTGTCACTAATCCAATGAACAGTTTGTGCACTTGATGACTAATGCTCATAGCAGAACAGGCAAATGGCAGTTTTTTTTGTCAAAAGCTGCATCTAGGTGCACTCTCTGTGCCGGTTGGCATACTATTTTAATGTTTGGGGTTTGTTTTTTTTTTTTTTTTGAACAATCTTCATATATATCTTTGTATAGTCTGGTTTTAGGGAGTGGGGGGTTTGTTGTTCTTTTTAAGGATGGGTTATTTATTTATTCTTTTTATTTTATTTTATAAAAATAAAGTTAAATAAAGGTCTGCAGTGTTAGCCTAGTGGCTGTGCGCTTCACAACCATATGCCTGGGGAAGGAGTGTCCTAAGTTCGATTCCCATCGGTGATGTAAGGATCTTCCTCAGCCATAGTCAAGTTAGCCGGTCTTGGGCGTGGACAGCAGGGTTTTCCCCCCAGTTTATCCTGGGGTTTTTCATCCTGCAAAACAGACAAACCGGCCTTGAGAACACTACGGACATAGGATACACTGGAGTGTAGGGCTTGACCACCTTATCCTGTGAAAGGTTTGAGGTCCGATGATCAATAAACCCTTGACGCTGCATGGTAAAAGAGGGAAAAGGAAGATGAGATTTTATTTTATTTTATTTTATTTTTTTGTTGGAATGATGTGAGTAGACCCTGTACTTAGAGGTGCATTACTAGAAATGAGGATGAAATTCATTCTGCCCTGGAGGCTAAGGTTTCGAAATTTTCAAGTTTTTGGGCAGGATAATGGTGAGTGGCATGTAGGTTTCTGCCTGTGTGTATGTGGGCTTATGATATACAACATATGAAAGAACTATCTGCTTGCCTTGTAATTATTAAAGTATCCAAGAAGGCAAGAGTCCTTACTTTATCCTCTTCCACAGTGAAATTAATTCAAGAATGGATATTATTGAGGAAATGTAAAAAGTTAGAGAGCCTGTTAGCCATGCAGTCAAATAGCAAAGACATCGTCTATATACCTCATCCATACTTTGGGCTTGAGGGGGGGGGGGGGGGCGATTAAGTGCCAAAGATTCAAAAAATCCAATGTATAGGTTTTTGTGCGGAGTCCATTGCTGTACATTCAGTTTGTCTAAAGAGCAGTTGTTCCCACTAATATGCCCTGATTTAAGACAGTACTTAAAGAGTTTGCAAAAAATTTGCAAAAGTTGATGTTTCCAGGAACTTCAGCATAAATAATAGCAACAGCTACAGAACATGGAAATATCTTTAAGGAAAAGCTGCCAGTGAAGACATTGAAAGCCTTCAACAAAGTTATGTGCTGAATTCCTTAATATACTTACGTTTCTTAAACTCAGTCAGGATAATAGCCTAATTCCTACCTATATGAGGATTAAACAAACTTCTGCTTCCCTCGAGCACTCAGAATATACATAAAGGCTAGCCTATCTCTACTTAAGGATCACATACAAAATGGCCACCTGATACTTAGTGTTGACCACACTAAGTATCCGGTGTCATGACCTTCACCTTAAGCTTTCTAAGCTGTTTCGGCCTGATATTTGGGCATTCTTAGAGTGTTTATTAGCTGAAAATGAAATAAGAATATTTAAAGAAAATAAGGAAAGTTTAATAAAGTTCAACAATCTTGCAAGGAAATAAACTCTTCAGCAACTTTTGGCAGACAGGGTGATTCACAACTTGTTGAATTATAGACTTTCAGACAATGGAATCAAAATAGCAAAGGATTTAATTTTGCTCTTGCCCCAGTAAAAATCCAGTGTGCACAGATAATGGCAAACATGAAATTTCTCTTGAAAAAACTGCTGTCTGTTGAAGCAAACATCATTAGGCTAGAAGCCACTGCCTTAATTAAAAATGCAAGATCTCCAAGAGGCAACATCTCCAAAGGAGGAAAAGCAACTGAAAAATTTAAAATTTAATTCATAGTAATAGTGAAAACAGATTAGGTCACTGCTGTGGTGATCATGAACATAGATGAGTACAATATTATTATTATTATTTACAGCGTCTCCATGGAGTTCAGAGACTCATCACAGGAGACCCAACCTTATCTTATCATACCTCTCCTTGAATTCATTCACCATCAGGAAACTCGCATCCAATTCTGGCAATCCATTCCACTCACCTATCACTCTCCACTCAAAAAGTCTAGTCTGCACAACCCTCCTAACCATTCTTACACAACTTCCATGGTTGGTCCCTAGTTCTCTGACTATTTGTCATATATTGAAAAATTTCAGTTTCATCAATTTTATAAAATCTTTTTAATATCTTAAAAGTTTCTATCATGTCCCCCCCCCCCCTTTTCTGCCTATCAACTAAACCCAGAAACCTTCAACCTATCCTCGTAGGGAGTATTCCACAGACCTGTCACCTTCTTGGTCATGCGTCTCTGCATATTTTCGACCACCTCTTAGTCCCCCAAGAAACCCAGGTGGCCAAATCTGTGTGCAATAGTAAAGATATGGCTGAATTATAGCTTTATAAGAAGGGATAATAACTTCCTTATCTTTACTTGTTAGTTGTTTTTCAACATCCAAGTAATTCGTTGAGCTATTTTACCAACTTTTGCAATATGCCCTCCGAACTTTAATACTCTGTCCACCATTATCCCTAAGTACCTTAGCTTCATCAATTTCCTGCAAACCAATACTATCAATATGATACACCATATGCACCCTTTTCAACCCAAAATGCAATCTTACATTTTGCAACATTAAATTGACAATCATTATCCTTTGCCCACAATGCCAGTTTATTTAAATTGTCTTACAGGATATCTACATCACCTTTATCAACTATTGCTCTCCCCAGCTTTATATCATCAGAAAGCAACTGAATATCCCCTCTTAAATCTTTCTCTATGTCATTGATATGCAAATTAAAGAATAGTGGCCCTGCTACCGAACCCTAAGGTATTCCATTAGGCACCATCATTCTCCTAGACTCCACCCTACTATATACTACTCTCTGGTGTCTGTCCATCAGCCCCCCTCCCCCCCCCCCCCCCAATCTATGCTACTATCCTCATATCCATTCCCATCCTCTCCAGTTTTTGTAACAGTTTCCATGTGGTATTCTGTCAAAAGCCTTGGCAAAGGCAGGACCTACCCATTACAAAGCCATGCTATCCACTGTAGAGTATCACATCTCTATCCACCCTATTTTACCTTTCACCAACATTTCCAATACTTTAACATAATAACCTTTATGCAGTGATACTATCTTGCCCTCTTTCCACTCCAAGGAATCCTGCCAGAGATGAGACTTAGATTGAATAACTTTGTCAGAGGAAATGCGAATTCTCAATAGTAAAATGAAAGAATTGTTATCTGATTCAACTTATTTGTCTATAGTAAAGAATCCTACAGTATCAATTAAAAATGGAACTTTTAAGTCTCCTAAACTAAAACTGTAACTGCATCCAAAGTTTTATACATTCACCAAGACTATATGAGCTACCTATGATCCATAAACCCAAAGTCTCTTTGTGCCCCCCCATAGTTGATGCCATAAATTGTCCTACCTATAAACTGGCTAAACACTTTGCATCTGAACTCAAAAAAAACTCAGCAACATCTTACATAAAATCCATGCACTTTAAAACCATTATACAAAGGTATCATTTATATATATTTGGTTTAATCCTTTATCCAAGTGTAAGCAAACAAAGTTTGCACCTGAAGTATTTTCAGGACTGGGGCAACTGGTGGTAAAGGTGGTATAAGTTCTGATCACTTGCCTTAGTATTCCATAATGCAAAGCACATCTCCTTGCAGACATGTATAATGCTATGCATTAAGGGAAGGGTCACTACCCAGACCGGTTTCGACCTTTGTTGAGGTCTCGTCAGTGGGGGTAATACCCAGAGGTGGTGATACTAAGGTGGAAGTAATGTAGAAGTCATATCACCATATACCAGTTTCCAAAAGGTGTCAACACCTTATTATTAAAATTCTCTGGATTAGAGATAGTTGATGGAAGTTTTTTCACTTGGCTATGCTACCAATTATATATTTGGTTTAATCCTTTATCCAAGTGTAAGCAAACAAAGTTTGCACCTGAAGTATTTTCAGGACTGGGACAACTCGTGGTAAAGGTGGTATAAGTTCTGACACCTTTTGGCAACTGGTATATGGTGATATGACTTCTGCATTACTTCTACCTCTGGGTCTGGCTCCCACTGACGAGACCTCAATAAAGGTTGAAACCAGTCTGGGTAGTGACCCTTACGTTAATGCATAGCATTATACATGTCCACAAGGAGATGTGCTTTGCATTATGGGATACTAAGGCAAGTGATCAGAACTTATACCACCTTTACCACGAGTTGCCCTAGTCCTGAAAATACTTCAGGTGCAAACTTTGTTTGCTTACACTTGAATAAAGGATTAAACCAAATATATAATTGGTAGCATAGCCAAGTGAAAAAACTTTCATCAAAGGTATCATTTCTGGGAAAATTCCCATGTCACTTTTATAATATTTACTCCTCTAAGTAACTATTATAAAAGGGACGCTCCTAAACAAAAATAGGCTGAATAGCCATAAAAATAACATTATACAAAATATTCAATTAGAGGAGAACAGTTCCTTAGTGAGCTTCGATGTGTTGTCTAGTTTTTATAAATGTTCCAGTAGACAATTCATTAATTCTCCTGTCCAAAATTTGTCCCACTGACATTTGCAAACTCTTTAAGAACTGTCTTAAAAGAGGGCAGTTTAGCTGGAACAACCAGCTCTTTAAGCAAATTGAAGGGTAGTGATCAGTTCCCTACTTTGACTCCTTGCCTACTTATACATAGAATTTTTTTGAATCTCTGGCACTTAATTCTTCCCCTTCCCCTCAAGCCCGAAGTATGTTTTAGGTAAGCGTTTTCAATTTTTACATTTACCATACGTTCAGTTTACCATAAGTCCACAAACATATGCAACATATGCAGATACTTACATGCCACTTCACACCACCATCCTGCCAAGAAACTTGGAATTTTCAAAACACTAGCCTGCAGGGCAGAGCAAATTTTGTTTTCAGTACCAGCACTGCACCTGGAACAACATGCTCTACTCACATCATTTCAATAAAATCGATACAGAAAAAAAAAAAAAAAAACCCTGAACAAACTCCTTAAAAAGAACAAATCCCTACCCCCCAAACCAGACTATATTTTTACCCTACATCAAACTCACAACAGATCAACTGGAATGACAAGAATCAGAACACTAACCTAGCCTGCCTAAACAAATCAAGGATCACCTGTCTCATCCCCCCCCCCCCCCCCCCCCCAGGTGTCTACAGCATTTCCTGCCAATAGGGAACCCATTATTTCAGACAGACAAGATGAACTACTTTGATCAGGAAAAAAGAATGTAAAAAATACATCTAGAATGGAGATCCAACAAACTGGACCATCTCAACATGCCTTAGAGAAAGACCCCTTCATAAGATCAAAGAAAGCAACTTAACAAATTCTGGTTTAAATCAGAGAAACTTCCTGGAAGAGGCATAATTCTACAGAACCCAATAATACTGTAATATCTCCTTGTTATCCAGGTTATTCTGGTTTATTCCTTCAATGGTTAAATTGCTTCTGATAATGCTAGCTAAATGTTGGATTGTAAATAATTCATTTTAGTGGGTAAATTATTTATTTGCTTAGCATGTCTGTGCAGTTTTAGTTCTAGAAACTTCAACATGAATAACCCATTAGTTACTTTTAGCCTGTGCTGAGTGGGCGAACTAACACTGATATCAGCATCATGTTGGAGGCTTAATGGAATGTATACAGCACTCAGAAAGGATTAACATAGGTTTAATACTTCCTATATTTCGTCTTAGTCACTAGGACATCAGGGATTACAAAAACTACTAATGTAACATGAACACAAATATCATACAATACTAAGCCCAACCACGTGAGTGACACTAAAGTCCTATCTAGGTGGAGCGCCCTCTAAGGGCAGTTGTAGGTGGCCTGGGATGTAAGGTGGGACCTCTGGTGATGAGTGTTTCCTAAATCTTCGGAAGCTTAATGCAACCGTATTGTAGGTGGCCTGGAATGTAAGGTGGGACCTCTGCATTAAGCTTCCAAAGATTTGGGAAACACTTATCACCAGAGGTCTCACCTTACATCCCAGGCCACCTACAACTGCCCTTAGAGGGCGCTCCACCTAGATAGGACTTTAGTGTCACCCACGTGGTTGGGCTTAGTATTGTATGATATTTGTGTTCATGTTACATTTGTTTTTGTAATCCCCAAAGATGTCTTAGTGACTAGGATGAAATATAGGAAGTATTAAACCTATGTTAATCCTTTCTGAGTGCTGTATACATTCCATTAAGTCTCCAACATGATGTCCTCACAGCACTTAAGCCTCTACACACTAACTGATATCAGCAAGTGACAGAGGCATATTTGTTTGCAATGTCTACTGTCTATACGGTATACTCAAATTGAACTTGTGCAAACAGTGATGGACACAGATTAAAGCGAATTAATTTAGCGCTCATGATTTTACAGGATATAAGTAGACAAAAAAAAAGGGGGCAATGTTGGTGGATAGAGAGTTTAAGTTTAAGGGGACACATAGCATCAGTGGCTAAGTCAGCTCATCAGATTACTTGGTTACTGAAGAATACTTTGACGAGCAGAGACAGGCAGGTTATTGTTCCTCTTTATCAAGCCTTTATCAGCACCAGGGTTTGTTCTTGATGGGGAGAAGGTAGATAGGATCCAGAGGTGAGTGACCAAGATGTAGCTGGTCTATGGAATGAGCCTTACAAGAACAGGTTGAAGATCTGGGTTACAAAAATTGGTTGATAGGCAGAAAAGGGGTGATATGATTGGGACATTCAAATTACTGAGGGTTTTTTACAAGCTTAATTCAGAGGAAATTTTTCAGAACAGGTTTGGTGGTGGAAGAACTAGGGCCAGCCATGGAAACTGAGCAAGAGTGTAGTTAGCACGGGTGTTAGAACTAGGTTTTTTACTTGGAGAGTGGTGATTGAGTGGAATAAGTTGCCAGAGTCTTTTGTGGGTGCCATGACTGTGAATAAGTTCAAAGCAAAGTATGATAGATACTGTGCGAATGTTGAATAGTTCTTGACATGATGTTTAGGGCCTCCCTTGAGTTTAAGGACTTCTTAGAGTTGCCTGTAATAATAATAATTAATATGACAAATATTGCATTAGCATGCACATTGAATCCTAGACTAGAAACATTGTGCACAAAATGTTTAGAGCAAACATTGATGATCACTCCTTTTTTGTGCCCTGAACCACAAAGATATTTTTATTTTGGACCATAGTAGTATATACTAACTCATCTAGGGCCATGTGGCAAAGATTGCAAATACAACTCAAAAGATAATTACAGTGCTGAAACAAATGCATGTAAAGATAAGGATGTTATTTTGCCTCTTTACAAGGCCTTGATAAGACTTCGCTTGGACTTTTGTGCGCTGGTATGTCTCCTAGTTTCTCTTGTGATTCTGATATATTAGAGAGTGTTAAAAATGATACCAGGATTGTGGAATACTGATTATGAAGACAGATAGAGAATTTGTAGACTGCAGACACTAGCAAACAGGAGAAAGAGGGAGTGATATGATTGAGACTTACAAACTCCTGAAAAGATCATACAATATTTCAGTCAATGGAATTTTTCATTTTATGGAGGGTCGGGAAAGAACAAGAGATCATCCTTGGTAGCTGAGAATGAAGGCCACCAAGAAAGGTGTGAGGGCTAGATTTTTCTCTCAGATGGTGGTGCGTGATTGGAATGGATTGCCTTTGGATGTTGTGAGTGCAAACTTATTCGTGAATGAATTCAAGAATAAGCATGATAGCTGGTGTGTGTAGTATGTGGCCTCCCTTGATGAGTCTCTGAATCCCTGGATGTCTCTCTTAATAATAAAAATCAAAATTAGCTAACGCCTTTTTATTCCAAAGAGAGACGGCTTAACAAGTGCTGCCATCTCGTGGTCCCTAACACACTATATTTAATGTCTGAAATAATGTGGGTTCTACAGTCAATTTTCTTGAGTTTATGGGACGAAAAACCAGAGTTTCCTTGAGAAAAAACCCACTTGCCCATGTCAGAGATCGACTAACTCGGGAACTGGTCGAAAAAAGGCTTAGAAAAATTTCCCCTAGTCGCCGACTAGATTCAAAAGCAAGTCTTCCTTTGTGCGATCAACCCCTGTGGTGTGCAACAGCCACATCCACTTAGCTATATAGGCCCTCTCTCTCTCTTAATAATAATAATTTCCTAGTGATTTGTTTATATCTTCAATAAGTATCAACATTTTCTTTTTCTTTGTATCAGCAGCTGTCTCTGGTGGCTTGAAAAATCCCTCTGCTTCTTCTGTAGTAGCAGGACCATAGGCACAAATGTCTCATTATTTAATTCCCTAATTTCATGTTTGCCCACAGCACTATTAATATTGCCTGCCATTCATGAAGATTATTCTTGTGTTTAGTGTTGAATACTCTAGCTACTCCTTCCTTTCCATGAACGTTGTTGCCTGAATATAGCATCTTATATGTTATTTAGAAGAATTTCACATGTTTTTGTTTTGTTTTGTTTCCACCAATTTGTTTTGGCACAACTTTAGGTTATGTTGGGGAAACTCACCCATTCTTCTGTCAGTTTCTCTTTTTTTCCCATTGATAGTGCCTATCTTGAATTCTGCTGATGTTGAGTTGGAGTGTGTTCCAACAGCTGACTTCACAGTTTGCCTTGATTCCCTGACAAAACCAGTTTGTGTATGGAGAAAGAGGAAGTAGGAGTGACCATGCAGCATCACAGCTGGCATGACATTTCATCTTGCACCATCATTGTGTTTTGGTTGAAGCCAATACAGAACTACAATTTTCTCAGCTAAATCGCAAACTGCAGACCATTCTCATTTGTCTGTATCATAAGTCCATGTGGAGGTCTCAGAAGTCGTCATTAAAGTATTGGAAAAGTTGGTTAAAGTTAAAATATAGCACCACTGCTGTATTTTGTTTACACTGTGAATAAGAATACGATACCGTATGGTGAGAAGCATGATTTTATAAAAGGTGGAGTTCCTCTTATAATTTACTCATATTTCATAATAGAGTAACAGCAGAATAGATAAGGAAATGGCTTTACCATGATGCTGCTAGACTTCGCAATAGCATTTGACAGAATATTGCATGGAAAACTATTACATAAGTTTGAACAAATGGGAATGGATATGAAACTGGTGTCATGGATACCAGGTTGCTTGATAGACATATGCCAGAGAGTAGTATGTGCTGGAGAATGAGGTTGACTAGTGGAGTGTCTCAGGGTTCTATACGAGGGCCACCACTCTTTTAATTTGTGCGTTAATGATAAAAGGAAAAATTTAAGAGGGGATATTCAGTTGTTTGGTGATGATGCAAAACAGGAGACTGAATAGTTGATAAAGATGATATAGATATCTTGCAGGATTATTTAAATAAATTGGTCTTATGGACGAAGCATAATGGTTGTCAGTTTAATTTTTGTAAAATGTAAGTTTATGTACTTCAGGTTGAAAAGGTTACCTACTGTGTATCACATTGATGGTACTGGATTGCAGGAAATTGACATGGCTAGGGACTGTGTGTGTGTGTGGGGGGTATGGTGGATAGAGAGTTCAGAGGACATTTTGCAAAAGTTGGTAAAATTGCTCAAATGATTAATTGGATGTCAAAAAACACATCAACAAGTAAAGATTGGGAAGTTATTATCCCTGTTTATAATGCTATTATTTTGAGTCCATCTTAACTATTACGCACAAATTTGGTTGCCTGGGTTTCTTGGGATCTGGAGGCAGTGGAGAGGATTCAGAAATGAATGACCAAGGTGGTAACAAGTCTGTGGAATGCTCCCTATGAGAATAGATCAAGACATATGTTACTAAAGGGGTTTTATAAGATTGACAAAAAAAGAACATTTTCAATATTTGATGACCAGAGATGTTTCATGGCACCACTTGCCTTGAAAACAGTTTGGATCTCACATACTTCCTTGCCACACCCTTAACAAATTTTCAGGGATGACCTCTAAATTCTGCCTACAGCTGTCATAAGATGCAAAATCTGATGTGTATCTGTATAAAGTACCTCTGGTTGTATTCTCCTATTATCTCACCTCTCATCTATTTCTCAAACTTTTAAGATCACATTCTCCTCATGTGGAATTTCATAGGCCTGGTCAGAACACCTCAGGCTCTTCTCACCTGTCTTCAGAATCCAGTTAATGATATCTGCACACAGTAATCCAGATGCAGCCTTATCACAGACTTAAAAGTGAGAGAATGACTGTTTTTTTTTTTTTTTTTCTCTCCTTACAAGTTATTGTTCTCTTTAACTGCAGTTAACCAATGAACAATGACTCAACCATCATAGCATTGTGGTCCCTAAACTTTAACTCATTGTCTGCTATAATCCCCAAGTCTTTAGCTTTGCTGAATAGTTGTAGCAAATTTCCATTAATATGATACCCTGCTTTCAATGTCCTTCATCAATAATGCATTAACTTACATTTAGTAACATTAAACTGACACTCATTAACACAGAAGTAGTCTGTTCAAGACAGCCTGCAGGGATTTTGTACCAGATGTCTCTTGTCATCACTGTCCAGCATTAGCATCATCAGCAGACATGATGATATCTCTCTCTCTAGTCCATCCTCAATATCACTAATATATATATATTAATATATATTAAGGATACCAAGTAATTTTATAAACTTGTTTTTTTTAATTTTTTTTTTTTACTCCTTCTCCCAAGTAAGCAAAACAGTTAAGTTTGCGTCTGCACGTAGTTCAAGTCTAAAGGTAGTGCAACACCAGGGCAACTCATTGTAAAGGTGGGTAAAGCTCTGATCACTATTCTTAGTATTTCCCATAATGTAAAACACATCTCACTAAGAGATGTATACTGTAATACATTATGGGTGGGTGGGGGGGTCACTGCCCAGACCGGTTTCAACCTTTTTTTGAGGTCTCCTCAGGAGTAGCTAGACCCTGAAATACCAAGGTTTTTAGTAATACAGAGCCTTATCAACTTTACCTATACAAGTTGCAACAAGGTGATTTTACTTTGAATAAGAAACTCTGGATGAGATAAAGATGTGAAAAGTTTTTTACCTTGGGGATAATATATATTAAGGATACCAAGTAATTTTATAAACTTTTTTTTTTTTTTTTTTTTTTTTACTCCTTCTCCCAAGTAAGCAAAACAGTTAAGTTTGCGCCTGAACGTAGTTCAAGTCTAAAGGTAGTGCAACACCAGGGCAACTCATTGTAAAGGTGAGTAAACTTGTATAGGTAAAGTTGATAAGGCTCTGTATTACTAAAAACCTTGGTATTTCAGGGTCTAGCTACTCACTGAGGAGACCTCAAAAAAGGTTGAAGCCTGGGCAGTGACCCCCCCCCCCCCCACTCATAATGTATAACAGTATACATCTCTTAGTGAGATGTGTTTTACATTATGGGAAATACTAAGAATAGTGATCAGAGCTTTACCCAGCTTTACAATGAGTTGCCCTGGTGTTGCACTACCTTTAGACTTGAACTATACGTTTAGGCGCAAACTTAACTGTTTTGCTTACTTGGGAGGAGTAAAAAAAAAAAAAAAAACAAGTTTATAAAATTACTTGGTATCCTTAATATATATATATAGATATATATAGATTAAATAGCAGTGATAAGAGTACTTAAACCTGTGGCACACCACTCATCACCATCATTCTCTTATACTGAGTACCTCCATTCATCACTTTCTGAGATTAGTCAGTCAGCCAGTCTCCTTACTTGTCAATCTCACAAATTTATTTTGCATAGTCTTGCATTTGAATCCTTTCATATGCCTTAATGAGATCTAGAAGTAGTGTAGTATATTCATTCCCTTATCCTAAGTCTGCTGTCACTATTATAGAACATGAGCAGATTGCTAAAGTAAGATTTACCTTTCATAGATGCATGTTGAACTTAAGATTTTAGTGCTGTCTCTTCACCTTTGAATGTGATTTCTAATCGGCCTTCCAAAATTTTGGTGAATGACCACAACAGAGATACTGATTGGTTTATAGTTTGCTGCATTAGAGCTAGCGCCACTAGTGTATATTGGAATTCTCTTGCTCTTCTTCCACTCATGAGGAGTCATATATACAAGCATTGTTCAGTAACCAGGTCAGAAGCATTACTAACTCTTTATCATGTCTTTTCAGCATGCTGACTGGTGTATTATTTGTATCAAGCTTTTTTGTAATAGCTTTAATATCTCTATCTCCTCTAACTTTATTTTCTCATCCACTTTCCTTCAGCATCTAGAGAGCTAATGAGTCTGTCCATAATATATAAGGTATATAGGTATACTATATACCTCACTGAACATCTTGATTATTTCTAGTGGATCTGTTACTTTCCCTCCATTCACATTCACCATGATCATTCCTCATTTTACTTGTTATCTGATGATGTACATCTGATTCCTTTGCATGAAGTCATTCAAGCTGCATTCTCAGTTTATTATAATCACATGCCTTATAATTCCACATATGCCTGTTATTCCATGTGTTATGTGCATTATCATAACAGTTAACTCATTCATACACAGATTTTTAGATGCTATTTCCAGATTCAGTGTTCTTGTACTGCAAGTCCCTTACATCACATATCTTAAGATTTGAGTGATTCTGTAAATTATTTTTTCCTCAACTTGGATACTTTCTTCTCTCTCTCTCTCCAGTCTGTCTGCACACTCAAAATCAACCATAATGGTTCTCTCTCTCTCTCCCCCCCATAAGATTTATCTGTATGCAGTTCACATCATAGTCTGCTTCAGATGATCCTATAGCAGTGCCCAGTTGTGTATTTTGTCTTGTAAACAGCCCTGGTTCGATTATTTGTATTACACCACCACCACTACCATTTAATTTCCAAGAATTTTCTATGTGATTACTTGTTTTCCTCGACTACCCACTTTAAGTTTCCAGAGAGGTTTTATTTATTATAGCAGTCATCTTCACTTTTTGCTTCATATTCATCCACTGCTTTCTTCTGATTGTGCCATTCAATAAGGTTTGGTTTGTCTTTTCCCAAGTTGTACATATATTCACATCTGAAAACTATTCAACCTTGATTTGTTTTAAAATTTCATTATGCAGTTTTCTTTAGTGTGATGATCATTCTTTATTCTGTTAAAAGCAGCCAATGATAATTTCTTTTACAACTTCTATAAACTAATTATAATCTAGAGCAAAAAATAGTGTTCACTATGATTGTTTGCTCTTCTTTTTCCTCTGAGTTTTCCTTCCCATTTAAATAAGTCTGCTTTTTCATTTCTATTTTAAGAAACAGTCTTTTCCTTTTGTCATTTGTTTGTTCTTCTAATGACTAAAAGAAGTTTTTTTGTTACTGAACACTGCTTTCATTGTGACCATGTCAGAAATACATTAAATATGGACAGTAGGTTCCATTTTCAGTTTTGAAGTGCAAGTTTTGGTCTTTATATTGTTTATTGAAATTATACCCCATTTCTTGCTACCTTCATCTTTCCCTTATCCTGATTGCTGTGATTAATCATTTATTGTTCTTCAGAATAATTGCATGTTTTGGACAAGTCTTGTTAATATGAACTATATTAGAATGGAATTTGTTGTAGTTAATTCATTGTACCTTGTTATGCTTAAGCTGTTTCACTGTCTAACTTTTCATTGTTCACATTGATTCTTTGGTGAAAACACTGGGGCCAATAGATATAGATCAGGAATAGAACAAAAATTAGTTTTTGTGCTATTTCTGATCTATGTCTCTTGCCATTTAAGAGCACATGTTTAATTTAAACCGGTACAGAGTATAGTTTGAGTAGCTAAATCCTAAACTGCAAACCCCCACTTTTTCTCTATCCAGATGTTCATTTACTAATGGATGCAATGTAAGAAGATGAAGATTGTTTAAATATTGTATTATCCAAAGTAAATGAGAGAAACAATATTAATGCCTGTAATTTCAACAATAACACACTGGATTTTATACTTGATTTAGTCTCGCACAAAGCATTAGAACATCATTTTCACTTAATCAAAAACTAGGTTGGTTGTAGGTTTGTTGTTTGTTTTCTTTAGATTATGTGGAGTCTCTTTGTAGTAATAGTTTGAACCCATAAGCGGATCCCCCCCCCCGGTATAATTTTTATTTTGCATATTTACATTGTACAAATTCTTCATGCATATATGTTGTTCAAAACCTTGATTTACAGTATTCTTTAACTACTCTACTGCTCATAATGTGTTTATTTCATTATAAAAAAAAAAACATGGGATGTGAAGTGTATCTTCAAATTTTAATAACACAGATTTGAAATATTAGCTGATTGATACATTTCATCCACCATGGCAGATTTCTTGGTTAATGTCATTAACCAAGAAATTTTACATACAAAATTGTTTTTACATGATTTTACATACAAAATTGTTTATCATTTCAGTGTGTGGTAATTGGTTTGCAGTCAACAGGTGAATCACGCACATTAGAACAAGTTGAAGAGAGTGGTGGAGAGCTAACTGACTTTGTTTCAACTGCAAAGTAAGTAAGAATGGTCTTGTGGGGGGGGGGGGTGCCTATGTGCAAGAAATTACTGTATTTACTCGAATATAACTTGCCCTTGCATATATCTCGCTTTCCTGATTTTACTTCATGAAAAAAAGAAATTAAAAAATTAGTTTCCCAAAATCCACGCATATACCTCACACCACGATTTTTAACTTTATATTCGAATAAATATGATAATTTCCTTTAAAAATTTTAAATATCATTTAGTGATTTCCTTTTACTTTTGAACTTGGAAGATACATTTATATGCTTGTAAATGAAAGAAACAGTTAATTCCTGTCACTTTCACCAATCAGAAGTTGTGTGTGTGTGTGTGTATTTATATGCGTGTTAGGTTTCCTGCTCTTTTTGTAAACCCTCTCCATTTGGGCCTCCAGTTCATGATGGAGGGACTATCCAACAGTAGTAGTTCTAGCTGTTTTCACCCCACCCCCCTCATATTTATCCTTTCTTTTCTTCCTTTTCCTTTCCTGTTCTCCAAACCAACATTACCAAGATTTTACATGCTGCCACTGTGTTTGCTGTCCTGTGCAACCCGTGAACACCCAGAAAGGGAATCCTGTGCCATGCATGTGTTAGTTTACAAGGCCAGTGGTTCTGGATGATCATACCAGGATTATTTAGCTGCTGGGCATGTCTGCAAGGGCAGTTGATGCAGTAAATCTCTTGCTGATAGGCTGAGAACAGGGCTAAAGTTTTGCTGCATAGCTTTCCCACTTAAGTTTGCATTTATTGCTTGCTGCATTGTGAGCATTCATCTGTGATTTCATGGTGATTACAGAAGCTGCAGTGCTGAATCTAAACTCTCTGTGAGTGTGAATCCATCTGAAATTTTTCGGAGACTCACGAGTTTCCCAACCAAGTACTGAAATCATAGAAATATCACATATGAACAAAAATAAGAAACATACCATAGTTTTTCATCATACATGCCATAGGTGAACAATTAATAGAGAAAATAGGGTTAAGAAGGATTGGCATGATTCTTATACTGAAGAAACCATATTCATATGATATTTTCATAAAAACAGCTTGTCAGCAATGCTCAGACATCTATTCTGAGCAACATCATGGGCATGCTAGTTACAGTAAGGTCCTATATAATACTAAATTATTCTGGACAAGGAGATATGTTCAGAAGTTCAAGACCAACGAGTGAGAGCTATAATGGCTCATTATCATATGTAGTGATGTAATAGTGATCTGAATCGTGGATCTTATCTTCCCAGTACAGCAGGAAATGAATTGAAAATAAAGCTTGATCTAGTCTTCAAAAATATCCCAAAACTCTAAAAGGATGATCATCAGCCCACTCTCCTGAGAGCACCAAAGATGGAAGAATGAAAAGAGTTGCAATTAAATTAAAACAGTTGAATATTTTATATCAGGAAGTGAAGAGAAAGTGTATCCACTACATCACACTACATATAGTGTGATGTCCTTTTATGCTGGGAAGGTGGTGATATATGTCAGTCTTGTATGACTGACTACTGCCAGTTATAGTATACTTGAATGTTATAATCTCATTTGAATCTCTTTAGAGCACATCAGTAGCATCTATCATTGCCATGACTGCTGAAACAGCTCAAATATCACAATGAATGAGAACACTTTATTCAAAAAAAAAGGCAAATCACCACATAAAGGTCTTTGTTCTTCTATAGAAAAAATTTTTTGTATCTACAGAAGTGGATACCACCAGATGTAACAGGCAATGTGTTATATTTTTCATGAGAAGGTGAAAGATAGTATTCATTGGTGCAAGATGGATAAAGTCATCATGCTCTTGGAGATTAGACAAAGCTGAAAGCATAGCTAAATTCTTACAGTGAAAGTGAAATTGTTGTGTATTCCTTTTTATTATTATTATGAATTTCACCCATGAAAGTTGTCAACTCTTTCATGGGTGGGATTAGCACCATAGGTGTGCTGAGGGTCAGATAATTTGAAATCTTGCACTCGAAACAAAACATGGCACTTTTTTCAAACTACTTCAGGCCATCAATAAATATGGTGATGGTCTCATGCCAGACAATAGAATTCTAATCCACAATCTTGTTTAGAGAGTGTATATGCTGTCCACTTGGCAACTAAGCCATCTTGCTAAGTATAATCAAGATGGCTTAGCTGCTAAATGGACAACATATACACTCTCTAAACAGGATTGCGAGTTAGAATTCCATAGTCTGACATGAGACTATCATCACATTTATTGATGGCCTCAAGTATATCCAAGTACTTCATGTCTGCAGGCTACATCGTAAACCTAGTGAGGACTCCATGAGGCATTATACTATTTTTCATAAGGATAGGAATAGACCTGCTTCTTGTCACCAACCAAATTATGTTCCAATATATTGAAATTAACACTGCTCAAGAGGCTGTTGCCATTTGTATCTCAGTGTAATTCATAACTATAGTATGTTCATTTATTACTAGCAATTTCACAGTTAACTTAGATGGTTCTTAAAAACCTTCTCCTTCCATAATTCTTATTGGCAACTTGGCTTTGTGAGGATGTGAATTCCAGTGGAGAGGCTGGAGCATTGAATAAATATTTGACAATAACTTTTCCATTGCAGCAGAAGTAACGAAAAGGAAAAAGTATTTAACTAAACTAGTTAGTGGATTTTGTTTTGACACAACCATCATCAAATTCCTGCCATGTACCCTCAAGGGAGTGTACAGGATATGATAGTACTACATGAAAAATTTACATCATTATTAATTTCCTATCTACAATTTTCCTCCAAATCAGTCTGTTACTTGTCAAGACTCCAACAATATCAGATCTTATATTTAAGTATAAAGAGCTAATAAGCTTCATTTCGGCAATGAAAACATTACTTAAATTAAGGGGATATTAAATCCCACATAGTTTTAAAACCGAATAAGAAACTCAAAGATTAGAATCAGAGAGTTTCTTGCCGAATATAGTAAACTATAAAGTATCGGCGACACTAGCGTTAGCCAATGCAAGTGATCCTAGTACGTAGTACAATACCGGACGACTCGTTGCAAAGGTGGGGGAAGTTCAGATCGCTATTCTTAGGTATTTTCCATAATGTAAAAACACATTTCCTAGGAAATGTATGCTGTTATTACATTATGGAGGGAGGTCACTACCCAGACTGGTTTCAGCCTTTTTTGAGGCTTCATCAGTGAGTAGCTAGACCTAATACCAAAGTGTATAGCGAAAAGAACTTATATACTCTGCGAACGAGTTTTCCAAACAGGTGCAACCATTAAGTTACTTAAGTATAAAGAGCTAATAAGCTTCATTTCGGCAATGAAAACATTACTTAAATTAAGGGGATATTAAATCCCACATAGTTTTAAAACCGAATAAAAATTTAAAACCGAAAAAGGCTGAAACCGGTCTGAGTAGTGACCTCCCTCCATAATGTAATAACAGCATACATTTCCTATGAAATGTGTTTTTACATTATGGAAAATACCCAAGAATAGCGATCTGAACTTCCCCCACCTTTGCAACGAGTCGTCCGGTTTTGTACTACGTACTAGGATCACTTGCATTGGCTAACGCTAGTGTCGCCGATACTTTATAGTTTACTATATTCGGCAAGAAACTCTCTGATTCCAATCTTTGAGTTTCTTATTTGGTTTTAAAACTATGTGGGATTTAATATCCCCTTAATTTAAGTAATATCAGATCTTATATTTCTATCGTCTAAAGCACTTTGTACCATATCAATCCACCTATATCTTAGTCTTCCTCTGGGTCGTTTTCCTGCCAACCTGGCAGAGAACACTTGTTTTGCTAATCTTTCCCTGCCCATTCTGTTTAAGCGACCATTCCACCTGAGATTAGCTCTGCTAACTCATTCCTGGATGCTAACAATATCAAGTTCTTTCCTAATATCCCCATTTTTAACATAATATTGCCATTGATGCCATCTGTTCATGCCTCTAATCTTTCTCAGGACTCTCAAATCTGCAGTCTCTAGTCTTTGGTCAAGTGTTTTACTTCTGACCCAGCTCTCAGATCCATAAGTTAAAACTGGTTTGAACACTGTCTTGTATACAACTAATTTAGTGTTCTGACTAATTTCTTTCTTATTCCATATGAATTTATTCAATTGACTTTCTACCATACCAGCTTTGTGGATTCTGTTGTCTATTTCCATATTTAATTTACCATCTTCACTAAAAATCATGCCTAAGTAGCTGAAATGTTTTACTTGTTCCACAGGTTCTCTGTTCACAATGCAGTTGACATTTTCAATGATTCAGCCTATTTTCATTGTCTTTGTCTTTTATTGCTGAGCTTCATACCATATCTATTACAACAGTTATTCAATTTAGTCAGGGAATCTTGCAGACTTGTAGCGGATTTATTTAGAAGTGTAACATCATCCGCATAAAGCAAAGAACTGACATTAACATCTCCAATTTTGATATCAGGTTTAATACCAATTTCCTTCATAATATGATCCATATAGATAATGAATAACAGAGGGGATAATGTATAAGGAAAGTAATCGATTATTTTTAATAGGTTATTTTTTGCCGATTGTTTTTTCTTAAATAACACATCAATTATTAAATTTGATTTTTATTTAAATATTAGCATTACTTTTCTATTTAAAAAATCTTTTTTTTTTTTTTTTTTAATTTTAGATTATTATTTTTTTTAATATGGCAGACTTTAAAGTTGTAAATTTACATCATTGTATGCTGTTTTTTGTTTCACCAAGGAAAGAATGCTAACGAGGCTACCAAAATCATTTGCTCAACTTATGGAGACGTATTGAAATTTAACAAATGAAAGCGATGGTTTAGGAGATTTGCAGAAAAAAATTTTGATCTCTTTGATCGTCATCGATCTGGAAGACCGCTTACTCTAGATGACGATGCTCTTAAGACTCATTGAATCAGATCCCAAACAAACCATACAAGAATTAGCAGAGAAACTGAATTCATCATGGTCAACTGTCCAAGAACACTTACATAAGAGTGGCAAGGTTCTTAAACAGGGTGTATGGGTACCGCATGAACTGTCAGAAAAAAACAAAGCACAGAGATGGGCGATTTGCAATTTATTGTTGACCAGACAACAAAATGACCCCTTTTTGGAATGAGTCGTAACTGGTGACGAAAAATGGGTGCTGTATTAGAATAATAAACGCAAAAAAACAGTGGCTTTCTCAAAATCAAACTCCAATTCCAACACCTAAAGATGGACTTCATCCACAAAATGTTCTGTTGTGCGTTTGGTGGGATATTCATGGAATTATTCATTACGAACTCATGAAACAAGGTAAGACTATCACAGCAGTCATCTACTGTGAATAATTAGAGTGACTACATCAAACATTGTTAATCAAACGTCCTGTGCTTGTCAATCGAAAAGGGGTAATTTTGCAGCAAGATAATGCAAAACCACATTCTGCAAGAATGACTCAAGAAAAAATTAGGCAGTTAGGATGGGAACTTCTACCACATCCTCCATATACATCGGATATTGTCCCTTATTCAAGTCCTTAGAACACAGCATAAGAAATAAAACCTTCCGTTTGCAAGATGATGTCCAAAGCAGTTTGATATCAATATGAAAAATGTAGTTCAAAAAATTGATTACTTTCCGGTCCCCCCCTTATACATCCTTGTCTCATACCAAATTTAACATTAAACCATCTTCCTGTACTTCCTTCAATTCTAACTGCTGACTTACAACTCAAATAGAGACTAAGTATTGCTTGATATAATGCCCCATTGACACCATATATCTGTAGCATGTTGAATAGCTTCTCTCTTGGCACCTTGTCATATGACTTTTCCAGATTGAAAAAACTTAAATACAGATCCATGATTTCTCAACTATTTGTCGTAAAGTTAAGATCTGATTCTGACAGCCTCTGTTTGGCCTGAATCCAGCTTGTTCTTCACCAAGCTTTTCTTCCACAATTCTTCTCAACCTTTCTCAAGTATACTGGCATAAATCTTGCCAGGAACACTCAGTAGGGAAATACCTCTGTAATTCTCACATTCAGTTTTATTTCCCTTTTTATATATGGGTGCTATGAGAGCTGTACTCCAATCATCGGGAATTTGCCCCTCTGTCCAGGCCTTCTGAACTATGCAGTGCAGCCACTGTAAGGTTTTTATACCACCATACTTGAGCATTTCTGGTCGAATATCATCTACTCCTGCTGCCTTTCCACATTTCAAGCTTTTCGAGTTTTGACACAAAATATCATCAAAAAGAAAACAGTGGGAAATTCTCATCTTCAGGTTTAATGATATGAAAATGGTACAGTGAAACACTTAAAACTCAGATTTAATAGTTCACTTATTTCATCTCTGTTGAAAAAATCATCAATATTACTATTTTTATATTATATCATACAATATGAAAATTTTAATAATACATACAAAAATCCTGTGTGGAAAATGTTAGATTAGATGCCTAAAGTCCTCGTAGGGCTACTCTCTCTGTTGCCATTGGTAGCCAGCCTTGCTGTTGTTTCAGAAGTTTAAGAATTATTGCTTCTTGGGAAGTTTCATTGTTTTTTTTTTTTTTTTTTTTTTTTTTTTTTTTTTTTTTTTTTATGTTGGGCCCATACACAGGAGGTTGATTGGTCAACCTATAGTACATTAGTACTGTGTATGTGTGGTGGGTTGGGAAAGGAGGAATTTGTTTACATTTGATTTGAAATGACTAAATTATATTCGTTGGGAAACACAGCAGGTGGGAGACTGTTCCACAGTGCAGCAATTGCAGGGATGAAGGAAGAGGAAAAGAAATTTGTTCTGTTTGTTTCTAGGTGTGCTGTGAAGGGATGTTGTGCAGCAGCTGCACATGTTCCAATGAGCTTAGTACTGGTCGGGGAATTATTGATGTTATTTCAGGTGAGTATTTCCCATGGAAATATTTGTAGAATATACTTACTGCAGAGACCAAACGTCTGTGTGAAAGTGGGGGGGAGAGTTGGTAAAGGATGGATCATTCATAAGTCTAATTGCCCTCCTCTGTATTGAGTTGAGCATTTTGAGAGAGCTTTTAGGGGCCCCACCCCATATGTGGGAGCAGTATTCAATAGTTGGTGGATTTGTGACTTGTATAATGTTAGTAGCTGTTCAGGGGTGAAGTAACATCTTGAGCAGAAGAGAAATCCTAGTTTTTTTGAGGCTGAGGATGCAATGTTCGAGATATGTTTGTGCCAGGAGAGGTTTGATATGAGGGTGATTCCGAGGAGCGAGATCTTAGGCTGTCTGGAAATTTGGGTATCGTCGAAAAGGATACTGGGAAAAAGGTGTTCTTTTTTTATGGGAAATAGTACAGAACTGGATTTTGTTGGCATTGAAATTTATGAGGTTTTCCGAACCCCATAGTAGGATGGCTTGGAGATCGGAGTTGAGGGTGGTGGTGATTGATGTTCTGTAGGATGAGGTGAGTTATGTAGGGTAAGGCTTATCAAATGCAAGCGAGGAGTATAGTGTGCTGTCATCTGCAAAACTGTGTATTAGGTTGGAGGTCAATTGCAGTAGGTCGTTGATGTATAGCAGGAACAGGGTTGGTGAGAAGACAGAACCTTTCGGAACCCAGCATTAATTGAGTGGTGCGAGGATAGGGACCCATTCACCATCACACATAGTGTGCGTCCAGACAGAAAATCCACCTACAGAAGTCCTGGGTCAGACCGAATGATGGTAGTTTGCCTAATAGGCCTTTGTGCCAGACCCAGTCAAAGGCTTTGGAGATATCTAGTGCAACCACTTGAGATTCGCCAAACCTCTCCATAGCATTTGTCCAGAGATGGGTGACATATGTGAGTAGATCTCCTATAGATCAGCAGTGAGGGAATCCATACTGGCAGTCATTTATTTGGCGAGTGTCTTCAAGATAGTGTAGGAGGTGGGAATTGGTGATTTTTTCCATTACCTTTGACAGGACTGAGGTAACCGAGATAGGGCGGTAATTGGATGGCAGTGACCTGTCACCCTTCTTGGGAATGGGCTGAATATAGGCTAATTTTCAGTTTGTGGGATAGATTCCAGTGGAGTAGGAGAGTATATATAGGTGACATAGGATAGGGGTCAGTTCTGGAGCACAATTTTTCAGAACAATTGGGGGAATGCCATCGGGGCCAGGAGACTTTTTTGGGTCTAATTGGGACAGTATTTTTCTGATTTCATCCTGGCAAAAGGATATAGGGGCATTGTATGGTGGGTGTCTGGAATGGGTGGGGGACATTTACCATCAGTAATGCATGCATTTGAAGCAAAGTATGATGCCAGAAGATTGGCTTTTTCTGTGGGTGATGAGGCAGTAGAGCCATCAGGGTGTGATAGGGGGTGGGAATAGTGTTGGACAGAAGTTACGGCCAATTGCTTTGGCAAGAGACCAAAAGGCTCGGCTGCCGTTTGGACAGGGTGCTAGTTTCCTGCTTTTGGCTCTTTCAAATTCTGTTTTGAAAGCGTTGATTGTTTTTTTGCATCTATTACGGGCTTCGGTGTAAGCTTTGAAGGAGGATGAGGTTCTTGATTTCAGCCAGTTATGGTATGTCTGGTGTTTCATCTCTACAACCTTGGTACATCTTTTAGAGAACTAGGGTTTCGTTAGAGAATGGTAGTTCAGAGTGTTGTGTGGAATGTATGTATTCATGCTGGTGAGGATTACTTTGGTAATAAGCTCGGTGCATATGATTGGGTTGGAAGGCTGGAAGCAATAGTCCAACCATGGGAATGCGGCATAGAAGTTGCGGAGGCTGTCTCACTTGGCATGTTATAGTGCCAAACTACTCTTGTATGGGAGTATCTGTGTAAACGTTTGGATGGGGGAGGAGATGAGCAATAGGTTGCGGTCAGAATTGCCGGGGGGGGGGGGGGGGCTGGGCTCACTACTTTCACTGTGTATTTGGAGGGGTCATTGGTGAGGAAGAGATCTAGGGTGTTTGGGGAGTGGTTTGGGTTGTCTGGTATTCTGGTTGGCATCTGGACAAGTTGTGTAAGGTCGTTGGTGAAGGTAAATGTTTCTGCATCTTTGCCTGCAAGATCTGTACAACTGAAGGAGGAAAGCCAGCTAGTGTTGTGGATGCTAAATCTCCTAGGAGGATGATTTCGCTGTTGGGAAAGTGGGATTGGAGAAAGTCGACTTTTAGGGAGAGGAAATTAAAGAGCTCAGGGTGGTTGGTTGCGTTGGGGGAGCAATAGAGGCAGCAGATGAATTGAACTGAGTGGGGAAGGGATATTTTCAACTAAAGAAGGTCAAAGTTGGGTGATTCTAGGTTAGGTGCTCTCTGGCAAGGTATGTCTGAGTGGATGTGTGCGCAGACATACCTTGCCCTTGTGGCGAAAGTTGTTGAAGAGTGAGTAGTTTGGGAGGTTGAGATAAGTGGTGCTAGGGGGAGGTGAGATTTGGGTTTCTTCCAGGAGGAGTAGGTGGGGTTTGGTAGACTGTAGGTGGTAGTGGACACTATTCAGGTTGGAGTTTAGGCCACGGATGTTGGTGAAGTGGATGTGTAGGGCTTTGTGGGACGTTTGTTGGACCTCATGGGTCTTGCACATTTCCTATGCGGTGCCTGCCTGCTGGTCTCCATGGTGGCATCACTTGTTTTTTTCACCAGTTTATCTTGTCTGTAGTCGATGATCCAACTGTTGTCACCATTTTGACATTTTTGTAATAAGTCTGGTTTTTGCACGTATACGCGATTGGGGGCAGGAGTCTTTGAACTTGTTGTAGATTGCTATTATTATTTTTGATGTGCTTGTCGGCGTGTCGCAAGTCACTTTTACTAGGCGCGGAAAGTTCGTACCATCCTTCCTTTTATTTATAGGCCCGAAACGATGGCACCTAACGATATTCTCGGGGTTGATGTTGCATTCTTCGGCTAGTTTCTTGATGTCCTCTTGTAGTGATTTTCCATTTTCCGTCGGGAAGTTCAGAATGATGGTGTTGAGTTTTTTGTGTTCAGCCTCCATCAAGTCGTTTACCGTTGATGCGATTAGATTGCAAAGTTCTTTCACTGGTGGAGCTTGCATTGCGCTGGTTTTCGATTTGATCTAGCTTAGCTTTGACTGCACGTATATTTTGTTGGTAAAATTCCATTTAAAGCATTGATGTGCTGTTCGAGATTTTCGACACGTTTGCCTATGTTCAGAAGTTGTTTTACCGAAGGAAGGCACAGCGGACAGGAGAACTGCTGGTTAAGTTGGATAAGTAGCTTATGTGCAGCTTCGTCATATAACCATATACAGTAAAACCTTTTTTACACTTTTCAGGGGACTGATTGAAAAAATGTGTAAATAGCAGGAAATGTAAAAAAAACATTAAAAAAAGCTAAAAGATGACTTACTGCTAGTATGTGAGTCTACATATTAGATTACAAAATTTAATAACTGAAAATAAATGAATTTACAATTACTTACATTTATCTATTGAAAAAATCTTTAATTGTTGATTGTTTTTGCTTTTCGTTTTTTTTTTTTTTTTGACATAGCACCAGGTTGCTTTGCATTGAGTTCAATGCTTGACTTGTTTTTTTATTATCGTGTTCAAAGTGGACACGGAGAGTCCGAGATCTTTTGCTAAATGCACAAGTGTTCTGGCATGCTAATCTACACATCACAGAATTGCCATCTTCTACCGAAATACATTTTCTGTCTTTTTTCTCCATATTACTAACATGGATAATCCACCATCGCAACTTGAAAGCAACTTTGACATGCTAAATTACATAGCAGAAATTCTGCAATATCAATTCATGCTGTGATTGAAAAATCACGGTATTGCTCATCTCTACATTACTGCTGCAAGCATGCAAGTCACCGTGATGGCGGAAACGAAACTACAGCCGAAAGCAACGCCATCTGGGAACAGAAATCGATTCGAAAACCAGTATTGCCACCTGAGAAAAAAAACGCAAATCATGGGAAATAACGTCCTCATCAAGTTGTTAATGGTGGGAAAACAATATATCGTAAGAATAGGCCTTAAGACGGGACCAACGGAAAATGGCGTAAATTGCGGGAACGTAAAAATGGGGTTTTACTATTAAGTATATTAAGATGTAGCTAATTTTTAAATCTGCTGCTTGCGCGCACACACACACACACACACACACACACACACACAAAAGTTTGTATTTGCTTCAGTGTGGTATAGTAGTTTTTTTCCCACTTCATTTATTCAAAGTGTCCAAGGCATGGTCACCCAGACCTGACTGACAGTAATTGTAATGGCAAATATATTTCTTGTGTTCTTTAAGACAGCTGCAAGAAAAAAGAACCTTGAATACACCTGGAACGGAGAGGGGTGAGAGAGAGAGAGAGAGTTGATTTTTAGGAGGTGGATAAAGGCAACCTCATATGAAGTTTGAAAGCAGTGCAAAAATTTTATTTCTTTCAAGTTTTTTTTCAGGTGTCCCAGTTAAATCTGAGACATAGTAATAGCATTATTATAATCTCTATGTTAAGATGGATATGAGATAGTGGAAGGAACAATTTTGTAACCATTGAATATTGATAGGAAGGATAGTGCATAAAGAAGAGTTCAGTAGTGAGGGAGGAAAGCTTGTTTGGAAGTTGATGGCTCTTTAATAAAGGGTCTTTTTGATACCATATTTAATCTAATAGACAAGCTTAGGTGTTGAACATTATTCATAACTTATTTTAACAGTATTACAACACTAAACCAATAAATTATGGTAATAAAAAAGAGATTTTTTATTTTTGGCTTATATTTCACTGGTTTTCAAACCAGTATCATCAGTGCACAGTACATGTTTCATTTAGCCTGTGACAATCAGTAAGTGAAAGAATTCAAATTGTAATGGATAAAAGATCTGAAGTCCTATTTTGGCACCCTCTAATATTAAAAAAAAAAGTATTACAGTTATGTAGGAGTTGATTTTAAGATAACAGTCTCCCGAATTTTTGGCATATTAATGCAACCATTCTTGTTTAGGTTAGGAGAATGCTTCATAGTCATTGCTGATTAAAAATAATCTTTCTGACCTATCTTCTGTAAAGCACATTGGTTTTTTTCCATCTAATCCTGTGTGAAGGTGTGTCCATAGCATAGTCTGTCAGTCCAGACTTGCTATAATAATTGTAGCAAATGTACTTTTTATGTTCTCCAAGGCAGATGTTTAATAGATCCTCCTGGTTGTCCATAGTAAGCCAAGTCACATTACATGAAACTTCATACACTCCAGGATATGCCAGAGGATGGTTTATCCTTAGGAGAAGGGTTCAGAGTTATTAGTTTAACATGTTTGAATGTCGTGTAAAGATCATATTCAGTAGTACTTTGGCAATCTTTTCAGATATACCTCAGACATAGGGAATAGGAATAGTGGTGTTTTGCTTTTGTGTGTTTTAGAAGGGATAAAGTAAGAGGGCCATGTAGCATTTTATCTATTTTGTAGGAGCTATAGCCATTGACCAGGAAAGCATGCCAAAGATATTTAAGTTCAGTGGAAAGAGCTCCATCATTAGAACAAATAGCTCTAATTCTCTAATTGTTTTTAGAATACCTGTTGGACTTGGATGATGATGTGATTGTTTATGCAGATATCTTTCTAGGTGTGTTGGCATTCGCATTCTATAAATGGAAAGAGTCCATTTATAGAATGGACCATCTGAAAGTTGGGTGACTAATGTGTCAAGGAAAGGCTAATAGTTATTAGATTCTTTTTTCTAATACTTTTTCTTTTTCTATTACTGTGAACTGAAGTTTGGGGTGTTGGCTGTTTAGGTAAGTAACAAAAGAATCAAAGGTGTCTTTGGTGCCCAATCAAAGACATCATCAACAAAGCATAACCAGACTAAGGGCTTTTACTTTGCTATGGTAAGCAGTTTGTTTTTGAAGTATTTCAAAAACTGATATGCAGTTCGGTTGCAATGATTTTATGTAACAACATTTGGCTGGATCGATTATCGAACATTGTTATGTCAGTTGTGAAAAAGACTAATTGAAAATGTGTTTATTAATTAATATTATTTTAATTACAGAGAAATGGACTTTGTTTAGTACTAAGTGTATGGTTTATCCAAGGCATAGTCTGCAACAATTATGGTCAATCAGGCCTAGTAGACCATACCTTAAACAGAATCAGATGAAAGAAAACCACCACTCCATCACAGCAAATACAAACTTGAAAGATTCTTTTTAGAATCTCTAGCAGATGTAAAAACCAGCCTGATTGAATAAATATGGTTGTATTAAACTACCCAAAAATTGGAAAACTTTAATTCTTAGGCCTCCTGCCCAACATTTAAGGCTAGCCAACAGCACCCATAGAGGGACCCTTCATAGGACTTCAGTCTTTATTTATTCTTTCTAATTTCTTCCATGTATTGTTTCTTGTTTGTTTTTATGTATGTTATTACAATTTTAACATTGTACTCCTAATGTTGTCTCTGTGACTGAGACGAAATATTGAAATCGATTAAACCTGTTGTTTAATGATTACTCTTTGTGCTGTAAGTTATTCCATTAAAGTGCAACATTAATGTAAACCAGCACCTAAGCCTAAATACTCATTTTACTCATTTTTGATGTAGTGAATAATGGTTATAACAAGGAAATTTTGTTGGTCCCGTGGTGGTCACATGGTTTGACTGTAGTTCAAAACTTCTCAAGATTTGCAAAATGGTAATTCTCAGACTCCTGGGTTAACAGCCAAAGCCAATTGAAGATGTTAGACTTACTTATTTACTGTCCACTTCTGTTGGGAACAGGTTGAGTCTTCCATGTTTCCACAACAACCTCCAGGAATCTCCGTCTCTTGCATGGCTAGTGCGCTGTTTATAGGTTTGTAGTCCTGAGTTAACCTTTATTGATGTTATCCATTTAGTCTTGGTCTTTCTTTTTCTTCTAATCTTGCATACAGAGTGAGGTTGAGTAGCTTTTGTGGTGGCATTCACTTGACATGTCCATACCATTGAAGTTTGATCATTTTCTATTAATGAGTCTGTATAGTTTAGGTCTTGTCTTATAGTTACATTTGTTTTATTTTCTGTCCATTTTGTTTTATTTATTTTTCTGAGATATTTCATCTCAAAAGTCTCCAGTTTTCATTATAATTGCATTATATAATTTTATTTTTAGAGGTTCGGAGATTTTATTATTTTTCTAGATTTTACCTAGCTTATTAAATGATAACTATGCAGTCGATATTCTATTTAATAGTGGTCATGGTATCTAAGGGTTCTGTTATTACTGTTCCTAAATAGTTGAATTATTTTAGTTGTTCAATTGTTGACCCATTGAAGGAGAAGTTTACTTTTTCTTCATTTTTAGCAATTATCAAGATTTTTGTTTTGTCCATGTTTGTGGTCAGACTGTATTGTTTAGTTTGGTTATTGGTTCACCATTTTTGATTTTGTGTCTGTTATCATTATGATGTCATCTACACATTTTATGTTATTAAGGTTATAACCATTTAGGTTGACCCCTTTTTTCTCTTTCCAAAGCTTTGTGTGATGTTAAAAAGGTATGGGGAGATGAGACATCCTTGGGCTACTCTTTTACTGATGTTTATTTTATCTGTTATCTGTTGAATTTAATTGTTGCAGATGCAGCATTGAGTAAGATGACAATGAGTGTATGAATGGCATTTGGAAGAAGCAATTAAAAATATATCTTGATAGGTTCACAGGATTCGATGACAAGCCTTACTGTTCATGAGATATTGCTGCTTGCTAAATAGTTGGTAGTGGAAGCTGACAAAGACCTCATAGAATTATTTATTATTATTTCTTGACACCTCCAAGGTGTCCGAAAACTCATCTAGGGATGATAACCTACTCTACAGCTCTCCGCCTCCACCACTACTCCGAACCTCTACTATCATTATCATCTACATCAACGCCATCTACTGCCCACCACCATCACCACCACTAGTATTTTTTGTCTCTACTTTGTCTTTCTTTTTTTTCTAATGGATTTAAGGATTCTTTTATCAAAAAAGTTTTTAACTGTTATTGTATCTCTACCTCTTCCAGTACAGAAGAAATAACTCTCATTCCTATCCCTTATGTGCATGACATTACTGAACACATAGTGAAAGTTTTAAAACCACTGAATATTTTGTTGCCTTGTGTCCCATCAGAAAAGTCTACCTTTCTCACTTCCACCTCTCAGTTATCTAGGTATCTACCAGATTCCTTGCTCTTGTGGATTATCCAATTTTCAACAAACCAGTGTTTCTCAAACTTCAGATATCTGTGTACCCCTTCTTAAATTTTCATTATTACCAAGTACCCCCTTATCAAAATCATCATCATCATCATGCATTTCAAGGATTTAGGCCTAGCATGGCCTGATCCGGCCTTAGAAGTCATCGTTGAATCGTTTAAGAGGACGTCCTGGTTTTCTTTTTCCTAATGGCTTGTACTTGAAGGCTTGTTTTGGTAATCTTTCTGTTTTCATTCTTTGAATGTGTTCCATCCATTTATGTTTATATTTTTTAATTTTTGCTATTACTGGTTCTTGGTTTAATTCTTTCATAATTTCTTCCTTTCTTTTGTGATCAAATAAGGTATGCTTTGCAGTTTTTTCATAAATTTCATTTCTGCTGTTATTAATCTTTGTTTGTCTTTTTGTTTTATTGTCCAGATTTCGCTTCCATACATTAAGACTGGTAGGGCTAATGATTTGTATACTTTTTTTTTATATAACTAGGTTTGGTTTAAATATAGAGTTAATTACACCTGTTATTTTTAAATATTTTGCCATTTTTATGTTTATATCTCTTTCATTTTCATATGTGATCATAGGTAGTTAACAAGATTTTAGAACAGGTCAATTCATTTATCTATTACTATTTTAGTTCTTGCTGGACCTTGTCCTTTAAAGGCCATAGTTTTTGATTTTTCTGTTGATATTATCATACGATAATCTTTGGTTATCTCAATTAGATCTAAAATAGCTTTCTTTAAGTTATCTTCAGAATTTGTAATTATTATTTGGTCGTCGGCAAAAAGGAGAGTGTTTAAGTTCACTGTAGGAGAAAGTTTAATTCCTTGATGTAAATTTTTATTCCATTTTATTATTATTTCATTTAAGTAGATATTAAAAAAAGTTGCTGAGAGGAGACATTCCTGTCGGATCCGTTGGTTTATCTCTCTCGTATATGATAGCTCGTGATTTAATCTTATTTGTATTTGATTATTTTCATATATACTTGTGATAGCTTTTAGGATATTATTTGGTATTTGTCTTTCTTTTAATATGTTAAATAATGTTTCTTTTAACTTTGTCAAATGCTTTTTCAAAGTCAATAAATGCAATATGTGTTTCTAAATTGTATTCTCTTCTCTTCTCTATTATTAATTTTAGGCAAAAGGCCTGGTCTATACATGATCGTCCTTTTCAAAATCCATCATCATTATCAAATTCCTGCCATGTACCCTCAAGGAGTGTACAGGATATGATAGTACTAAATCAAAAATTTACATCATTACTAACCTCCTATCTACAATTTTCCTCCAAATCAGCCTGTTACTTGTCAAGACTCAACATTACCAGATCTTATATTTCTATCGTCTAAGGCACTTTGTACCGTATCAATCCACCTATATCTTGGTCTTCCTCTGGGTCATTTTCCTGCCAACTTGGCAGATAAACACTTGTTTTTCTAATCTTTCCTCACCCATTCTGTTTAAGTGACCATACCACCTGAGATTAGCTGTGCTAATGCATTCCTGGATGCTGACAATGCCAAGTTCTTTCCTAATATTCTCGTTTTTAATATGATATTGACATTGATGCTATCTGTTCATGCCTCTAATCCTTCTCAGGTACCTCTAAAATAAAGTTTTCGGAATATTTCATTAGTTTGCTTTTTAAGATTCTGCTATATATTTTGTTACAGGAATTTAGTATACTGATACCTCTATAGTTTTTAGGGTCATCTCTATTACCTTTTTTAAAGATAGGAATCACAATTGCTTTTTTCCATTCTACTAGGGGATACCAGTTGAATAGATTTTATTTAAAAATAATAAGAGTCTTTCTTTGAATCTTGTTCCTGCGTATTTATATAGTTCTGAACCTAGCTTATCTTCTCTGGGTGATTTTCCATTTCTTGTTTCTTTCAGGCTGATTTCTAATTCTTTAGTTATTTCCTTTTTATTTTCGTTAATTGTTAGCCAATTGTCTTTTTTAAAATATTTGTCTGTCCACAATTCTATGTAGTAATTTAGAAATTCTTCTAATTTCAATTCGGTGTTTAATTTTATGTTTTCTTTGGTATCTGCATTTAAGTGTTTCAAAATCTTATATACATTGGGTCTTATTTTATATAAATCATGTTCTAAATTAGAAACAAATTTATTCCATGATTCTCTGTCTTTTTCTGACTTCTCTTTTAGCTATGGCTCTTATTCTCTTATATTCTATTTCATCTTCTAATCTTTTACTGCTTAACCATTTGTGATAGGCTTCTTTTTTCTTTTTGATTATTTCTTTGATTGTATCATCCCAGATCTTCAGTTTTTTCCTTTTAATTGAATTTTTTGGTCTTTCCTAAGCTTTCATTTGCTGCTGCATTTAGTATCGTTTTTATATTAAGCCATTCTATTTCTATTTCTTCATTTTGTTTTATTTTATCAAGATATTGATTAATTCTTTGTTCATATAGCCATTGTACATTTGTGTCATTCAGTAGTCTAGTTTTATAAGCAAATGCTTCAACTTTTCTTTCTGTTGTTGTTACTTGTAGCTGTTGGATCCTAGTTCTTCTTAATCTATACTTTGGATCCGGCATGTTAGTCACTATGATGTTCTTAAACAAAATTATAAGTTGCTAGTTGATTTCTAATTCAATATAGAGAAAATTTATATTTATAGACTGCGCCACTCTATATCTTAATTGGTTCAAGAATTGAAGAAAAATCAACTCGCAACTATCCTCTTTTATATGATGTTATTATATACACTGGCCGAGTATATTTAACTTACTTAATTTTCCCGCTTTGGTTCGAATATTTTATGAATGGTGCAGTAAAAGAGATTCAGGCAAAATACAACTTTTCATTAACAAAAACAAACATTTAATTTCAAAATCATAAATTTTACACTTAACTTCAAATCAGTAATTAAGATATCACAATCACTTCAGCTTCTCCGATAAGTACAATCAAACTCTGAAAAGATAAATCTGTTATCTCTATGTCACAGTCTTTTCATAGTTCCTTAAGTTCCAAATACAATAAAAATTGCAGTAATACCTCTTCATAAACAGACACTTAATTTTACGCTTCTTTTAATTCTCCACGATAGTTACTGTTAACATCAGAGAATTCTCTGAACAGAAATATTAAAGTTGGAATAATCTTACCGTTAATCTTTTTCCTTCATCAACATACACACAAACACTTTTTATAACTGTAAACACTTTTAACAATAAACAGCACTCATTAAAATAAATCTTCTAGCATTAACTGAATTAATTTACGGGCACAATACATTTAATCAGATGTTCTTGTATGAAGCACTACTGATTACTCTTGAATTAGGGCAATACACAATAATTCTTTAACTTGGGGTTTTATATGTACAGATGTTCATTCCTCCGGCATTCAAATAATTCTTTAGGCACTATAATTCTAAATCCCGCTCTCATTAAACACAACCCTGTTGCCTCTATTTATTCTCTAGTTACTTCTTACTATGCTTCACGTTTCAGTGTGTCCTTGAAAGGTTGGACCTGAAAATAAATCTCAACTAAAATATCGCTAGTCATTCAGTAGTCACTCAGCTATCTTCCGTTGCTTTATTTGTTATTCAGAAACTTATTAGCTAACTACTTCTCAACTTATAGACTTTATTTAGTTGCTTGAGTGACTTGCCGACTCGCTATTATCGCACTGTGATTGCCGAATGCCCGATTCCAACCTAATGCCAATCCTTCTCTCTCTAATAAATCTCTAATGCTCTAATCCCCTAATTTCCGCGTTCGTTGCTTTTTATATTCATTCTTCCTGCCTAAATTCTTCTCGTGATTTCTTTCTAAACTCTTTTCAATAAACCTCACGTGGTGTTCCAAAACGTGCTCGCTCACTTACATACGTTTCCATGACAACAAAACAAAATATAATAAAATTGAGCTATTGCATAACGTTAAACTTTCACAAACAGGAATAAATAAAGAATATTTATATTTCAATTAATGCGCAGTTAATTTATCAGATACAAATTTTTATAATATTGACATAACAATAAATAAAATAACTTATTAATATTTAATACAGTCTTTTCATTATACTTACATATCTTTGATTAAATAATTAAATATTAGACAAAATTAAGGTAGTTATATGAATATTAAATTTTAAAATAAGTTGTTTACATTAAATAATATTTACAAGTCTAGCCTTTGTGATGGAAGATCATGTTGGATTCTGAACCAAATAATAATTACTCTAATCTCTACATAATCAGAGTCCAACATAGCCATTTAGGTGGTAATCTTAATTTTATTTTAACAAGGAAGTGATCACTGCTTATTTCATATCCTCTGTGAACTTGTGAACTCTAACATCTAGTGAAAATTTTGATGTCTTTTCATTTAATATAAAATAATCTAATATTGATTTCCATCCTCTTGCTGCCCAAGTATATTTATGTATGTCTTTATGTTTATAGAAGGAATTCATTATTTTTAGGTTATTATAAACTACAAAGTCAATCAATTTTTTACCATTCCTGTTTAGAGTATGTTCTCCATCTATTGCTATATTATTATTAATTTTCGTGTTTCCAATTCTTGCATTTAAGTCTCCTGCTAAAATTAAGTAATCCTCAGCCATAGCCAAGTTAGCCGGTCTTGGGTGTGGGCAGCAGGGTTTTTCCGCCAGTTTATCTGGGGTTTTTCATCCTGCAAGCAGGCAAACCGGCCCCGTGAACACACAGGTTACAGTCATAAATACTTACAGCAAGGAAGGCAACGGGAAACCACCTTGCTCATAATCATCTCTCCCTAGAATGGTAGCATATAGCTACCCTCCCTCGGCCGTATGGCAGATGGGAACCAGAAGAAGATATATGTTTTGTAGCTGATTATAAAAATCATTATTATCCTGCTCTCTTCTTTCTTCTGGGGCATATAAACCAGTTTTTGTTAAATAGCCTCTATCTATTTTTATTCTAGCTTCTATTATTCTTTCATTCCATAATTTATAATGTTTTAACTGTTTTGAAAGGGAGTTATGAATCTAAATCATGACTCCTGCTTGTGCTCTTTGGTCTCTGTCAACTCCACTGTATATTACATTAAAATTTTAATGTTTCATTTTTTAAAATTTTTAAAAATTTCAAAATTTCAAAATAATAATAAATAAAGTATATTTCATTGTAAATGTCTATTTTATTTGAATTTATATGTTCATGTAAACCAAAAATATGATTTATTTGTAATGGAACAAAATTTAGAATAGGTTCCTCTTCATTTCCCGTCCATGAAAATCCACATTTCAAGTAATTCATATCATACTTACGAAGATTTTTCATCTCCTTCCTAGTTGGTTCTCTAGAGATGTCAGACGACACATCCTTATCAATTTCATTTGATCCAGATACAATATCAACGCTTTCTTGTCACTTACAGCTATTTGTATCTGCTTTATTGCTCTCTTTTGTGCATTGTATAAATCCAGTCTTTAACCAATGATCCATACTTAAGAATTTGAAAGCTCAAAATATTACCGTATTTATTCGAATATAACTCGCACTCTTTTTTCCAGAATTAAAGCTAAAAAATCGTGGTGCGAGATATATACTGGGATTTTTGGAAAGTAAAGTTCAGAAAAAAAACTGAAATTGATGTGACTTGCCAAGAAGCTCCTATTCGCTATCACTAATTTTGGCATCGAGAACAGTTTTCTTATGTGCATCGTCAGTCATCTACCCAAATAGCTTCATCTTCTTTCCCATTATTTCAAGCAAAAATTACCAGTTATTTACAAGACTTGAGATACATAATGAACAATCCTTCACAAATGACTAGAGGTAAAAGCAGAGCACCAAACAGACAGCATTGTTAGGCCAGTAGAGAGAGAGCAGTGTAAAATCTTGAATAAAAGGAGTTTTTGTAATAAAATACCTTTTATGCAGATTTTACAAGTATGCTAAGTCCCACTAAAATACTTGTGTATTAATAGAAAAACTTGGTGTAATCGAAATGGAAATAATGTTCTTTTTGAATTATTGAATCTTATAATATCAAAAGTTTTGTGTTAGAACAAAGGAAATTATATATAAGGTAAATTGTGTCAAAGTGTACCTCTAGTCAACTAAAATTCCAGACAGATTAAGGGATTAAGTCATGACCTGAGGCCACTGCAAATGCGAAGGTCGACATTACACAGGGTTTCCCATCTGAGTCCACCGATCGACGAGGATGACAGGTGCAGAACACCAGGGTTCCCAGGGGAGTTAGAAAAACGAAGGTCATCGGAACCGTATAAATAGCAGTTTCTGCATCGAGACGGGATTTTTACTTGCTTACTGGCTTGGTTTAGTCTGTTCCTGGGAGTTAAGAGTGTGTTCCGGAGTGGAGTTTCTGTTCGTAGGGCAGGAAGTCACGTGGAGTTCCGACGAAAGAGTTCGGACTCATGACGGTATCAAGGTCAACTTAAGCCGAGGAGTTTAGAAGAAAGTACGATGATCATTAACGGCAGCTGAGCTTCACTAGAATCATAGGTGATGAATCGTTATCCTATTCTGAGACCTGTGTTCACAGAGCAATGGCCAGAAAAATGATGCAACTAAGGCACGCCGTATTAGGAGGAACCAGATGCCGAACTTCCAATCCGTAGGAATTAAATTGTCCACCAATAACAAGAAAGAAGTCTTGCAAATTTCGAAAAAAGATGTTCAGGTGCAGTGACAAAGTCTAACGGAAACAGGAAGGGATAATCAGCTATAGAGGACCAGACTTCGTGAAAAGTAAGAACTTTCCATTACTTAATCAGAAAGAAACTTAGATTGAGATGGTGGTTTGAATTGATGGAATTGTTTTAAAATTAGAGTTACAAGACTTTAGGCCTTTGATCTAACAGTTGAATTAATGTAAGAGAAAGTCTAGCTGAGTTGTATAGTGAATCTACTTGTATTTAATTGTAGTAGTCATTCCTTAAGGCTGAAGTTTTATATGTTGACGATTTGATTATATGTAAAGTTAAGAAAGGGGGGTAAAAATTTCTAGACAAGTAGTCCTGCTGAGATTCAGATGATTGTGAGAAATGATTGTATAACTTGTATTGAGGTGTTAGATATAGCGTACATATTAGATTTAAGTCAAATTAATTTGTGTCAATTGTGTATTTGTTTCTTAGTAATGAATAAATTGTTTTCTTGTCAAAATAACTTGCCTGATCTCTAAGTTCAATGCACTACTCATAAAATCGAACCTTTGTGTCTTAAAGTAGATATTGCCACGACTGCAGAGTAAGAAATATTTGTAATTTGATATAGAGATAAGTTGGAAAGGAAGGAGCTGTGTGTCATACTGGGTGTTCTATTCTTCGGAGGGAAATTCTCCTCTTATCCTAGAATTTTGGTAGCGCAGCTGACTAACAAACTTAAATTTTGGAAAATTAAATTTTCCAAAATTTAATTTAGAATAAACACCAGTAAATCGGACAAAGAGATTGGCTCCAGCCCGAGGCACTTTCTTTGTTCTTGATGTCTTGCACACACGAGCCTTACTAATTGCGGCCACAAAATAGAGGTAACGTAACTAACGATGGGTCAGAAGTATAGTAAAAGTTAAGAAGATAAGTTTCAAACGAGAAAATGTAGAAATTTACAAAGGCGCAGCTGAACAAGAATTAATTAATAAGAACCATAATTAATAAGAATTAGATTAAACAATAAAAAAACATAGATTTAATAGCAGTTATGAAGAAGTGCATATGATTGGTGTGGTATTAACAAAAGATCGTGCGAACCAAAGACAAGCCAACAGTTGAGCTGAAATGCTAATTCTCTTCAACTGAAACACATTCACTATATATTTCTTAGTGTTAATATGTTCATGCAAGGTTGGTGTCAAGCAAAACCATATGTTGCACCGGCAACATATGGTTTTGCTTGAAACTATATAGCAGTTTCTGTTGGAGGGGAGATGTGATTCATAAGTTAGTGTCGTTTTTATCCCAGTTGTCTCCAATTGCACTATTTGTTGAGAAATATATTATAGACTGCAAATGTCTCTGTACCTTATTTAGTGATACAATAAAACTACTTGTTTTTCTTGCGTCTTCAGCATAGGGACGCTGTTGGGGAGGGCATGTTGTTTACCGCAGAGAGCGAGTTACTATCATCAGGATATGACCGTCGTGGCAGTAACTCGCAATTTGAGTAGGAGAATTCATACATAATATATAATTCATTGAGAAATATGTACATTTAAAGTAATTCTTTTTTTCTTAATAATGATTCCATTCATTAATGATGCATAGCCGAAAATTGCCACGTACCCCCTGAAGACCTTTCGTGTACCCCCAAGGGTACGTGTACTACACTTTGAGAAACACTGGTCTAGAAGAATACAAATCTTATATTAAATACCACAAGCCTGAACAGTCTGGACTTGCAGAGCTTGCTGTCAACACTAAACATAGCTTTGATCTAAAAATTGAGACGTAAGTGGAAGAATCCATTATAACTGATTAATAATGCAATCGCATTCATTTAAAAAATTCTACAAATAAAAAAATTTAAATTAACATAAGTGATTCCATTAATAATTAGTTATAATAGAGTGTTTATAAGTTAGAAAATTATTTACCTTATTTAGTTATCTTACATTAGCTACTCAGGTGGCACTTTTTAGAATTGTCTGTTACTGATTAATTGCTGTTCTGTGATCGAGTACTGATGATGCCTACGATACTTAGGTGAACATTCTACAGTAATAGTTTTTTACATGAGTTTTTCATCCATTTTTAGAATTCTTTTGATTATGCCAACTTACAGTATTTCATTATTGAAACAAATTTATGTTCAAGTCATGGACTAGTCATTAGTAAACATATGTTCTGACATAAAGCCATATATATGTATAAATTCATTAGAAAGAACACACAAGCAATAAGAAGTCTTGATTGTTGGATTATTGATAATAATATTTGAGAGAGTTTGAACAAAATACATGCAAAATTTAGAAAAATCCATTGGCAAAATCTGAAGAAAAAATTGATTCGGCCATGAAAGCGGCATGTGGTGACGTAGCCGGTAGACTCAAGAATTTAAAGTTGCAAAAGTGAGAGATCTTAAATTAAGAGAGTGAAAGGATGTTATCAATGACAGAATTGTATTAACATAAAGATATCATGATACCTTCACGAGTTCTTGGATTCGTCTAAGTGGCTACGCAATATCATGTGATCTATTGCTACACTATACATAAGATGGCATGATCTGCTTTTTTACTAGGCTATCTACCAACCACTATATATTATTTTTGTCTGTTAATTGAGTGTTCTCTGGCCAGTATACCTATTTTGTGGTATAAAAGTCTGAATTTCCATGAGAGAGAGAGAGAGAGAGAGAGAAAGTCACATATCTCTACATGAGATTGGCTAACTCATCCTTTAAAAAGTCAGTATCAAGACTACTTTAATAATGAAAGAATTAAATAGATCTTTTTTCAGTTGAAGGGCACTTCACATTATTCTGCCAACTGTGCTACAGTCCTTAAATATTAACATGCTAACAATGCCAAGTTCGGCATTCACTAATGTGTGATCAGAGCTAATCTAATCTAACCTAGTATGGTCATTCAGCAGGATGGGAGAAAGGTAGTAAAACAGATGGTTGATGCAAGAATGGTAAGAAAAAGGCTCTGAGGATTACTAAGCTTTAGATGGATTGAAACTGTTTGCATTGCCTTAGAAGATTGAAGTATTATATTTGACAGTATTGAGAACCTGACAAATAACAGATTTACTAGAATACCTGACTTTACACAGTTTTGAGTAACATACTTTTTCAATTAACATGGTTAGTAAATTGATTTCACAATTTATTTAACATGGGTTAAAAATTCTCATAACATGAAAGAACTCAGAAGAATGAGTGCACTGATTTGTTCACATATTCAAAATATTTTTTGACCAATCAAGAACTAGTATCCACTGATGCCAGCAGAGATAGCTATCTGCTTTTGGTATCATCCAGTGATATTTGGCATCTGATGTGTTCCTTGGATTCTAAAGTCCCATTTGTAATTTCTGGCAAAGTTTGAAGCAAAGTAATTTTAAGATGCTGCAAATAGATAAGCAGAATCTAGTCCAAATGAAACTTCTGGGACTCTCACTGACCTTGAGGGTTTTTGAAGCAAAGCAATTTTAAGATGCTGCAAATAGATAAGCAGAATCTAGTCCAAATGAAACTTCTGGGACTCTCACTGACCTTGAGGTTAGATTATCTGTTATATCACTAAACACCTGTGGCAGCTCGTCCATAAGGGCTGCAGGGCTGCCTTAAATTTAGTATTAGTTTAATCATTTTATAAGAGATTGCTTATACATGGAAATTCAATGGAATTGCTGATTTGAATTTAATTGAAATATTTGAAATTCACTATATGGCACTTCAGTTAAATGAATTAGTGCAACTCTGATTTTGGAATGTTGCTTATTTATTTAGGTAACAGAAATATTACTATACTCCCCTCCCCATCACTTTTTTTCATTTAATATTTAATGACAGGTTTTTAAAATTAAGAGTGGATTCATTATTTACTGTACCAAGAGGCTGAATTGGTAAAAGCCAATTTGATGTAATATTTATCTTTCTATATTCTTTATTATTTCATTTAGTATTAATCTTTCAGTCTTCTGTAAGTGATAATAAATGTTTATGTTTTAGAGGAGTCTTTCAGAATCTTATAGAGAAACATTTTCCAGCTTCTAATAGAAGAAAAACTTTAAAGTTACTGGGACTTGATGAAATATTTGATCACACAAAGGGCTCAAAACGTAAACGATGTAAGTTTATTTTATTGTGCTGATTAGTTGTTTATAGATTACAAGAATATTTAAATGGTTTGTGTTACTAAATATGATACATTAAATTGGATTTTTTATTGGACCATGATTATGTATATATGTTTATCAAAATCATGGTCCAATAAAAAATCCAATTTAATGTATCATATTTAGTAAAAAAAGGACCAAATATTAACTATCAAAAAGTTTGTGTTACATTATTATTTTATTATTATTGTATGGGCACTTCCATGGAATCCAAAGACTCATCATGAGAGACCCAATTTATAAACACAATCTATCATACCTCTTCTTAAACCCATTAACAGACAAAGCACTAACAACTGACTCTGGCAACCCATTCCATTCCATTCATTAACAACTATCCAAGTGAAAAATCTAGTTCTCACACCCTTACTAACCACACTTTTACTCACCCTCTAGGGATGAACTCTTGTTTTGTCCCCTCTAGCTAAGTGTTGAAACATTTCCCTGCATCATTCCTATAAAATACTTTGACTTAAATGTTTCTATCATATTCCCTCTTTTCTGCCTATCAAATGACTTCTGCAGTCCTTGAATCTATCCTCATAGGGAATATTTTCACTAGGTAATTCACCTCTAGCTCCTCTCCAGCACTTCCTCATCCCCAAGAAATGCAGGTGACCAGACCTAAGTACAGTAATTCAAACATAGATGTTTCAGTGCCTTATAAAGCTTGCATGAAATTCTATCATGTTGTACCATCATTTTATATTTTGGTTTAAGCCAATAAGAATATAATTTGGTCGGCTAAATCCAATCCTCAACTTCTCGGTTGAGGATTTGTCATTAAGTCAGAAGCCCTGGTCGGTTTTCCGCATTCCTTTAAAAGCTATGTGGAGGTCTCCTCTCAGTTATACAGAATATCTCTAACAAACGAGTATCTCAAAATACATAACTTTACATTTCTCCTCATTAAACTGATACCCCATACCGATTATCTTTTGTCCATACTGACAGCCTATTTAACCCATTCTGCAAGCTCTCAACATCATCTTGGATTCACTATTACTTCACCTAATTTTGCATCATCAGCAAACAACTGAATATTTCCCTTCAGGTTATTTCCTGTATTATTTATGTAAAAATTAAATAGTAATGGTTCTTACACTGAATCTTACAGTACGCCACTAGTCACCAGCTTTCATATGAATTCTGCTTCTCCACATGCCACTTTCTGATATCTATCTAGCAGCACCTGCTTATCCACATAACCAGTGTCATATCCATCCCCATTGGTTTTAATGTGGATGGATAGATATGATGGATTCATTTGACTGAATACCACATGGAACTCTGCATAAGAGTTCCATGTGGTATTCAGTCAAATGCATTTTACAAAATCCAGCAGAATTGTCATGCAGCCATTTCCCCTTATCCAACTCAGATGCCACTCCATTATAAGAAGTTAGTAAATTACTAAGGCATGACTGACTTTTCACAGAGCCATGTTGCCCCTCATAGAGTATCGTATTCTTATCCACCCATTCCTGAATTCTCTTTTTGACCAATTTTTCCAATAATTTTACCACCACTCATGAGATACTGATTGGTCTATAATTTGCTACTGTAGTCTTAGAACCTCAAGGGAATTATTTCACCCTCTTTCCACTCCCTTGGAACTCTGGTAGTGCCTAGTAAGAGTCATTACCAGTACCCTTGCACATTCCCTCAAAATGCTAGCTGATATCCCATCAATCTCACAGCTGTATTCACACTGAGATTCTGCAATATCCCAAGAACTTCCAGTTCATCCACCTCTATTCCCACATCAGTCTCTGCCACATGTGTCACAGCATTAATCTCACTTGGATGATATACCATTACAAAGTGGTCACTCAGTAACTTTTTATCTGCTTCTGTCATCTCATGACTGTTAGTACACATTAAGATTATTCTTCTATAGTCATTCTTCTTCTTACTTGTCACATAGCAAAAGAACTCTTTGGGCTGCTTCCCTTAGACTGCTTGACTACAAGAAGAAAGTATTCTTCTCGTAATCTGTTTTTGCCACACTGGTCATCCTTCTTGCCTGATCCTTGTACTGTTCATGAATTTGCTAATCACCTTTTTTTTTTTTTGAATTTTTTTTTTCTTTTCTTTTTCTGAATCTCATGCTTAATGATATTACTCATCCATCTGACTCCTACTTGATTAACCCTCATCATATAATGCATCAATTTTTTAACAATGTTTGAAGTGCCTCCATTGTACAGTCAGAACATCACATGTTCTTTGATGTGAAAGATTTAGTTTGCATCCTATGTAGAACACAAGGATTGTGTTCTACGTAGGATGCAAAGGCTTGATTTCACACTTTTTTTTTTGCTTTATTGCTGTAATATAATATATATATATATATATATATATATATATATAATGTATAAAAACCTTCTTTCTGGTGTATCCTACAGTTAAAGGCATGTCATTCTTTCACTCATAAAAACTTCTTAGTGACTATGTGCAAAATAGACAAACCAACTAGAAAACTACAATTTATGGACATAGCATCTTGTCTCATGGATTTGATTGCTTCATCCTTAATCTTCCAGTTTCCCTTCTTGATATGACTTTTGGATTTTTCTGTTTAGTTGCTGAATTTTGTTCTTCTGAGTATTTCAGGCAATCAGAAATTATCTACATTAGTTTCATTTTCACATTTTGGTTTTTCAAAGGCTTGATATCTCTCTCTCTCTCTCTCTCTGTCTTTCTCCACTTAGGATCAGTTTTGCATTTTGTAGTGTGGGAAAAAAGGTCAAGTTTCCAGGAATTTGGAAGAGTCTGCTTCCTCCATCTGAAATGATCTAACTCATTTCATCTTGAAAAAACACCTAGCAGAATTAAAATTCCTTTGATCATGGAAAGAATTTGAATATGTATCTCTTTATTAGGTAAGTGGTTAAGTGATTCCTTTTAAAACTACCCAATCATAGAGCCTGTCTTTTACCCAGTTGCTCTTTTTTAATGACTCAGAGAATTCCTATCACCATTAATGTAAACTCAGCAGAAATAACTTGCAATCAGTAATGTTTAATGGAATGAAAAGAGTATATATAATGAAGTAAACAAAGTGTTAAGTTAATACAATTTGTATTGGACCCCCGAAAGCTTTTTTGGGGGGGGGGGGTCTAATATAAATTGTAACACACACATAAGCAACATAAAATGAAGATTGTTAATCTAAAGTCTCAGGAAAGATGCCCACTATAAGGACAAGTAGGAAGCCTAGATTGTAACTCATTATTCCAAAGAATTACTAGTTCCCATATTTTTGGGAGTTTAATACATCCATACTTAAAGTAGGTTTAGTTTTTAGACAATTGCAGATTCTAGAAAAAGCCTCTCACTTTTGTGTTGAAATGATTTGGAGGAAAATTGTCAGTTGAAAGTTAGAAATGATGTAACTTTTTCAAGTAGTACTACTGTTAATCCTGTAAACCCCCCCCCCCCCACCTAGGGCACAAACCAGGAATTTGATGATGAATTATTCAACTCCACTTCACACCATACTAGGTTTGGTGATTTTACCAAACTTATTTGTCTATTTCCATATTTAATTTTCCACTCTCACTGAAAAGTGCACATAAATTATTTTATTTGTTTTGTTCTAGGTTCTTCATTGAGAATATTTTCTATTCTAAATACATTTTGAGGTTTCCATGTTCTTAGCTATGTTCACAGTTTTATTCTTTTTACTGTGAATCAAATAAATTAAATGTTACAGCTGTTTCGGTGTAATTAAAGAATCCTGAGGACGTGCACTGGATTTGTTTAGGGTTCACATCATCTGCTAAAGCAAAGAGCAAGTTTATATCCATGAATCTGATATCAAGTTTAATGCCAGCTTCTTTCATAATACAATCCATATAAATGATGAAGATAGTGTGTATCTTCATCATTTATATGCTTATGCACCCGGGGCAGAGCTGACTACTACCGGGTGTGTCCCCAGGTGGCGGATCGGGGAACAGCCTTCAGATATGGAGGTTAGCTGCGATATAAGCAGAGCAATCTGGCAAATAAGCAGCCGTGGACCAACAGCGACTGAGCTATCAGGGCGTGGGGGAGCAGAAGTGGCAACTCTGTCTCACTTAAAACCTCACAAAGCCCAATGACAACTCGGTGACATGGCGAGTAGTGTCGCCATTAAATAAGTACCTGCTGGGGTCACTGCCCCTGACAATGGGAAGCAGCATTATCAGTACTGACACAAGGTTGAAGCCAAATGATGACGGAAAAGCTTGTGATCAGAGATTTGCAGATGGCAATATGATTATATTGCCATCTGCAAATCTACCTTATCTCCAGAACAACCATCATGGCGAGCAAACCCTTACAATTGGCCCCAAGTTCCCGGCGTCCCTTAAATGGGACAGGGGTGCGAAGAATCTCCGGGCTCAAAATGGTGTCCGCTTTTAAAATTGCAACTTGGAATGTCAGAACTCTGTATGAAGCTGGCAAATTAAGAAATGCCACAAGAGAAATGAAGAGGCTGGGCATCTGGATTTTGGGAATTTGCGAGACAAGATGGCCAGGATCTGGAAAGTGTCAACAAGATAATATGACAATGTATTACTCTGGGAATGATGAGAACAAACATCGACATGGTGTAGCTGTAATAGTAGATGAAGAAATCAATAAATCAGTAATAAATTGGATTCCATTTTCTGAAAGGATAATGCTGTTGCAACTTAAGGGAAACCCCGTTAACATAAATATCATCCAAGCTTATGCACCCACAGCTGACAAAAGTGAAGAAGATGTTGAAGAGTTTTATGAACACCTAAAAGAGATTAAAAACCTAACAAAGAAACATGATATAAACATAGTGATGGGTGACTTCAATGCAAAAGTGGGAAGAGGGGGTGATGGAGAAATTGTTGGCGAACATGGCTTAGGCACCAGAAATGACAGAGGAGATCGCCTAGTCCAATTCTGTCAGGAAGAAGATCTAACAATAGCAAATACCTGGTTTAAACTTCCACCAAGAAGACTGTCCACTTGGAAATCGCCTCAAGATAACCAACATAATATTGTCAGAAATCAAATTGATTACATACTGATAAATAAAAGATTCCACAGTAGTATAAAGAGTGCAAAGACTTATCCTGGAGCAGATATCTTATCAGACCACAATCCCATAGTTGCAGAAGTACGTCTTAGATTAAAATCAGCTAAAAAATCACAAAAGAAGAAAAAGAAAATTGATGTAGAAAAACTGAAAGACCCGAACATAAATAAAAGTGCCAAGACACAGCTTAACCTGCGATTACAACAGATTAACATAGAAGAAAATAAAAGTGTGGAATCTCTTTGGAATAGCTTAAAGAATGCCATCGTAACAACAAGTATTGAAGAAGTAGGTTATGTGAATAATATAAAACAACAGGAATGGATGACAGATGAGATTCTTTCTCTTATTGATACAAGAAGAATGTATAAAAACAAAGACCTAGCCAAGTATACAGAAACACATAACATCATCAAGAAAAAATAAAAGAAGCCAAGGAAAATTGGATGAAAAATTTATGTACTGAAATTGAACTGCTTCAGAAACAACATGATAATTTCAATCTGTATAAGAAAATCAACGAAATTTCCGGAAAACTGAGGAAAAAGCAAATAGTGTCTCTAAGAGACGAAAATGGAAAAATAGTTTTAGAAGAAGAGAATAAAGCACAGATTTGGATAAAATATGTAACAGAACTTTTCAATGATACTAGACAGAAGCCTATAAATATAAAAGATAACATTCAAGGACCAGCAATTATGAAATGCAAAATAGAGAATGCTATACAAACAAGTAAAACAGGAAAAGCCAGTGGACCAGATGGTGTGCAAACAGAATTTTTAAAATTAATCGAACCAGATAACATCAAACTTCTTGAAAAACTATTTAATAAAATATATGAAAGTGATGAATTTCCATCAGATTGGCTCAAATCTACATTTATCACTATCCCAAAGAAACCCAAAGCGAATTCCTGTGGTGACTTCAGACTTATTAGTCTAATGAGCCAAACATTAAAAATATTTTTGAAAGTAATTCAGAATCGCATTTATAGAAAAAGTGAAGAAACTCTAAGTGAAACACAATTCGGCTTTCGGAATGGTTTTGGTACTAGAGAGGCCCTTTTCTGTACCCAAATATTGATACAAAAATGCATAGAAAAACAGAAATCTGTCTTTATGTGTTTCATAGATTTTGAAAAAGCATTCGACAAAGTCAGACACACCAACTTAATAGAAATCCTTCAACAAATAAGGCTAGACGAACAAGACATAAGACTAATAACAAATCTGTATTGGAATCAGTCAGCTACCGTTCAATTAGACAACATTACCACCATTGATGTTAACATCAAAAGAGGAGTGAGACAAGGATGTGTGCTCTCACCACTCCTGTTCAACATATATGCAGAGGTAATCTTTAAAAAAGCATTGGAAGAATGTCCAGAGGGAATCACAATAAATGGAAAGATTGTTAACAACCTACGATATGCAGATGACACCGTGCTAATTGCAGATAACATTATGGATCTCCAAAAACTCGTTGACAGAGTATACATAGAAAGCCAAAGAATGGGAATAAATATAAACATCAACAAGACAAAATACATGGTCATCAGCAAACATCCAGTCTCATCAATGAAACTGACACTCAATGGGAAAAATATTGATCAAGTGTCAAGATATAAATATCTTGGTTGCTGGCTTAATGAACGGTGGGATCCAGAAATAGATATAAAGACAAGGATTGAAGTTGCACGGCAGTCCTTCATGAAAATGAGAACACTATTCTGCAATAAAGACCTAAACATGGAAGTCAGATGCCGAATGCTGAAATGTTACGTGTGGTCTATTCTGCTCTATGGAGTTGAAACATGGACATTGAAGGCGACAACCATCAAGAAAATCGAAGCCTTTGAGATGTGGCTATACAGAAGAATGCTAAAGATATCATGGACAGAAAAAATTACCAATGAAGATGTCTTAAAATCCATTGGCAAAGCTAAACATCTTGTACAAATAATCAAGAAACGAAAAACATATCTTGGACACATCATGAGAAACAGCAAATATCAACTTCTACAAACTATTTTGGTAGGAAGAATTGATGGCAAAGGAACTAGAGGAAGAAAAAGAATATCATGGTTTGACAACATCAAGACGTGGACAGGAAAGAGCAGTACACAACTGCTCAGATTAGCACAAGAGCGCAGTTTGTTCGCCAAGATGTTCGCTGACCTTCGATAGAAGATAGCACAATAAGAAGTGTGTACCTCTTGTCTTATGCCTGATTTTACTTCAAACTACTTCCTGCATTTTAGTTCGAAAATGCTGACTTACAACTTAAATATAGCCTATGTATTGTTGTGTAGAATTTCCACCATATAATTGTAGCATTTTGAAAATCTTTTCTCTAAACACCTCATTGTATTCTATTTTCAGATCTACAAACTTAAATACACCTTGTTACATTCCCAGTTTTTCAATTATTCGTCTTAAAGTGAAAATCTGATCTTGATCTCTGTTTGGAATGAAACCCAACTTGTTCTTCAAGTTTCTCTTCCATAGGTTTTTGTAGCAAATTCTCAAATATTCTTGTGTAAATCTCACCTGGAACCACTTTAGAGAAAGTCTTTAATTCTTACCTGCTTTATTTCCTTTTTTATCATTATGAACTATGAGAGGCAGGTCTACTTTATTCATCTGAAATTCAATCTTCTGGCCAGACTCTCTGAAATATGCATTGTAACACTACGTTATACTTATATTTGAACATTTCTAGTCAAACAACCATCAAGAAAATCGAAGCCTTTGAGATGTGGCTATACAGAAGAATGCTAAAGATATCATGGACAGAAAAAATTACCAATGAAGATGTCTTAAAATCCATTGGCAAAGCTAAACATCTTGTACAAATAATCAAGAAACGAAAAACATATCTTGGACACATCATGAGAAACAGCAAATATCAACTTCTACAAACTATTTTGGTAGGAAGAATTGATGGCAAAGGAACTAGAGGAAGAAAAAGAATATCATGGTTTGACAACATCAAGACGTGGACAGGAAAGAGCAGTACACAACTGCTCAGATTAGCACAAGAGCGCAGTTTGTTCGCCAAGATGTTCGCTGACCTTCGATAGAAGATAGCACAATAAGAAGTGTGTACCTCTTGTCTTATGCCTGATTTTACTTCAAACTACTTCCTGCATTTTAGTTCGAAAATGCTGACTTACAACTTAAATATAGCCTATGTATTGTTGTGTAGAATTTCCACCATATAATTGTAGCATTTTGAAAATCTTTTCTCTAAACACCTCATTGTATTCTATTTTCAGATCTACAAACTTAAATACACCTTGTTACATTCCCAGTTTTTCAATTATTCGTCTTAAAGTGAAAATCTGATCTTGATCTCTGTTTGGAATGAAACCCAACTTGTTCTTCAAGTTTCTCTTCCATAGGTTTTTGTAGCAAATTCTCAAATATTCTTGTGTAAATCTCACCTGGAACCACTTTAGAGAAAGTCTTTAATTCTTACCTGCTTTATTTCCTTTTTTATCATTATGAACTATGAGAGGCAGGTCTACTTTATTCATCTGAAATTCAATCTTCTGGCCAGACTCTCTGAAATATGCATTGTAACACTACGTTATACTTATATTTGAACATTTCTAGTCAAATTTCTTCTACTGTAACTTTCTACATTTTAGGCTTTTTGTACCTCAAGTATTAATATGGTACACCTGAGTGCATTCCTCTTGCATATTTTCTATTACTGTTCTGCTTCTTTCATTTAATATTACTTTCAAAGTAACTACTTCAGATATGAAGAATATCTTTAGTTTGTTTTCATGTTGCCTTTATCATCTCTGATTCCTTTTACAGTACTCTTTTTTTCGTTTCTAAGCTTTTCAATAGCCTCCAGAATATTTTGCTGCCCTTCCTGATATTTATTTTCTATGTTCTTACCAAAATATTTCCATGAGTTTTGTTTAGCTACTTTTACACGTTGCTTAGCTCTCCTACGTTTTTCTGTTTTCTCTTAATGCATCTGCCACATTACTTTCTAGAAACTTTGGGTATGCTTTTTTTCATTTCCAGGAGTTCTTCTTTAACCTCTTTTCTCTCCACCCTGGTGTTCTTATTTTTCTGTCCTTGTTGAATGGTTTTGCTGCACTATTCAAATTTTGAATGAAAAACTTTAATCATTCCAACTTTTCTTTAGAATTTTCCACTAAGACTTCCATGGTTTGATTCTTGTTTTCAAACTTTCATTTTTTCTTAAATAAAATACATATAGATGAGTCTACAGTTCACCTGTACAAGCTGCTCAGTTTTAATTCTTTGTCATTTTTATTCTACTTAAAATTAAGCGGTGATCACTTTCCCATCCTCTATACTCTTGTATCATGGATGTTTTACATTTTTTCTTCGACTTGCCTTGGCCCTCCTATTATTAAATTCATGGCTTGGTTAGTTAGTTGGCAGGAAGTTTGAATAGAGTGCAGTAAAAAGGCCTGGTTTGGGAATGGATGCTTATTGATTGGATATGAGATGAATGTATCACCTCACTTATTTCATGAAAAACCTGAAAAAGTTTCATGTTCGGTCTCTAGAGCAGGGTTTCTGGATATGTAAATATATATATATATATATAATATTAAAAATAAAAAATCTCAGCCCATCCCATTGGTATTAATGTACTATATAAAGTTTCCCAACATTCCATAGAGCAAAGTCACAAAAAGAAAATTTTAAAAATCAATATTCAAATTTATTTTAAAAGTGCACCAAGTTATATATTAAATACAGTTTTACCACAACTTGGAAAAATTAAGTTTTTATTTCCTATAATGGAAAAGTGTTTCTTATTACACTATTTGCTATTCTATGACCAAACTTTATTTGATGTTGCACCACATGAATGTCTGAGAATAGATTATAAATTTAAGCCTACCAACATTGCATATTAACACCAAATGTTCTCTTTTATCAGAACAACATTCATTTTAACTAATTTTTAATAAAATGAGATATAGACCTTTAATTAATGTTAAGGCTTAATATAAAAATAAAATATTACTTATTATAGTTTAAAAGTACATTTAAAGTATACTTTAATAATACTTTAATAGAGATAATAACAAATTTATGGTTTTGCTGCTACCTTGATCTGATTTTACTTTATCATATTGCTGCTTAAAAATCTTTTACAGCAAATGAAGATGAAACTGGGAAAAAGAAGTGCAAAATTGATGAACAAAAAGGGGAGGAAAATGCTGAAAATCAAGATAGTAGTGATCTAGGTTCATCAGATTTGGACTCCACAGGTGAAGATAGCAATTTTAGTACAGAATCTGATTCTGACAGTGAATCTAACCCTTTTGGAGAAGACGATGTTTACGGTATCTATTTATATTTGTATATAAATATATAAATTTTGTTTTTCTATTGAATTGTGATAAAAATAAAACTGCATGCTTCTGTTTTATTATTATATGAATGTATGTATAATTCCTCATGAGTTTGAATTCTGGTTATGACTTAAAGCAATTTTCACACTTATAGAAGACTTAACCATACAAGAATAGGAAATTATAAGGTAATGAAAGTCAGTTATAGGTGAGTTTCTATGTATGCTTCTTTTCAAGTTGTTGTAATTACAGTAAGAGTCAGCTACAGCAAACTAATAAAGACTATTGCAATGATTTATGGATAGTGGATTCACAATGCTATTCTGAATTTATTCAGAATAGCATTGTGCTATGGAAACTTCATTATGACATTTCACTAGTTTGTTATAGCAAGTTCATTTGTAATGGTGTTTTCTATACTGAGAGTGACTTATGGTATTGCTAGTGTATCATTAAAAGACCATGAAAATTCAAAACCAACCGATTATAGATGGGTGCTTACAATGGATACCATTCTTATTCCAGTATATGTAGTGGATATCCATTTAACGTGATATCACTTTACCATGACATTTGATTACCATGATTTTTCTTTTAAATGCATTAAAATAAAATCATGCTCAACTGTGGCTGCTCATGATTGATTTCCCAAGGCACAGAAAAGTTTTTTTACAGTTAGAATGATTTCAAGCTCGTACCACTTATTAGTGACAAATACGTATATGGGGGAAAAAAAAAAAGAAAAAAGATGGAACCCAAAAGAAGACGTCATAAATTGAATAATAAACATGAAAAATGTGTTTCTTTTTCCTCACCAAATTTTGATCCACTTTTTTGTCGTCATCATAAAATTGCTTATATGTGCCTCAGGGGGTGTATATAAGCAATTATTATGATAGTACTACATGAAAAAGCCGGCTTGGTTGGCCGAGTGGTTATCGTATTCCCTCTCCAGCCAAAAGACTGCATGTTCAAATCCCACCATTCGCATGGATGTTTGTGATTGTCTTTCACCTTCATGCATTCATTCATACAACTATATATACACTCTCCCGAGATGGAATGGATCACTATAGGAGAAGTAGACCCAATCGTCCTGCAATGGGAGATTTACTCAGCAGTGGGAACATACAAGCAGAATCACATGAAAAAGTTACACCATTACTAACTTCCGATCAACAATTATCCTCCAAATGAATGAGATATTTGTTATTGTTTCCAGTTAGTCAGAAATGAAGAACAAATGTTCTGTTTAACAAGATATATCCTCAGATAGCACTGAGCAAAACGGATGAAAAAATTTTTTTTTTCTTTCTAGTCATGCATATCAGTCAAGATGTTGCACTCATTGCCTATCATGAATATCATGGTCAACTGTAAATGCCACCATCGGTATTAAGGATTGACAAAGCATGCAAAAAGTTCCATGAAAGTATTTAAGGGAAGAAATTTTGCCACTTGTTGAAAAGCAACTGAAGTAGTTTGCAAATAGATGTGAACAAGATACAAATGCATTGACAGAAATCATTTGCAAATAGAGAAAAACCATTCTGTGGTCACAATATCATGCCCTCTCAGTAGGTCTGTGTGTTTGGAATTTTAGAACATTTTATTATTAAAAACCAATCTTTAGTGATTCAGTATAATTTTTTGAATTGCTGAACTGCACACCTAGTTAGAATGCCCCTCCACACACACACACACACACACACACACACACACACACACACACACACACACACACACACAAAAGTGATACTAGTGAATCTGTTTGAAACAGATCTGGCTCTAAAAAGAGTATGGGTTTATATGAAACATTGCATCATTAAACAAGATGGAAAGGGTAAACTTATGCTTGATATGTAATTTTTTAAAAAAAAAACAGTGAATAATGTTTATTTCTGTTTTATTTTTAAGCAGGTTTCCAAAAAAATCTACTTTTATATTTCAATCTTTTGTTAAATTTTTCACTATTTCTTTAAATTAAAATTATATATGGTTGTATTTATTTTAGCGACAAAAAAGCATGGAACCCAAAAGAAGCCATGCCATAAAACAGAAATAAACATGAAATATGTGTTTCTTTTTCCTTACCAAATTTTGGTCCCCTTTTTTGTCATCATCATATGTTATTTAAAGATTGCAAAATCATTTTTTAAACATAATATGTAAAACAAAAAAATCTGCTTGCTATAATAGTAACATAAAGCATTACTTGTATAATTTTATTTGGGAGAGGGGAGGGGAGAACTGATTCCCCTAGTTTTTGCCGATCATGAAATTTGCTTGCCATGATATTTTTTTCATTCCCAGTTTAATCACAGTAAGTGAACACCCACTGTATATACTATTAGGCAAAAATTTAAGTACTATTAGGAAATCTTGGATTGAAAATGTCGGAGTAGCTTAAGGATCTGAGCTAGCCAATTGGTGTGGAACCTAGCATAGCATTATAGGGAATGCAGAGAACTAAGCAGAGTTTCTGACCTAATGTAATCTTTGCTTTCTTGTAGTGCACCTGTTTGTTGTGTTAGAGTTTTTGGAATAGAAAACTATGTAGACGTTGGAATGCAAATAACTAATTTAATAGCTAAAATTAATTACAAGCCAATGTTTTGTTCACTCAAGCTAGCATTATGAGAGGCAATTTAACAATCAACAAAAACCCACAGCAAAATAACTTCAGTAACAAGGACACTCATGTGCATGAAGGCATTAGTGGTGCTCTTCTTAGTAATTACTGTTGTTAAAGCTACAAGTAGACAATGTCTTTGCCATTTGGCCACATCACCCAACACTCTCTCACACTTTACATTTCCTCAGCAGTATCCATCCTCAAATTAGCTTCACTGTGTGAAGAGAGAAAAGAAGGGCTCTGGTCTTCTTGGATACTTAGTTACAAGGCAAGCAGCTGAATCCCTCTTGTTCACTTCACCGTAAGCACGCGCGCGCTTACGGTGAACACACAGGTAGATACCTACATGCTACTTCACCCCACCATCCTAACCAAAAACTTGGAATTTTCAAAATTTATGCCTCCAAAGCAGAACACTGTTTCTCCTCAGGAGCACTGTGCTTGGAACAACATGCTGCACTCAAATCATTCCAGCAAAATGGATATAACAAAAAAACCCTTGCCAAACCTCTTAATAAGGACACTCCCCCCCCCCCCCACCCCTTCCAAACTATACATACACCATATCTTTATTCTACATCAAAGGTACAATAACAACTAAATAGGGCTTCCTCCTGGAACAACATAGAATCAGAACAGTATATAAATCTCTAAACAAAGGATCTGTCTTTCTCATATTATTGCTAAGACCTTTGCACCTTCCCAGATGTCTACAGCACTTTCTTCCAGTATGGAATGCAGTATTTGGGATAGACAGTATGGGATTACCTTGGTCAAGAAAAAAAGGACATAAAAAAAAAATATATCAAGAACGAATAACCAAAAAAAAGTGGACTATCTCAACATGACTTAGAGAAAGACCACTTCACCAGATGGAAGGAAGCTAGGCTATTTCACAAATCCCAGTTTAAATTGGAGAGACAATTTTTGGAAACAGAAGTTCTACATAGCTTGGTTAACTGTAACAGAAATGATGGTATGATCTCACATAGATTTTGGCATACCACATTATCTACCCTTCAACATTAACAATGGAAATTGCCACAAAGAGCACCACTATTGCTCTCCATGCATGTGATTATCTTTGTTATCCAGGTCATTTTGTTATATATGTATTAAACATATGCTTAACGTCTTGGTTCAGGTTCCAGGATATTTGGTGAATGTCATAGATTTGTAATGACATGGAAAGATAGGTACTTTTGTTTAAATTTTTGTTAATAATACTGAGTAAATTTATTATATTTCTTTGTTTTCTAAGTGTGCATGATAGACCGAGTTATTTAGTCATAAGTAAAATGTTGTATTTCCTTAAAATATATGGCACCTATGCATAGCAGAACAATGGTGGCCAAGACTTTTTTGCGGTGAGCTAAATTTGTGTGATTTTGTCCAGTGTAAAATTTATGAGATGTATGCATCATGAAAGTTGAAAGATTTCTGGAAGGGGAATGAAATTGGTGAGCAATTATGTAATGTTTTAAAAGTGAATGCAGAGATAACAAATTATGTGATAGTAGGACAAGAGAAAATGTGAATATCAGTGACTAATACTGAAAGTGTGGTGCCGAAGTTCAAGGTAGAAGACTTGAATAAAGAAATAGTGCACTTGCATTTAGTCCTTCACAGGACAAAGTGTGAGATTGAAAGACAGCAGAAACAGCAAGGGATCTATTGAACTGAGAACAGAAAAAGCCAGAGGTCCAAAGCAGAAAGAAAATTGTAAGAATATAGGAGAGAAAGACATAAATAGATAATTTTTGTGATAAAGGGAGTATTTCATGAAAGTGCTACAAAATCCTGTTTCCCCTGATGCGAATATTAATAGTATTAGTAATACTGATAGAATGCAGAATGGGAAGTTGAAAGAATTAATTGTTTTGGCTGGAACCAGTGACTTGAGAAATGAGAAGTATTGGTTGTGAAAAACAAGCAAGGAGGTGAAATTTGTGAGTCTACTGCCATGCTATGATAGAGGTGAACTGAGAAGGACATTGATTGCTGATGAACCAATATGCAGGTTGTGCAGAAAGAATGATGTAGAGTTTGTGGACCTTACAGCTTGAGTTGATGGGCATAAAGTTTTGTATAATGCTAATTGACTTCACTTAAATGGATTCAGAGTTAGGTGTCTAGCTTTAGAGTTAGCTTTGTTCACTGAAAGTGTGGAAGCACAAAGTCTAAAGAAATTTATTAGGGTAGTGCAGACTGTGTGTGTGTGAGTGTAGGTACCCATGAAGAGAATGAGTGTGCGAATTAACAAAAAAAAAAAAAAAAAAAAACAGAATCCAGTCTCTCAGGCAATAATATCAAATGGGGTAGTCAATTTAGGATGTAAAGCTATTTGGGGGCCAAAGGGGATGTTGGTTTCTATATACTAATGCTAGAAGCATCAAGAATAAAAAGGAGAAGCTCTTGGCATTGGTTAATATAACCTTACCAAATGTTATAGGCATTACTAAGACTTGGCTAACAACGGATGACGTAGTTATAGGGATAGAATGTGATGGATTTAGTATTTTCAGGGAAGATAGAGTAGACAGGACAGGGGATGGGGTACTACTAATAATAGCAGATGAATTGCAGCCAACAAGAGTAGGAGTCATTCAGACAGATGGCAGTTCTTTTGAGTCAATTTGGTGTAAGATTGAACCAAGTATGACAAAATATAAAATCGGCTGCTGCTATAACCAAGGGGGTGCCAGGAATGATATGGAAAACATGCATCAGCAGATTAGTCCAACGAGTGCAGGTCAAGTAATTATTATGGGAAACTTCAACTTTGGAGATAGATTGGGAAGAAAGATCACATGGCAGGAAGAAAATGGAATTTATACACTTTCTGAGAGATAATTACTTGAAGTAGAATGTGATGGAGGGGACTGAGGCTCCAGTGTTGGATGTTGTTATAGGATCAGAAGACTTGTCCATAACTAAGATGGCTACATTGCCTCCAATTGGGGAAAGTGATCATATGGCCTTGACTTGGGAGGTAACAAAATGTGAAAATTTGTTATGATACACTTTTGATAATATGATAATTATGATACACTTTGGAGGCAGCTTGAAGCAGTACCAGAAGCAAGTAAAGGATGGTCGTAGTGCATAGGGGCTAGTCAAGGTGTATCTGGAGGAAGAAATATCACACTGTATACTCAAGGTCAGTAGGGTAAATAGGGTAGGAGTTAGATGGATGAGTAATATCATTAAGCAAGAGCTAGAAAAAAAGATGTTGTGGATAGTATATAACAAGAAAGGTGACTAGCTAACTCATGAACAGCACAAGGAATGGCAAGAAAGGTGACCAGCATGTTAAGGAAGGTAAAATTATGAGAGCAGGTGAAAAAAATCCCAAAGATTTTTTTTTTTTTTTGGTGAATGTGGATGATATTATTGTGGAATAGACAGAGACTAATATGAAAACAAAGGCTGATGAATTGGAGGTATTTAGGATATTGCAGAATTATTCTTACATGTTCTTCTTTTCAATATGAAACTCATTTTTTCCTGCTCAAGACTAAATGGTGATCACTTCCAATTTCAAATCCTCTGTACATTTTAGTGCCCTGCATCATTGAGACTTTTCTTATTCCTTGCCTCTTCTCTCCATCTGAATTTATGCACATTTTTATGTTGGAACATTGTGTTAGTAATAATCAATCCATATCCTGAGTAGAAAGCCAACAGGTATTTGCCTTTATTATTGACTTTGCTCTTTTCTCCAAATTTTCTCCAAATATTTCTGTATGTCTGACAATCATTTCCTACTCTGTTATTTAGATCCCTAACAAAGACCAGCTTTTCTTTTTTTTTTTTTTTTTTCATTGTGTTAGTTGCTTTCTCTAAAGCCTCCAAAAATTCCTCCACTTCTACCTTAGTAGAACATTCTGTGAGACCATAAGCACAAATAAGTCTCATTATCCAGTTCCTCATTCTGATATTTGCCTACATCACCCTACTTGATATTGCCTGCCATTCAAGAGGATTAGCCTTATATTTAGTATTAATATTAACCACTCTCTCATAGTATTAATTAGGCTTCATTGAAACCAACTTACATGAATCTGGGCATTGATTTTAGCACATAAAAGAAAGATTATGGAGATGAGGGAATGGGTGTTTGTAAAATACCAATTAAAGCTAGTGTACTGTTCTTTTTGTTTCTAGAGAACATTTGATCCATATTTATCCAATAAGCTTCTTTTAAAAGAATGTACTTGAATGCAAGCAGTATTAGGCAGTGGTGCACAATCTATTATTATAAGATTTTTATATCCAAAAAAAAGAGCTTAGATTATATATGTTCTGTGATCCAGTTCAGAGATCATTGTAATCAGTATACACAGCAGACCTTGGTTATTGTTGCTGGTGTAGCTTTGCAGGATCATAGAATATGATGTGAGACCCACCAAAACCACATGAAGGTGGAGATATCATCTGAGGAGTTGATGACCTAGAAATTCCCTTTTTATTTTAATTTCAGATTAATGTTTTAAGAGATGTATTTCTTCCATATCCCTGTAAGAATGGAGCATGAATATGTAAAACCTTTAATAAGTTTAGTTTAGTCCTTTATCCAAGTGTGAGCAAACAAAGTTTGCACCTGAAAGTATCTTCAGGACTGGGGTTGCACTACCTTACCCCAGTCCTTAAGATACTTTCAGACGCAAACTTTGTTTGCTCACACTTGGATAAAGGATTAAACTAAACTTATTATAGTCTAACCAAGTGAAAAATAAACTCACAACATGTAAAACCTTTATGCATACTTATGAAGTTCATACATATTTATAGTTTAGAAGGAACCTAAACAATTTTGATACACCATCAGTTTAATAACAGTTAATACCTATTAAATCTTAAAAAAATTGTTGAATATTGTTTCCCATTATTATTTGATTTCAATTTAAAATAATGAAATTATTTACACACAACACACACACACTTACTGGTATGAAAGCAGCTATTTTAAAACATATTTTTCCTCTGTATGTATGCGATATGTTGTCATCATTATTATTCTTGTTTTAGAACCATGGTTGCGTAGAAAGAAAAAAACAAAAACAGTTAAACACAGAAAAAAGCAAATTGTTTCAACTGAATGTGTTGATCATAGAAGTGAAGATTATGGTAAGTTTTTATATCTCTTGTTTTATAATTTTTAAAAAAAATTTTTTTAAAGTTTGAATATCATTAGCATGAGTGACAGGATACACAAAAGATAAATTAGAGAAATTTTTAGTAAAATACAATAATGTAATTATTTAAATATGAGAGCATTTTATTAAAACGAAATTCTGAAATATCATTTTAGTAGAATGCAAAACTAATTTTCCTTAGGAAAATTAAAACAAAACTAATTTTCCTTAGGAATAATTAATGTGTGGGACAAGATGAGATGGAAAAATTTTTTGGGTGAAATCATTGTGAAAACTAACATTTCAGCATCTAACTGGAGAATAGGCCAGTTAAAAAAAAAGTTTTTTTTTGACAATCAGCATAAAGTCAGCTACTGGGATAAATCCCAACTCAAAACCCACTAGCAGAGTTAAAAGATTTGCACCATCAATATAAGGAGCATCAGTAGAAAAAGAAATGAAACTAGCAGAAGAACTGGATAAGTTCCAGATCAACATAACACCCAAAACAAATAAAAATAAAAACAGGTGATATCTTTGTAAGCAACAAAGACAAAATGTTGCTTTCAGGGAATAACAATTAGGGAAAAGAAGGCATAACCATATATGCCTTCAACACCAAATATGAGGATAATCTTATTGAATGGTAGGCAATATAAAGTAGATGTTTCCACAAAAGGTTCTACTAAAGAAGAAGCGGCGGAATTTTCCAAGGCATTAGAGAAGGCAGGAGACACGAAAATGGAAAAGTAAATCATTGTTGGAGATCTAAATAGAACTGTAGGAAATTATTACCAGACATGTAGAAATTATTAAAAGAACACGTAAGCCCACAGTAATAACTTTTAATTAATAAAGGTACAGATATTTCATTCTAAAACTAATAGTACATCTTCAGTGTCACACAAACAGTTATAGGAATGGAATACAAGTAACGAACATTCGGTGGATCACCTATTAAAATACAATTGTTGCCGCATGCTAGGAAATGATAGAAAATAATAATTAATCTTTAAGATAATTGGTTTTTTTATTGATTACATAAAATAAAAGTCTTTCAGATCTTCGAGAGAGAGAGACAATCATTTCGATTTAAATTCGGTCGGTGTAAAATAGCTTCACAACTTTCTTTAAAAAGGCGTTCATATTTGAACCTGCATCTATGGAGGAGAATAGCTTTATCCCACTGGATATTATGAGTAGTGTTATAACACTACTCATAATATCCAGTGGCTGCATAAATGAAAAAAGCAGTGACAGCATGATGGCAAAAAACACTTGAGAGGAATGCAATCTGGAATACATATCAGTACTTAGTAAAAAGCTATCAAAAACCTGAAATGTGAAAAGGCAACTGGAGTAGATAACATTCAACCAGAAACAGAGGTATAAAAGTTTTCGAGTGGCTTCCCCCTCATAATTAATAAAGCCTGGTCAGAGGATTGAATTCTGGATGATTGGAGTAGAGCTCTCATAGTACCTTTGCAGGATCATAGAATATGATGTGAGACCCACCAAAACCACATGAAGGTGGAGATATCATCTGAGGAGGTGATGAACTAGAAATTCCCTTTTTATTTTAATTTCAGATTAATGTTTTAAGAGATGTATTTCTTCCATATCCCTGTAAGAATGGAGCATAAATATGTAAAACCTTTATGCATGTGTATGAAGTTCATACACGTGCATTTGGAAAAAGTGAATTAAAACTGAATGTGAAAATTATAGAGGAATTTCCCTGCTCAGTGTTCCTGTATAAGTATGCTCAAGAAACAGCTAAGAAAAATCATAGAAAGGATGCTTAGAGAAGAACTAGGTTCAGGCCAACAAAAGGTTTTCAGGATCAGATTTGCATAATAAATTTAGTTTAATCCTTTATCCAAGTGTGAGCAAACAAAGTTTGCACCTGAAAGTATCTTCAGGACTGAGGTAAGGTGGTACAACACCAGGTCACTCCTTGCAAAGGTGGAACAAGCTACCAACACTCCTATCTCAGTATCTCCCATAACACATCTCCTTGCGGATATGTCTAATGTTATGCATTAAGGGAAGGGCCACAACCCAGACTAGTTTTGACCTTTATTGAGGTCTCTTCAGTGGGAGCCAGGCCCAAGTGGAGATACCAAGCAGAAGCATTAGCAGGTCATCTCTACCTATAGGAGTTGCCAAATGGTGTGCCACCCCTTTTTTAATAAATTACTCTGGATTTAGAGAAAGATGTTGAAAGTTTATTTTTCACTTGGTTAGAGTATTAAATTTAGTTTAATCCTTTATCCAAGTGTGAGCAAACAAAGTTTGCGCCTGAAAGTATCTTCAGGACTGGGGTAAGGTGGTACAATACCAGGACACTCCTTGCAAAGGTGGAGCAAGCTACCAACACTCCTACCTCAGTATCTCCCATAATGCAAAACACATCTCCTTGCAGTGTTGTACCACCTTAACTTCCTATCTACAATTTTCCTCCAAATCAGTCTGTTACTTGTCAAGACTCCAACATTATCAGATCTTATATTTCTATTGTCTAAGGCACTTTGTATCATATCAATCCACCTATATCTTGGTCTTCCTCTGGGTCGTTTTGCTGCCAACCTGGCAGAGAACACTTGTTTTGCTAATCTTTCTTCGCCTATTCTGTTTAAATGACCATACCACCTGAGATTAGCTCTGCTAACGCATTCCTGGATGCTGACAATGTCAGGTTCTTTCCTAATTCCTCGTTTTTAATATGACATTGCCATTGATGCCATCTGTTCATGCCTCTAATGTTTCTCAGGACTCTCATATCTGCGGTCTCTAGTCTTTGGTCAAGTGTTTTACTTCTGACCCAGCTCTCAGATCCATAAGTTAAAACTGGTTTGAACACTGTCTTGTATACAGCTAATTTAGTGTTCCGACTAATTTCTCTCTTATTCCATATGAATTTATTCAATTGACTTCCCACCATACCAGCTTTGCTGATACTGCTGTCTATTTCCATATTTAATTTATCATCGTCAGTAAACATCGTACCTAAATAGCTGAAATGTTTTACTTGTTCCACAGGTTCCCCGTTCACAACACAGTTGACATTTTCAATTTATTCTGCCTATTTTCCTTGTCTTTGTCTTTTTATTGCTGACCTTCATACCATATCTATTACAACAGATATTCAATTTAGTCAGAGAATCTTGCAGACTTGTAGTGGATTTATTTAGAAGTATAACATCATCTGCATAAAGCAAAGAGCTGACATTAACATCTCCAATTTTGATATCATGTTTAACACGTTCGCTGCCAGGCTACTTTGGCATGGTCTGTTCCCCTACGCCGAGCAGTTTTACTTCTTCAAGGTCAGTACGATAATCTCGTTACCGGAGGTAAACGTCCTACGAGTATACTCGTAGTTGGCTTGTACAGAGCATATACGGTCTATGAGAATACACAGTTTTGATGCTAGCCCCACAAGCCAAGCATTTTCATTTCTTCAAGGTCACTACAATAATCTCGTTCCCGGCGGCAAGCGTCATACGAGTATACTCGTAGCTGGCTTGTGAAGCAGGTTTACCCACTACGAGTATACTCGTAGTTGGCAGCGAACGTGTTAATACCACTTTCCTTCATAATGTGATCCATATAGATAATGAATAACAGAGGGGATAATGCCTTGTCTCGCACCAGATTTAACATTAAACCATCTTCCTGTACCTCCTTCAATTCTAACTGCTGACTTACAACTCAAATAAAGACTAAGTATTGCTTGATATAATGCCCCATTGACACCATATAACTGCAGCGTATTAAATAGCTTCTCTCTTGGCACCTTGTCATATGCCTTTTCCAAATCGACAAAACTTAAATACAGATCTTTGTTATATTTCCATGCTTTCTCGACTATTTGTCGTAAAGTGAAGTTCTGATCCTGAGCCTGTATTTGGCCTGAATCCAGCTTGTTCTTCACCAAGCTTTTCTTCCACAATTCTTCTCAACCGTTTCTCAAGTATACTTACATAGATCTTGCCAATGAACACTCAGTAAGGAAATACCTCTGTAATTCTCACATTCAGTTTTATTTCCCTTTTTATATATGGGTACTATGAGAGCTCTACTCCAATCATCGGGAATTCGTCCCTCTGTCCAGGCTTTCTGATCTATGCAATGCAGCCACTGTAAGACTCTTATAGCATTTCTGGTCAGATATCATCTACTCCTGCTGCCTTTCCACATTTCAAGCCTTTGATGGCTTTTTCTACTTCAAGTATGGATATGTATTCCTGGCTACATGCCTGGTCAGTGATTTTTACCACTGTGCTGTCATCACTGCGTGTTTCATTTAGCAGTTTTTCAAAGTAATTACTCCATACTTCAAGGATATCTTTTTCTCTCGTTTTCATGTCACCTTTATCATCTCTAACTCCTTTTTCAGCAATCTTTCCTCCATTCCTAAGCTTCTTCAACAACCTCCAGAATATTTTGCCACCTTCTTGATATTTATTTTCTATATTCTTGCCAAAGTCCTCCCATGACTTTTGTGGTTTAGCTAGTTTTACACAGTGTTTAGCATTCTTGCATTTGTCTCTGTATTCTCTAAGACCACAAGCTGACTTATTTGAAAGGAACTTTTGATATGCTTTCTTCTATTCCTTCACTGCCTCTTTAACTTCCTGTGTCCACCATGGAGTTCTGATTTTTTTATCCTTGCAGACAACCTCACCACATGCCTCTCTGACAGAATCACTCAATGTTTTCTTCAGTTTGCCACTGAATCTCCACGGTTTGATTCCTGTTCTAGAACTCTTTCATTTTTTCTTCAATAATCTTTGTGTATTTTAGTCTACAGTTCACATCTGAGAGCTGCTCAACTTTTATTCAATTTTATCCTGCTCAAGACTAAATAGTGATCACTTCCAATTTCAAATCCTCTGTACACTGGTGTCCTGCACTTGGGAGAAAACATCACTATCAACAATAACATAGTCAATGAGACTTTTCTTATTCCTTGCCTCTTCTCTCCATGTGAATTTGTGCACATTTTTATGTTGGAACATGGTGTTAGTAATAACCAGTCCGTGTCCTGAGCAGAAATCCAACAGATATTTGCCATTATTATTAGCTTTGCTCTTTTCTCCAAATTTTCCCAAAATATTTTTGTATGTCTCACAATCATTTCCTACTCTGCTATTTAGATCCCCAACAAGGACCAACTTTTCCTTTTTCATTGTGTCAGTTGCTTTTTCTAAAGCATCAAAAAATTCCTCCACTTCTACCTCAGTAGAACCTTCTATGGGACCATAGGCACAAATAAGTTTCATTGTCCAGTTCCCCATTCTCATATTTGCCCACATTACTCTACTTGAGACTGACTGCCATTCAAGAAGATTAGCCTCCTATTTTCTGTTGAATACTATGACTACTCCTTCTTTTCCATGATTGTCATTGCCTGAATATAACATTTTGTATTTATTGCTCAGAAAGATCTCACCAGTTTTTGTCTTTTTTGTTTCAGTCATCCCTATTATGTCGATGTGGTACTTATCTAATTCCTCAGCTAGCTCCATTTCTTTGCCATTCAGGTTTCTTACGTTGATAGTACCGATCTTTAACTCTGGTGATGTTGAGTTGGGGTTTGTTTTCAGATTTGTTCTGAAAAACGTGGTGCTTAATGGTCAAAGCTGTATAACTGAGAGGAGACCTCCACATAGCCTTTAAAGGAATGCAGAGAACCAACCATTGCTTCTGACCTAATGTCCATTCCTCACCTTCTCGTGGTGCACCCTGTTGGGTACCTACTTTGATACTGAACGAACAAGGATGGGCTGGCAATTTAGGATTTAGCCGACTAAATTGTATTCTTATTGGTTAAACCAAAATAAAAAATGATGGTACAGCATATTATGGGATACTAAGAATACTAATATGAAATCATCACTTTCTATAAACAGGTAGTCTAATCATGAAGATAATTCATGTACAAACTTTGTTTGCTTACACTTGAATAAAGGATTTCACAAGAATATAATTTCTTGGCAAGTTTAATTTAATTTGTATTCAAGTGAAAAAATTTACTCTTATCTTGAATCCAGGGTGTTTTAATAATAAGGTGATGCACCTTTTTACTTTTTTTGTATTTGTGAAATATAAATTCTGCATTAATTCAACCTTTATATATTTTCTGGGTCTGGGTCCAACTGATAAACCATAAAGTTGGGCTATCTGATCTCAGAATGACTTTCTTCCAGATTCAGGGTGCAAATTAATGCAACCATACTTGTTGAGGTTTGAGTGAGTGCTTCATAGCAATGCTGATTCTAAAAATAGTCTCTCAGATCTATTGTGACTTCTATGTGTAATATTGAGTCTTCTTCCATTTAATCCTATGTGATGGAGTATCCATAGACTGGTCTGCCAATCCAAACTTGCCAGACTGATGACTGCAGATGTAATTTTTGTTTTCTTCAAGGCAAATGTTAACTGACTTACCATTCTGGCCAAAGTAGGCTAAACTGCAGGCATAAGGAACTTTATATACTTCAGGATGCAAGAGGATGAAGTTGACTTTTAGGAGAATGGATGAAGATAGCTAGCTGAATGAATAGCTTGAAAGTGGCATGGTGATCATATCTGCAGAGAACCTAAGCTATCTTTTCTGATGTATATTTTGGAAACCAAGCATTCATCACAGCTGCACTTACACAAATTGTTTGGTTCCAACAATTTGCCAATAAGTGACATTTATTTAAGCTAATATAACATTTTGAAATCATCGTCATCAAATTCCTGATATTTTCCCTTAGGTGTACAGGGCATTTCACAATTTAAACATTAATTCTCAGTTTTAATTTTTATAAGTTCACACTGTTCTAATTCTTGACTTTGTCTTGCATTATTGTTTACATTTGTACTTTTTCATTTTGTGTGTCTTATGCATGGCTCCTGCCAATCCTTGTTTTTCTGTCATCAGGGTATGATTTTCTTTGCTCTGTTTCCTGTGATTTTTTTTATTCTATTTTACAATGATTATGAATTATTTTGCTCTATTTCTAGTAATTTTTATATGTGTTTTTGATTTCTTTGGTATTTCCTTATGACCTGTTTTGTTCTTTTAGTTATTTTTGAATAAAGGAAATCTTCTTTTGGTTATTTCCTTTGTTCTCTTTCTGCTTTTCTTTCTTACATTTTTTCATGATTTCTTTTGTTTTATTTCTCATGATTTCTTTGTTTCATAGGAATATTAAGTGTGTGGTTAGTATTTTTACCTTAAATTCATTATAGTGAACCTTGTGTTACATCGTTAGTATCATGAATGCCCTTGTTAGGCCTCATTTCACAAATCAGTTAATTTCTCCAATCTTCTTTGAGGTCAGCAACTACCTTAGTAAATTTTGAGTGATCCTCAGCCACTCTGAACAGTCCCTCAGAGCTCCATTTAGATACCATAAAAAGAATAAAAACTGTATATCTTGGTCACCTACTTCGTAATGAAAAATATACTTCAATTGATTGAAAATTCAGCTGAATGCTTACAAATCAATTTAATATTACCTTCATCACTTTCTTCGTAGTTTATACTTGGACATGTGACAATTATAACATGTACGACAACCTTTCTGTTGAAATCCAGATTCTTCGAATTAACTGCCTCCTCTTTTGTTTCCTGCCCATGTCAAGAAAACTGAAAATTACAGACCACGTCCTTAACTTAAACATAATACTATATTAATAAATTGCTTACATTCTAAATTTACTCTAAATTGATTGTTTTAAGCAGTAATTCAGAAAGATACTGTTTCAGTAATATAAAATATCAGAATTTTCTTAATGAGATTTATGTTTGTTCTTATTTAAATTTAGGTTTTAAATGTAGATACTGATTAAGCACTTATTCTCATTCCACTTGATACCTTATTTAATTTTTTTTTAAATATATATTTACAGATACACCTAAATTTCTTACTGTGGATATAGATGAAAGAACAGCTACCATGAAAGAAGAGCTTTTGCAGAAACTAGAAGAATTAGGTGATAGACTTCCACCTAACACTTTGGATCAACTGATAGATGATGTAGGAGGTCCAGAGAATGTTGCTGAAGTTAGTTCCCTTTACTAAAGCTGTTTTGATGATAAACATAACAAAATTTTCCTGTACTGAAATATTTTGGTTCATAGTTTTCACAAATACATATTTGTGTTTATTTTTAAGTTTATTTTTTTTTTGCATGCTGTATTATTTATCTGGACAGAAAAGAATGTTTTGACTAAATTTGCATGAATAAACTTATAGGAACTGACAGTATTGACCATTGAGAGGGCATCTAAAATTTTGTGCTGGCTCACCAGTGGCAAATATCTGACTAATCAGATGTCAATCTGCATTTACTCTGCTATGGTTGCCTAATATATTATAATCACATGATCCCAGTTTGGTCAGTGTGTAAATTTTTGTTAATGCTATGGCTAATTTTTACTAGTGTTGAAACAAATATGTTTACTATATATATATTATTGTGTTTTATCAGTCAGTGAAAAATATATATAGTATAAATGGTCTTGTATGAGTTATGTTTTATAAGTGATACATGACTATTTATACTATATATTTTTTAAATTAATTACACTGTTTTTTACTTCTACAGCTTATGTCTTGAATCATTTTTATGGAAAAAACAGTTTCTTTGGTAACATTAACAAATTAGTTTGCTTCTAAATTGTGATTGGCTCACAACATTGCCAACTGTTATATCATATGACATGGCAGCAACTCAGAAAATAGTCACACATTTAAGTTTGAATGAATATAAAGAAATATTTAGGGAAAATAAATACTGCTTTCTCAACTTTTAATACTGACTGTTAATTAGTGTTCCAGTGCTTTGAAACGCCATTGACAGTCAAATTCTGTATATTCCTTTACTGAGAATGAAATAAGGTAATTACTGCTGTACACTGTGTATCTATTTTAGATTTCTATGTTGTGATTAATTGGTTACCTCATGGTACAACTGTGCGCTCTCAATGGATAAAATGATGCATGCATATTCTATTGTCTATTCTCTCATCAGTCATATCATTATTACAAAATCAGTAATAATCAACAAAACAGACATTTGTATTGACCAATAGATGAGATAAGTAAGCTAAATATATAAGAGATGCAATAAGTAAGGTAAGTGTACAAAAAAAAACATTTATGACATAAAACAGAATTGGCATTATATATATAAATTAAAGTGATGATTAAACTGAACTGATTTTTTTTACTAGTCAAATAAAATTTTCATTTGTCATGTATGAGTAGATAAGTGCATTTTTCAAGCTCTGACCATTGAACACGTGTTTTATTGTCAGTTCTGCATTCAACTCCTTCAACACCTCGAGAACTGCTTTCTAGTGACCACAAATATGCATTGCCAACTTAGATCCACAGGATCTAAGCTGCCCTATATCACACCCCTTTGTGCCTATTCCATGGGAGGTTTGGAGAAACCTCTTCCATTGCTCTTGACATCTCCAAGGCTTTTGATAGGGTCTGGCATTAAGGGCTTTCCAACAAGTTACTGTCATTTGGACTGCCTTCGTCCTTGTGTAAATGGATTGTCAGTTTTCTCTCAGATTGATCACTAAGTGTAATGGTGGATGGTGCTCTCTTTCTCTCTTCAAACTCTCCTGTCAATGCCTTTCCCTCAGAGTTCTGTATTTCACCCACCATCTTCCAGATTTGTTGACTGCAAACCCTATTCATAGTTTTGCTGATGATAGCACACTCCACTTGTACTCATATGACAAGCCTTGCAATGCTCAAGCTTCAAGATCATCTGTAATAAGTTCCCTGAACTGATCTCTTCAAAAAACTAGTTAACTTCACTATGTTGACTAGGTTTTTTGATTAGAAATGTTTTTAAATGAGAAAATAAGCAAACACAGTTTGCTTATTTTCTCATTTAAAAAAATGAAAAAGAAAAAAAAAAGTGATCATCTATGCTTACTTTTTTTGCTCAACTCAACAGTAAAGACCAAATCTCTTCCCAGTCTGACTCTTGCTTCAAACCTTTCCTGGCACAATCATATTCCTTCTGTAGCAACATCAACTTTCAAAAAATTTGTCATTCTTTTCCACTCAGGACGGTACTTCTCCATGCTGAAAATTTATTTGCTCTGTATAAATCCCAAATATGACTTACATTCAAATACTGTTCTCATGCTTCTGGTGGTGCACCTAAATTGAATAACTGTTGTAATAAATTTGGTATGAAGGTCAGCATTGACAAGGACAATGAAAATAGGCAGAAACATTGAAAATATCAAGTTGCATTGTGAATGGAGAACCTATAGAACAAGTAAAACATTTCAATTACTTAGGCATGATTTTTAGGTTTGAAAATGGTAAATTAAATATGGAAATACAAGAGAATCAATAAAGCTGGTATGGTAGGAAGTCAACTGAATAAATTTATATGGAATAAGAGAGAAATTAGTCAAAACACTAAATTAGCTGTATACAACACAGTGTTTAAACCAATTTTAACTTATGTATCTGAGAGCTGGGTTAGAAGTAAAGCACTTGACCAAAGACTAGAAACTGCAGATATGAGAGTCCTGAGAAAAATTATAGGTGTGAACAGATGGCATCAATGGCAATATCATATTAAAAATGAGGATATTAGGCAAGAACTTAACATTGTTAGCATCCAAGAATGTATTAGCAGAGCTAATCTCAGGTGGTATGGTCACTTAAACAGAATGGGAGAGGAAAGATTAGCAAAACAAGTGTTCTCCGCCAGGTTGGAAGGGAAAAGATCCAGAGGAATACCAAGATATAAGTGGATCGATGTAGTAAAAAGTGTCTTACAAGAGAGAAATATAAGATCTGATAATGGTGGAGTTTTGACAAGTAACATTGATTTGGAGGAAAATTGTAGATAGGAAGTTAGTAATGATGTAAGTTTTTCATGTAGTACTATCATATCCTGTACATCCCTTGAATGTACATATCAATTGATGATGATATGATATAAAAAAGATATCATATACTAAATATTTGCATTTAAAAAAAAAAGTTTGTTCAAAAGTCATCTGGTATTGTCTGTTAAATCTTTCTTGCAAGGTGGAACTCTATTTTGATGAACCTCTTAGAAATGAAAAACATTTTTAAGAATTTTCAACCAAAGGTGTGTTAGATGGCTTCATACAGAGGTGACAAGGTATTGCCTGTTGAAACTCAGATTTTCAAGAGGAAAAAATACAAAAAATACCTTTGTAGGCTCATAGGTGTTAGAAGAGGATTGGAAATGGCTAAAACAACAGAGGCTTGTCCAAAATCTAGACAAATGGTTCCAGAGAAACCAAGCTGAGGGTTCTGGACGCAGCTGTTTTATCAATAGCAACTTATAGATAAATGTGAAATTTAAAGAAGTCTTAAAGGAAAAGAATAGTTGTTTTTGCAATGTAGTGTTAACAGAAATTATGTAGTGCTGTCGAAGATATCATATACTATACTATCAGGCAAGATGGGTGCCAAAAAGAATTGGAGGATGCCTCAAAACAGTAACAGAAGGTAAATTTCTTCGAAAGAGGAAGTGGCAGACCCTCGATGAGATGGATGGATGGTGTGTCTGGAGTGAGTAGTCTTCAGAGATGAAGCCTCCAGCAAAGCATACAACTGGACCACCTGGTGAGGATTGGTGTGGCACATCACCAAGAAGTGGGGTGACCATACAGCATCTGGTGCTCCATTGAATCAATAAATGAATAGGAAATTGCACAAATTGATAGGATGTATAAGATGGTGTTGTATTTACTTAATTTGTTGGATAAAAGAGCTAAATATTTAAATAAAAACTAATTTTGATATACAAAAGCACTAAGAGAGGTTGAGAGTGATGCAATACATTATAACTGTTAACCAGTAAATTGATATTCAAAAATTTCTTTTCGGTATTTTGCTATTGTATGTTAGTGTAATATATAAATTTATTTATTGCAGATGACTGGCAGAAAGGGTAGAGTTGTGAGCACTGATGAAGGAACTATAAGATACGAATCTAGATCAGAATATGACGTATCATTAGAAACACTAAATATTACAGAAAAGCAACGATTTATGGATGGAGACAAGGTAATTTCTATTTTTATCCATTCATAGTATGGTATTTTACTCTTGCAGTATCAGAAATTCATTTAGTATGAATGCATAAAATATTTAGTTGCTGTTCTCTGGCTAGCCTAAGATTAAATTTTTTTTTATCATCTATTAATGGTTGTGAGATGAAGATATAACCATAGTATTATTAATTGAATATCTTAATGGAGCCTCACTCTAGCTAATACAATGCTTATTATACTTCTTGAATTCATTCTCTGTCACTGTGCTCACTACTTCCTTCAGCCTCATATAGAGATGGAAGAGTTTTTCATCCTGCAAACTGGCCAGAAGAATGCACGGAATTTACATACATGATACACTGCTCTCATAGCCTAAGTTGCTTTGACTAAATCCAAAACAAAGAAAACAGAATTCTTCAGCAACAAATGTCATTTGCCATAAGAAAAATTTGCTCCTTTGCTCTTCTTTCTTATTCTCCCTTGCTGAATCACTATCTGGTTCCAGTAGAGGGGAAAATTTTTCCCTCTACTGATCCCACAGAATACTTCAAGTTGTGTGTTTCTTCCTTATTCCCCTCTTTTCTTCCTATTTGAAATCACAATTCCTTAATTTGTCCTCATAATCAACATTCCATAGTCATCCCTATATCTGAATGATATGCTTTCTCTGCAATTTATCCCTCAAACCCACATCTCTCTGAAATTCAAGTAAGAAGATCTATTTGAGTGGTCTTGGTGTTGTCAGATTAATGCTTTATAGAAAGGAACTGTCTTTTCTTAATCCTACATATCATTCTTTCAGTATTTTCCCAAAAGAAACTAAATAACTTCTTTTCTAGAAGCTAATTTTGAATGTGGTCAGTAAGCATATTGAAGTCTTGGTTTTTCTTGTGTTGAATGGTTGGCATGGCTTAAGGTACTGAGCAGGAGTTTGGAGCCTTTTTCAGAGAATATGTGAGTTTTAGCTTTTTGTGCTCCCTGGAAGTGTTGTATAATAATAACAAAATCTTCAGAAGTCTCAAGTGTATTATATACACTGCTTGGAAAGAAAATCAATGGACACCAGAGTATGAGGAACAAACAGCCATTGCATCCACCTTAATAAGATGTAGGACCTCCTTTCCACAAGCTTATGATAGTGATCAGTAGGAATTTTGGACCATTCTTCCTGTAGGTATGTAATGAGGTCCTGTACTTGTGGGGCAGATGTTCCTTGACCTCACCTGACGATCCATGTCATCCCACAAATGTTCAATAGGGTTGAGATCAGGGCTCTGTGGGAAGGCCAGTCAAGTGTAGTGACATTCATGTCCACAAACCGTGCAGTTACAGCAGCAACCTTAGGACACACCTCATTGTCTTGCTGAAAGAGACAAAATACCTCTCAAAGTTCAATGTGTTCGTGGCACCACAAACAGAGGTCCGAGGCCAAACCAGGAAAAACAGGACAATACCATCACACCACCACCTCTGAATTTCATAGCTGAGGTTACACACTCTGGTACAAATCATTCACTGGGTATCTGCCACACCCACACTTGTCCATCTGCTCGTTAGATGATGTAGTGTAATTCATCGCTCCATAACACAGCTTTCCAAGCTTCCACATCCCACTACATACTCTTTGCATCACTGAAGATGACACTGCATGTTGGTTCAAGTAATGTGGGGCTTTCATATTGCAGTCCTACCATAGAAACCGTCTTGTGAACCCTCGATTCTGAATGTTTTTGTGAAGATTTGTGTTCAGTCAGTGCCCAGAACTCTGCATTCAATGTGCCATCCAAAAAATGTTTTTTTTTTTTTTTTACGTATTATCCTTGGTAGCACCCTATTATCATGTTCAGTAAGTGTGTGGGTAGTCCACTGTTGGTATCACCGATTGTTGACCTAGAATGGTCCAATTTGTTAACAGTTTGCTGAACAGATAGGCCTGCAACATGGCATTCTATCACAATGCCTGTTTCAAACTCCATCAGTTCCATTCCTCACAGCCATTTCACCCAGGCAGTTGCACTGACTTGGGAACATCATATTCCTCCAGTTTATACTGACTACAAACATGTGACTCGTTACATGACACGATGAACCTTGCCCATGGGAATGTCTGTTGACTTCTTTCCAAGCAGTGTATAACTGTATACAGTAAAATTATTACTATTATAGAGCTACGATAAACCCTCTCAGTGAAATATGACAGTGAACTCTGTCATCTCCATGACATATGAGAGGCTCATCACTTGAGATCTACACTAACCATTATTCACACATTATCATAACTCTCCTTAAACTCATTCACTGTCAGGGCACTCACAATTATCTCTGCAATCCATTCCAGTCATACACCACTCTCCAAGCAAAAATTCTAGTCTACACATCCTTATCTACCACACTGTTACAAAACTTCCACACATAACTACATTACTCCTAGCATTTCTCTCTCTTTCTTCATCATGTATTGAAAGATTTTTGTTACTCTTACAGAACCCATTTAGTAAACTTATAAGCTTCCATCATGTCCCCTCTTTTCTGCCTATTAGCTAAACGTTGCAAACCACATACCTTCAATCTATTTTCAATATCTTGGTCACTCATCTCTGGACCCTCTCCACCACCTCGTCTCTAAAAAAACTGAGATGACAAAATCTGTGTTAAGATATGGCCATATCTTAACACTCCACCATATCACTCTCTGCTGTCAGCCACCCCACTACTACCCATACCACCAACTTCATATCCATTTGCTCTGACGCAATAGTTTTCAGCTTTCTTGTCAAATGCTTTGCAAAGTCCAGCAGCATTGTAGTGTAGCCATTTCCCATGTCTGATTCTGCTATCATTATTATAAAATGTCAGTAAATTACTATGGCAGGACCTACCTTTTTACACAGCCCATGCTATAAAGTATTCCTGAATTCTACCATTAATCAACCTTTCCCATACTTTAACCACCACTCCCAATGATATTAATTGGTCTGTAATTTGCCATTTCTGTCTTGGAGTCACATTTCTGTACATAAACTGTCTTACTCTCTTTCCATCTCTTAGAACCGTTCCAGAGCAGAGACACTCACTGGCCTACATGCCATCTAGTCCCACTGCTGTATTCACACTGATATATTTCAGTATGCTAAGCATCTCCTGTTCATCTACCCCAGTTCTCACATCTGACTTACAAAGTGATCGCTTAGTAACTGAACTGTTTCTTCTGCTTCTGCCAGTTTCTCCCCATCGGCATTGATTAAAGTCATGTTTCCATTCTTTTTGTTACTTACTACATAAGGGGGAGGGACTCCTTTGGTCTGCAAGGCTGATTTTCTCTCATATTCAGGTTTAGCCCTCCTTATCAAAATAATCATCCTTGTTGCCTTTGAGGATGTTTTTATGTAGGATATTTGCTATTTAGTGAAATCAGATTATCTTACATTATTTTTTATAGCGACAGCTGATTTTGAATAAATAAAAGGATTACTTTTAGTTCTATTATTTATCATGTATGTAAACATTTCCTAAATGTATAGCAAAAATGCATTATTTCTTGTAACTAGAAATGTTTATATAAGAAATCTTTGTGTATTTTGCAGTCCATCACAAACTCTTTGATTGTGATATTTATTTGTAAATCTTTATTGTTGTTTTTATAACATAAATTGTTTTTATTTTTATTGTTTTTATAAAAACTCTTTATTGTTTTTATTTTTATAACATAAGCTTTAGAGAAGAAAATATTGAACTTTCCAACAACTTTCACTTCATTAAAGAATTGCAGTCTTGTTTACAACAAGCGACTTGCATCTCTCTCTGCTATGTTGCTGACCGAGTCGGACAGTAGTGCACTTGTACAAATTATGTACTCCCAAAGAGGAAGTTGAATTAGTGAGAGAGAATAATAGAATAGCTGTTGCATTGATTAGAACAGAGAAGATGTTCTGAAAAGTTAGAAGTCCAGGGGAGAAATAGAGTTTAGAGGAATCTCAAGCCAGAAATCTGGAAAAGAGCATTATGAGGGAAACAGTTATCCAAAGATTAACCGATTAATTTATTTTAAATGAAGTTGAGTTGTGGCATCGATGAAAGTGATATATAGTTTCTCCCAAAACAATGGACAGTTCCTTTTGATACGTTATGCAGCAAATGTATTCTAGTTGGGTCTGTAAATCTGAAAGAGATTAATTCTTTTTTTTTCTTTTTGTGTTCATAGATAAGGAAGAAGGGAACTTTAAAATTATCTTTATTTCAAGGAAATGGAAGAGGAACTGATATTCCAGAGAAAATATTTAAGAAGAGATGTGTTCTTTCTCAAGAAAAGTTGTGCACAAATTATCTTTTTGCTTTCAAAGAAAAAAAAAAAATTTATGAGAAAGGAATTATATTTTAATGGCCATTATAGAGAGCAGAAGAAACTGTGCCTTATGAGTTTGAAGTTTGTATATTGTCGTCAGATACTGTGATCTTGAAGAGAAGACACGAATATTGTATGAAATTTGTGTTCTTTATGTCTATTGCTAAGTTTGTGGGCTTTTTCTCTTTAGGGGATAAGTTTTTTGTTTATAATGCAAATTTGTATATAGTGCTTGCAAACAAACATTTTACACACACTGTTAAAGAAATACTATAAATTTACACTAATATTAATATTAAAATAATAATTAAAATTTACAGTAATATAATTTCTTATAATTTTGCCTCTGAGGATGCTGATCTCTGACCTCCTGACCCTGGGTATGCAGTTTTATGCTACTTGCCTCAAACAATCTGCAACCACTTCCCATGCACTTTACATTCTTTCCCTGTAGTATTTTATGCCCAAGCTATGTCCTAAGTTTGTCATAATCCACTACTTTAAATTCCATATAAACTCATTTTTGACTGAGAATTCCACATTTAGCAACTTAGTAGCAGAACAAGGCTGCACAATTACTTTTTCAAATTAGAGGTATAGTGGCTAATATGAATTTATCCGATGTTATATCAGTTAATTATTCCTTTATAAATTCTGTTTTTATCTTGCCATGTGCACTTTCCTTCTGCTAATCTATGTTTCCCATAATAATTACTCAAACCCCCACCCTCCCCATTATCATGCTAATCTGCCAGTGCATGGTACATCCACATTTGTGTCTTAACCCCCCCCCCCAAGTCTATAGCAGCAATCAAAAACATATTTTGTTGGTTGCTGCTGCTAACCTCTATTCCTCTATTGCCAGATATCCTCAAATGAATCATTTTCCTCATTTATTTGTGCGAAGTTCTTCAGATATTATCAGTAATACCTTTCTTCCTATCTTATTCCCTCTTTCTAACTGAAAATATGATACCCCTTATGTGTAGGTAAATTTATCTTGTTATGGACTAAGTCATATAAATAAGTGTATTCACCCCCCACCCCCTCTCTCTCTCCTGTATATTTGGTGTTTCATTATACTAGACCAGTGATGGTGAACCTATGACACATGTGTCAGCACTGACACATTGAGTGTTTCAGGTGATACACCTTGGATGTTGAAAAATATTGGTATTCTGATGAAAAAACTAATTTCAATAATTTCAGTTTATTAAATTAATTGTATAATATGAATTCATAGATTGTATATCAACGTCCTATTAAATAAATAGCCTAATATGATATGTATAAGTAACCATCTATGATTAAGTAGTTAAATTTATAATGCATGTATGCAAGTGACACATCAACAACGTTAATATTTAAAAAAAAAAAAAAAGATGTTTGACACACCTGGGTAAAAAGGTTCGCCATCACTGTACTAGACACTTCAAAACTAAGTCTTTTTTTTTTTTTTTAAATAAATTTCAAACTGAAATATATGTAGTGGAGTAGAGTGCCTTCTCACGATGAATCCTTGGAGGTCTTGTGTCATAATAATAATAAAAAAATATTTTTATATTTTATCAATAAAGTGCATGTGTGTGTGTGTGCACATGCACACACACAAATTCTTAAAATATTGGGTCAATTCTGTTCTGATATTAATTTGCAGAGTGTCTTCTAAGACAAAATAAGTTAGGAAATTCAGCAGATGAATTTAACATGCACGAAATTATAATTATCAATAGATTGGTGACTTCTTTGGTCCTTGAAATTCAAAATATACTTTTCAGCATAGTTCCCTAGTAATCTGAATTTGTAGTGGAGTTTCAAGAGAAACAGAAAAACATTCGCTGCTGCTGTTCTTCCCACTTACACACACAAAAAAAAATGGCAGCTCTTTCCTATATCTTGTAATTTGCTTTATTGTAAGCGTATTCAGTTTCTGCTTAAAGCAATTATCAAAACATTAATTATTGCATAGGCCTGAAGTGTCCAGTGTTGAAACAGAATACAACTATTTTTTGAATATTACTATGCTTTGTCCTTGTGGTTAGTCTAGTGCAGCGATCAGCAACCTTTTTGGAGTGAAGAGCCATTTTTAAAATTATATATGTTAAAAAAAATTTAGGGAGCCACACAGTGATGAGCAACCAATGGTCAGCAGGCTGCATGCAGTCCACGAGCTTCGTTTTGTACGGCAGAATTAGTATATTTTATTTAATTAAGAATCTATTTTATGAATGTTGATTTTTACGTGTGGATTTATTTATGGAGGTTAAAATATTAAAATATACTTAAATAATGGAAAATAAATTAATACTTTCTTATCAAAGAAAAAGAAAATATTCTTTATGCAGATCGAACCGAGTATTTGATTTACTATTTAATTGCTCATCACTGCTTTAAATTTAGAAACTACATTGAAAAATATTATTTATTCAGTTTTTTTTTTTTTTTTTTTTAAAGTAACACATTATCATACTTGTAAAACACAGGGGTGGCATGTCACATGAAATTATATAATATTTTTAAATAATAAATAATAAAACAAAGATTTCCTCTTCCTTACAAAACCATATGTATAAAATCCAATAACATACCTATTTCTTTAATTTAAAATATCTTAGTGCGACTTTTCCTGTTGAACTTCTTGGGATAGTTTCTCAATATGCAGCTAATACGCCGTAAATTTCATTTTCAAACATGACGAAAGACTCAACTTACTTTTAATAAAATTCATATTAGAAAATATTTGCGGGGGTGCTTAAGGGTCAAAGCTGTATAACTGAGAGGAGACCTCCACATAGCCTTTAAAGGAATGCGGAGAACCGACCAGGGCTTCTGACCTAATGTCCAATCCTCACCTTCTCGTGGTGCACCCTGTTGGGTATCTACTTGGATACTGAACGAACGAGGATGGGCTGGCAATTTGGGATTTAGCCGACCAAATTGTATTCTTATTGGTTAAACCAAAATAAAAAATGATGGTACAACATGACAAAATTTCATGCCGGCTGGGGTGTCGCCCGGTTAAACAAGGCCCCCGTTGTTTTCGCCAGGGAACCAGGGCGAACAGCGAAAAGTCAGCTACTGGAACAAATCTGAAAACAAACCCCAACTCAACATCACCAGAGTTAAAGATCGGTACTATCAACGTAAGAAGCCTGAATGGCAAAGAAATGGAGCTAGCTGAGGAATTAGATAAGTACCAGATCGACATAATAGGGGTGACTGAAACAAAAAAGACCAAAACTGGTAAGATCTTTCTGAGCAATAAATATAAAATGTTATATTCAGGCAATGACAATCAAGGAAAAGAAGGAGTAGCCATAGTATTCAACACAAAATACGAGGCTAATCTTCTTGAATGGCAGTCAGTCTCAAGTAGAGTAATGTGGGCAAATATGAGAATGGGGAACTGGACAATGAGACTTATTTGTGCCTATGGTCCCACAGAAGGTTCTACTAAGGTAGAAGTGGAGGAATTTTTTGAGGCTTTAGAAAAAGCAACTGACACAATGAAAAAGGAAAAGTTGGTCCTTGCTGGGGATCTAAAGAGCAGAGTAGGAAATGATTGTGAGACATATAAAAATAATTTGGGAAAATTTGGAGAAAATAGCAAAGCTAATAATAATGGCAAATCTCTGTTGGATTTCTGCTCAGGACATGGACTGGTTATTACTAACACCATGTTCCAACATAAAAATGTGCACAAATTCACATGGAGAGAAGAGGCTAGGAATAAGAAAAGTCTCATTGACTATGTTATTGTTGATAGTGATGTTTTCTCCCTGGTGCAGGACACCAGAGTGTACAGAGGATTTGAAATTGGAAGTGATCACTATTTAGTCTTGAGCAGGATAAAATTGAATTTCATATTGAAAAGAATAACATGTAAGAAAGTTTTAAAGCGAATAAAAGTTGAGCAGCTCTCAGATGTGAACTGTAGACTAAAATACAGAAAGATTATTGAAAAGAAAATGAAAGAGTTTGAGAACAGGAATCAAACCTTGGAGATTCAGTGGCAAACTCTGAAGGAAACATTGATTGATTCTGCCAGAGAGGCATGTGGTGAGGTTGTGTGCAAGGATAAAAAAATCAGAACTCCCTGGTGGACACAGGAAGTTAAAGAGGCAGTGAAGGAAAAGAAGAAAGCATGTCAAAAGTTCCTGGCAAATAAGTCGGATTTTACTCTTACAGAATACAGAGACAAATGTAAGAAAGCTGAACAGTGTGTAAAACTAGCTAAACAAAAGTCATGGGAGGACTTTGGCAAGAATATAGAAAATAAATATCAAGAAGGTGGCAAAATATTCTGGAGGTTGTTGAAGAAGCTTAGGAATGGAGGAAAGAGTGCTGTAAAAGGAATTAGAGATGATAAAGGTGAAATGAAAACAGGAGAAAAAGATATCCTTGAAGTATGGAGTAATTACTTTGAAAAACTGCTAAATGAAACAAGCAGTGATGACAGCACAGTTATAAAAAACACTGACCAGGCATGCAGTCAGGAATACATATCCATACTTGAAGTAGAAAAAGCCATCAAAGGCTTGAAATGTGGAAAGGCAGCAGGAGTAGATGATATTCGACCAGAAATGCTGAAGTATGGTGGTATAAGAGTCTTACAGTGGCTGCACTGCATAGTTCAGAAAGTCTGGACAGAGGGACGAATTCCCGATGATTGGAGTAGAGCTCTCATAGTACCCATATATAAAAAGGGAAATAAAACTGAATGTGAGAATTACAGAGGTATTTCCCTACTGAATGTTCCTGGCAAGATCTATGCAAGTATACTTGAGAAACGGTTGAGAAGAATTGTGGAAGAAATGCTTGGTGAAGAACAAGCTGGATTCAGGCCAAATAGAGGCTGTCAGGATCAGATCTTCACTTTACGACAAATAGTCGAGAAAGCATGGGAATATAACAAAGATCTGTATTTAAGTTTTGTCGATTTGGAAAAGGCATATGACAAGGTGCCAAGAGAGAAGCTATTCAATACGCTACAGTTATATGGTGTCAATGGGGCATTATATCAAGCAATACTTAGTCTTTATTTGAGTTGTGAGTCAGCAGTTAGAATTGAAAGAAGTACAGGAAGATGGTTTAATGTTAAATCTGGTGTGAGACAAGGATGTACATTATCCCCTCTGTTATTCATTATCTATATGGATCACATTATGAAGGAATGTGGTATTAAACCTGATATCAAAATTGGAGATGTTAATGTCAGGTCTTTGCTTTATGCGGATGATGTTATACTTCTAAATAAATCCGCTACAAGTCTGCAAGATTCTCTGACTAAATTGAATAGCTGTTGTAATAGATATGGTATGACGGTCAGCAATAAAAAGACAAAGACAATGAAAATAGGCAGAATCATTGAAAATGTCAACTGTGTTGTGAATGGAGAACCTGTGGAACAAGTAAAACATTTCAGCTACTTAGGCACAATTTTTACTGAAGATGGTAAACTAAATAAAGAAATAGACAACAGAATCAGCAAAGCTGGTATCGTGGGAAGTCAATTGAATAAATTCATATGGAATAGAAAGAAATTAGTCGGAACACTAAATTAGCTGTATACAAGACTGTGTTCAAACCAATTTTAACTTATGGATCTGAGAGCTGGGTCAGAAGTAAAACACTTGACCAAAGACTAGGGACCACAGATATGAGAGTCCTGAGAAAGATTAGAGACGTGAACAGATGGCATCAGTGGCAATATCATATTAAAAATGAGTATATTAGGAAAGAACTTGACATTGTCAGCATCCAGGAATGCGTTAGCAGAGCTAATCTCAGATGGTATGGTCACTTAAATAGAATGGGAGAGGAAAGATTAGCAAAACAAGTGTTCTCTGCCAGGTTGGCAGGAAAACGACCCAGAGGAAGACCAAGATATAGGTGGATTGATACGGTACAAAGTGCCTTAGACGATAGAAATATAAGATCTGATAATGTTGGAGTCTTGACAAGTAACAGACTGATTTGGAGGAATATTGTAGATAGGAAGTTAGTAATGATGTAATTTTTTCATGTAGTACTGTCATATCCTGTACACCCCTTGAGGGTACATGGCAGGAATTTGATGATGATGATGATGATGAAATATTTGCTCACAGAAACATGTCAATCCGAAAATCAATAGAAGTCCAAATGCCTATGTTTTTATCTGAATGTAAGTGTCTGGTAAACAATTCAATGTGTCAAATACAATCTGATCTTGCTTTTTAAGGTCTTCTATTTCAGACCATTTCTGTTGTATTGTAAGGGTAGATTTTTGTCTTTCCAACTCCTCCAGGTCAGTTTCAAGATTTCTAAATTTTGAATTCCACAAATTCTTGGCTTTCAGGTCCTCTAACTCAAGTTGAAATGCAGCCTCATGAATTCCAGAAAAAGGTGAAAAATTTAATTCAACAGATTTAATTTCAAGTGGTCGCAATAAAAATGGCATAGTTGCCTTGTTCTTTCTCATTATCAAATTCCATGTACCCTCACGGGATGTACAGGATATGATAGTACTACATGAAAAATTTACATCATTACTAAATTTCCTATCTACAATTTTCCTCCAAATCAGTCTGTTACTTGCCAAGACTCCAACATTATCAGATCTTATATTTCTATCGTCTGAGGCACTTTGTACCGTATCAATCCACCTATGTCTTGGTCTTCCTGGCAGAGAACACTTGTTTTGTTAAACTTTCCTTGCCCATTCTGTTTAAGTGACCATATCACCTGAGATTAGCTCTGCTAACTCATTCCTGGATGCTGACAATGTCAAGTTCTTTCCTAATATCCTCGTTTTTAATATGATATTGCCATTGATGCCATCTGTTCACGCCTCTAATCTTTCTCAGGACTCTCATATCTGCGGGCTCTAGTCTTTGGTCAAGTGTTTTACATCTGACCCAGCTCTCAGATCCATAAGTTAAAACTGGTTTGAACACTGTCTTGTATACAGCTAATTTAGTGTTGCAACTAATTTCTCTCTTATTCCGTATGAATTTATTCAATTGACTTCCTACCATACCAGCTTTGTTGATTCTGTTGTCTATTTCAATATTTAATTTACCATCTTCACTAAAAATCGTGCCTAAGTAGCTGAAATGTTTTACTTGTTCCACAGGTTCCCCATTCAAAACACAGTTGACATTTTCAACAATTCTACCAATTTTCATTGTTTTTGTCTTTTTAATGCTGACCTTCATATCATATCTATTACAACAGTTATTCAATTTATTCAGGGAATCTTGCAAACTTGAAGCAGATTTATTTAGAAGTATAACATTGTCTGTATAAAGCAAAGAGCTGACATTAACATCTCCAATTCTGATATCATGTTTAATACCACTTTCCTTCATAATGTGATCCATATAGATAATGAATAACATAGGGGATAAAGTACATCCTTGTCTCACACCAGATTTAACATTAAACCATCTTCCTGTACTTCCTTCAATTCTAACTGCTGACTTGCAACTGAAATAAAGACTAAGTATTGCTTGATATAATGCCCCATTGACATCTTATAACTGTAGCGTATTGAATAGCTTCTATCTTGGCACCTTGTCGTATGCCTTTTCCAGATCGAAAAACTTATATAGAGATCTTTGTTATATTCCCATGCTTTCTCAACTAATTGTCGTAAAGTGAAGATCTGATCCTGACAGCCTCTATTTGGCCTGAATCTAGCTCGTTCTTCACCAAGCTTTTCTTCCACAATAGTTTCTCAAGTATACTTGCATTGATCTTGCCCAGGAACACTCAGTAGGGAAATACCTCTGTAATTCTCAAATTCAGTTTTATTTCCCTTTTTATATATGGGTACTATTAGAGCTCTGCTCCATTCATGAGGAATTCGTCCCTCTGTCCAGACTTTCTGAATTATACTGTGCAGCCACTGTAAGACTTTTATACCACCATTGTTGTCTTTCCACATTTCAAACCTTTGATTGTTTTTTCTACTTAAAGTATGGATATGTATTTCTGACTGTATGCCTGTTGAGTGTTTTTTACCACTGTGCTATCACTGCTTGTTTCTTTTGGCAATTTTTCGAAGTAATTACTCCATACTTCAAGGATATCTTTTTCTCCCGTTTTCATGTCATCTTTATCATCTCTAACTCCTTTTGCAGTACTCTTTTCTCCATTTCTAAGCTTCTTCAACAACCTCCAGAATATGTGACCACCTTCTTGATGTTTATTTTCTATTTTCTTGCCAAATCCTCCCATGACTTTTGTTTAGCTAGTTTTACACAGTGTTTTGCTTTCTTACATTTGTCTCTGTATTCCCTAAGAGCAAAAGCTGACTTATTTGCCAGGAACGTTTGATATGCTTTCTTCTTTTCCTTCACTGCCTCTTTAACTTCCTGTGTCCACCAAGGAGTTCTGATTTTTCTGTCCTTGCAGACAACCTCACCACATGCCTCTCTGACTGAATCAACCAGGGTTTTCTTCAATGTTTGCCACTGAATCTCGAAGGTGTAGTTCCTGTTCTCAAACTCTTTCATTTTTTCTTCAATACTCTTTGTGTATTTTAGTCTACAGTTCACATCTGAGAGCTGCTCAACTTTTATTCGCTTTAAAACTTTCTTACGTGTTATTCTTTTCAATTTGAAATTCAATTTTTCCTGCTCAAGACTAAATAGTGATCACTTCCGATTTCTAATCCTCTGTACACTCTGGTGTCCTGCACCAGGGAGAAAACATCACTATCAACAGTATGAGACGTTTCTTATTTCTTGCCTCTTCTCTCTGTGTGAATTAGTGCATATTTTTATGTTGGAACATGGTGTTAGTAATAACCAGTCTGTGTCCTGAGCAAAAATCCAACAAATATTTGCCATTTTTATTAGCTTTTCTCTTTTCTCCAAATTTTCCCAATATATTTTTGTATATCTGACAATCATTTCCTACTCTGCTATTTAGATCCCCAACAAGAACCAACTTTTCCTTTTTCATTGTGTCAGATGCTTTCTCTAAAGCATTAAAAAATTCCTCCACTTCTACCTTAGTAGAACCTTCCATAGGACCATAGGCACAAATAAGTCTCGTTGTCCAATTCCCCATTCTGATATTTGCCCACATCACTCTTACTTGAGACTGCCTGCCATTCAAGAAGATTAGCCTCATATTTAGTGTTGAATACAATGGGTATTCCTTCTTTTCCTTGATTGTCATTGCCTGTATATAACATTTTGTATTTATTGCTCAGGAAGATCTCACGAGTTTTTGTCTTTTTTGTTTCAGTCACCCGTGTTATGTCGATCTGGTACTTATCTAATTCCTCAGCTAGTTCCATTTCTTTGCCATTCGGGCTTCTTATGTTGATAGTACCGATCTTTAACTCTGGTGATGTTGAGTTTGGGTGTGCTTTCAGATTTGTTCCAGTAGCTGACTTTTCGCTGTTCGCCCTGCTTCCCTGGTGAAAACAATGGGGGCCTTGTTTAACCGAGTGACGCCCCAGCCGGCATGAAATTTTGTCATGTACCATCATTTTGTATATTGGTTTAAGCCAATAAGAATACAGTTTGGTCGGCTAAATCCCAAATTGCCAGCCCATCCTCGTTCGTTTAGTATCTAGGTAGATACCCAAAGGGTACACCACAAGGAGATTAGGATTGGACATTAGGTCAGAAGCCCTGGTCGGTTCTCCGCATTCCTTTTAAGGCTATGTGAAGGTCTCCTCTCAGTTATACAGCATTGACCCTTAAGCACCCCTTGTTCTTTCTAAACTCCTCAAATCTCCCATTAAATTCAGATTGTATATTTATCGCAATTTATTTGAAAAAGGTTAAGTTTATGGAATTATTATCAGCTTGTTCTTGTTGATATTTCTTCAACGTAGGAAAATGTAACAATGTGCCTTTCTCTAAGTCTATTGCAAACAAATATAATTTTTGTTCAAATGAAATCACTTCTAAAAGCAAAACTGATGTATATCCCGTTCCCTGTAGTTTCTTATTTAGTGCGTCTAAATGGGAAGTCATATCCAACATAAAGTAGAACGTTTGTAACCAATGAGTATCTTCTAACTGTGCATATTGAAGGTCTTTTTGTCTTAGAAACAATTTAACCTCTCCAAGGCAGGTGGCAAATTGCATCAACACCGCATCTCTGGAAAGCCATCTTATTCTGTTATGTAAAAGAAGATCAGAATATTCGCAACTGATTTCTTTAAAAAGTTCACAAAATTGTCGATGATGTAGCGGTCATGCCATTATTTTGTTGCAACCAAATCCATCACTACTGTTATCTCTTTTGGAAAAGTTTGTGCACAAAGTATCACTTGATTAATTATGCAGTGAAAGGAAAACACGTCATGCAAAATTTGTTTTTTAAATAAACTAAACTTTTTTTTGTACCTTTCATGCTCGGCACCCCATTGGTTGCAATAGATATTATTTTGTTAATGTTAATACTCTTACTTTTCAAGCAAGTGGTAACAGCAGATTCAATGTCTTCTCCACGAGTTTGTCCTGTTAGTGGCAGTATATCGAGTAATTCTTCCTGAGGTCCTTGAGAGTTTACGTATCTACAAATAAGTACAATCTGTGCAATGTCATCTACATTGCATGATTTGTCACAGGCAATGGAGAATCCTGGTGTTGAATTTAGATCTGTAACCTGCTGATTTGTTATATCTTCTGCGATTCGTATAGATCTGACCCTTATAATCTTAGTAGATAATGGCATGTCTTTTATTTTTGTAATTATTTCCGCTTTGTTTTTAAAATTACAGAAGAGAAATTCGGACATATTAATAAAACATTCTTTCACATATTTGCCGCCCATAAAGGTTTTCCTCGTTTAACAACTTCTCGAGCAGCCACAAAACTAGCAAGAGTTGTATTTCTTGATACTTTTATCCATTTGGAAAATGAACATTTAGTTGGGTTTACTTTGCGTTGCAGCTCTTCTACTGCCTTTTTTTTTTGTTTCATCTCCCCATGAATATGCTTTGTCAAATGTATCGTGTTTATTTAAAAAATGTCTTTGTATAAGATTTTTTATTGTTTGAAAGCCTTTCATGGCATATTAAACTCATTGGAAATCCTGCTGTATTTGCTACAAATGCGTAAGCTTCGGTCCATTTACTTTTAAACTCCCGATTTTCTTCTTCTATCTTTTTCTTCTTTGCTGACATTTTAAATACTATAAAAATATTTTTATTTTGTTAATATTTAATTTAATGTTATAATATTCACATTACCTAACACAATCACCAGTAAATGAAAGCACTGCAATGTCCGCTACAAAACCTTTACTTATATTAACAAAGTGAGCAGATTTACAGACCACATTTGCACTATATGAGAAGATAATAGGTGCGTTCAGACAGACAAGTGCTAATAACAAGTGCTAGGCTAGCACAAATACATGTGCCAGCCTAGCATGACATATTTGGTTTAATAAATTAAAACAACATAAAACATAACTTAATTTTAATTATTTAATTAAAACTCATGATTTTGTATTGCAAGTGTTATGTTTCTCATCGTATAAAATAATTAACACAGTCCATCGTAGTAATTCTTACTACCGTATCATGAATCAAATCAGAAAGATTATTTCTTTCCATTCCCGAAGACAAAACCTCACATAAGATTTTATCTTCGAAAAAATGTTTTCTACGGGATTAAGCACGTACGAATATGGTGAAAGTAATTTTAATTGGCATGAATAATTAAAACAAATATTTGACAAATCAGTGGGTTTATGAATTCCTGCATTACCCATGATAATCCAAGACGATTGTAAAGAAGGTTTATCGCGTATGATTTCAAAGAGTTCAAACATGAAAGTATTAAATTTTTTAGCATTGCATGTACTGTTTTCAATTGTAAAATATCCTTGACTTAATGTAAAATGTTCTTAATTTATTGCAAATGTTACATTTAGGATTTTTAGTTTCTAATTTAATAAATAACATTCATTTTGCATTATTCAAAAATAGATTGTTTAATAACGAAAAGAGCCACAATTATTCATTCAAAGATCCGTATGCGACTCCAGAGCTGCAGGTTGCCGACAGTTGGCCCACACCCAATCAATTTCCATTGATTGGGTGTGGGCAGCAGGGTGCCCCCCCCAGTTTATCTGGGGGTTTTCGATCCTGCAAGCAAGCAAACCACCTCCATGAACACACAGGCTACAGTCAAAGGATACCTCCAGGAATGAGGAGTAATCAACCTATTCCGTAGGATTTTGGTTCTGAATGCCTACACAGTAAAAAGTGTAGGTCTATGCAAGAGCATAAATTAGGAATTAGGAATTACTGTGCTTTATTTGACAGCTCTCAAGTTTTTAATGGTACTTGTGACATAATAAAAATTATTAGATAATGACAGCATTATATGCAAAAAAAAAATAAAGTTGGGGAAGGGCTATGCTATTGCATGTTATGTATGAGACTTCTAAATCTTGGCAACAGACAGACAGTCATTCCACTTTAAGTTTGGGTGGTGTTGCTTTAACAAAGGAGTTAGATCTAGCATACTCTTGTGTAGTGTCATGTAGCTTGTGTCTTGTTCATGTGTGTTTCCTGATGATGACCTTGATATAGAGATCGAAGTATCAAGTGTTACTTTCTTAATTTGAAGTAAAGTAATTGCTCCAAAACACATGTTTTGTCTACATAAATTCTACACAATGGATCGATGATCTTGTTAATTCTCTTTGCTGCTGCTAAATGAAGAACTGTTTCCATCAGTTACTAATCCTAGGTGTGGTTGGGCTTAACAGCCTCACTTGTCATCTGTCAATAGTAATCCTGCTGCTCATTCTTCTTACAACAGAATATCATTTTGAAAAACAAAACTTTATCAACATAAAAATAGTTGCATACATCTTTCATGCTGCTTTTAATTAACCAAACTAACAATGACATCTGTAAACAAAATCATGTAAAGATGTTTAAATGAATTTAAAAGTCTTTAGAACATTATTTTCCTCTAACTATATCATGTTCTGTAGACTGTCTTACTGATGCTGATGATTTTTTTGGTCAAGTCAAGCTGTCCAATGTCAAAATTTCCTCTTTATTTCTGATGCTTCTGGGCATTCATATGCATGTATTTTATCATTCCTCTGGACCCACAATTACCCTTGTGTGATGTAATTATCAACCCATTCAGATTTGAAACCTATGAAACTGCTTTCGGCAGTGCATGATCATTTCTGTACTAATACTCATTTGTATTGTAGGGAGTGACTGACCCCTCCCCATCACCTCTAGTTTTCCTGATTTTGCACTTTCAACCTCTCAGTGAACAATTTCTCCAAACATATTGTTCCAGAACCATTCAAATTCAGGCCATCATACATTACAGGTCCTTTCATCCATCAAATTCACTCCATAAATCTATAAACTGTACACCATTCTTTTTGCACAATCTTCTCATTAACTTATTAGCAATTGTGGTCCTTCTCAGTTCAATACAATCATACTATGGCAGCAGATTTACAATCCTTATACTTTCTTGCTTTTCTGATTCACTTATTCCAGCAAGAAATATTTTATCTTGACAAAATAGAGTAAGCCAAAATTAACTAAGAATGAGAACATGCCCAAACAGTTAAGCAAACTAACAAAGGAAATCATTTGAGACTGCTAAGAATGAATGCAGTTATTTGATGGTCAGAAATTAAAAAGCAAAAAATTAAAATTAAGTATATTACTCAATCAGCACTTTCACAATGTCCTTTAGATGAAAAGACCTGAGTTTGAATCCTATCCAAGACATGAAGAACCGTTAAAAGGCCTTTTCAACTGAAACTGAATTAGTCCATCTCACATCAAGGTGATATTTTCTTCCTGGAAACTCAAAAAATCCAGAGAGTACATGCAATTAAAGAGATTGTAGTCTGTGCAGGTAAAATTAACCAACTTATCATAACTTTAGATTTCTGTGAAGCCAAGTTACTTTACTTGACAGGTGAAGTAGCTTTGCTATTGAGCTTTATGTATTAAGGAGAAGATGAGACTTTTACCTCATCTTCTGATGAGGTAAAAAAAATGCAGACATCACATCATTATTAATACACATTAAAGTATAACTTTAATGTGCATTCTTGTCTTCAAAATATAAAATGTATTATGTTCCATATCCACCCAGTTGGCTTAGGTTTGTTTCATGTGTTATTCTTTTAACCTTAAGTAGAAACTGCCAAACAATACTTGGTAGTGCAGATGGTTTGAATAATAAAATTTAATATATAAATAATGGGAAGAAAACTTATTAAATGCACTTGTTTTTACTTATTACATTGGAATTCCATTCTCCATAGAGAATTGCTATAATATCTGAAGCAGCTAGCTCTGGAATTTCCCTGCAATCAGATCGTAGAGTTAAAAACCAAGCAAGGAGAGTTCATATTACACTCGAACTGCCATGGAGTGCAGACAGAGCGATTCAACAGTTTGGTGAGTTAATTTTTCCCCACTTCTAAACACCAGAAACTAAAAATAAGATTTTTTTTTTTTTTTTTACATATTTTTTTTTAACTGAGAATTTGGGTTATCTTAAATAGAATAGCAAATATCTGTTATTTGATGTTTGGTTAGCATTACTACTGATCTTTATTATTGTTATCAGACAGCTACAGGGAGTCAATGACTCATTGAGAGAGGCCATACTTCAACCACATGGACCAGCTGTCATACCCTCTCATCACTTTATTCACACTAGATCCACTCATCACCTTAACAAGCAAATTGTTCTGTTTACTCACTGCCCAATGAGGGAAAAATCACGCTGTCACCCTTGTTCTCTCTGCACCTTCCATATAACAGCAAAACTCAATTAACCATTGTCTTATAATATTCTTTCAGAAGTGTTCCCTTTATCCAAAACTCAGCTATAACATGATTATAAAAAAATGTAATCAAACTGCTCAGACATGACCTCCCATTATGAAACCCATGCTGTTCTTTGCAAATTGTAGCTTGTCTGTGAACCCATTTTTGTATGTGAGTTTTTACTAGCTTCTGTGATCTTCAGTTCTGTTGCAGAGAAACTGATGGGATAGTAGTTGGACATTACTGTTAGCATCACGTTTGTACAGCAGGGCTATCATACATTATTTCCATTATTTCCATTCCTGTGAGATATTTCTTGAGCTGAGACTCAAGTTATAGAAACATTTCAAGGACCTATCCAATTTGGCTAAACATACCTTTAGTGTATATGCTGATATCCCCCCTATTTGACAAATTATTATCCAGGTTAAGTAACAGCTTAATGTCATATGCAATCCTTACAATACTTGCAGTGCACCCTCCGAACTTCATTCCACTGTCAACCCCCCCCCCCTCAAAATCATGAATCTTATCCATATCCTAATGCAGTTTCCTCGGTTCAGTACACAGCCTTATATCTCTTCACTACAAATTGCAACACTTTGTACTCGTTAAAACTATACCCCATTCATTCATCTAAAATAAAAAGTCTATTCAAATCTTCCTGAAAGGAATTGGCAATATCCTTATAATTCTTTCCAAATTTGCATCATCAGTGAACAACTGAAGATCTGTAGTTATGCCACATGAAATGTTATTAATCTCCAGAGAGTCAGAGACTCATTGAAGAAGGCCACATACTACACGATCGGTTATCATACTTATTCTTGAATTCATTCACAGTGCTTGCACACATGACATCCAATGGCAATCCATTCCAATCAATCACCACCCTATGAGAAAAAAAAGCTAACCCACACCCCCTTCTTAGAAGCATTCCTTCATAGCTTTCAAAGATGTCCTCTTGTCCTTTGCTAACCCTCCATAAAATGAAAAATTCCATCAACTGAAATCCTGTATGACCCTTTCAGAAGTTTGTAAGTCTCAATCATATCACTCCCCCTTTCTCCTGTCTGCAATCTGTCTTCATAATCAGTATTCCACAACCTTATATTATTTTTAACACTCTGCTTTGCACGCTCTCTACTGTATCAGAATCACAACAGAAACCAGGAGACCAGACATGCTCATAATAGTCCAAGTGAGGTCTTATCAAGGCCTTATAAAGATGCAAAATGACATCCTTATCTTTACATGTTCATTTTCATTTCAACATTGCAATTATCTTTTAGTTGTATTTGTAATCTTTGCTACACGGCCCCTGAACTTCAACTTGCTATCTACTTAACACTCAAGACCCCTAGCCTGATCAGGTTCTTCTATCATAATCCCACCAATATGATACGACATTGGATATCTAATCACGCCAAAGTGCATTTACTGACATTGAACTGTGACATCCATTTTCTCATTCCCACAATCGCAGCCTTTTCAAATCATTCTGCAAGTACTACATATCAGCAGCATTTCTGATTCCCTACCTATCTTTACATCATCAGCAAATACCTGTATGTCACCTGTCAAATCTTTCCCAATATCATTGATGTACAGATTGAATAAAAGTGGACCAAGAACTCCTTATGGTACACCACTTTTTTTTTTTTTAATCTTTGTACTGGTTATGGGCAGTACTACCCTTACATCTCGTCTAAACTTGATATAGGCCTAAGCCTTTACAAGTGTTTTACCCCTATGCCTGTTCTAGTTATCATTTTAATCAATCTCTGGTGGATTCATTGTAGTGACTCATTGTACTACAATGAGTCACTACAATTAACTACAAGACTGACTTCAGGGCACACTGGTGACTCAAGCGCCACCAGTGTGCTCTCAAGGAAAGAACTTTTATATCCTTCTGTGTAAGCCCAAGCTGTTTTAAGTCCTTATAGCTATCTACGCTCCATACTCCATGTAACAAGATGGTGCCGCTGATAAACCTCGGAGTTGCCCCATTCTCCTCCCATATCTTACTAACTAGATACGGGAGGAGAGATGGTGACATTTGGGTAGTTTATGCCCAGGTGGTGGGAACAGGATGCCCACTAGCCTATAGCCATAATTAATAAGGTAAACTATTATAAGAATAAACCAAATGTCACCATCTCTTTTAATCACTGAGCCTGGCTTACGCAAACCTGCAGAGGTCCTATAATGTGGTTCCACTGCGGTCTCCCAACCTTTGTTCGTAAAGCAGTTGTTCAGAATGGAGACCACGGCATCATGCCTCCGCACACAGTTATCATTTTAGTCATTATCATTTCATTCGGAGCCATGATCTCACGGCTGAACGGATAGCCCTGTCCATTCGGGACAGTACCGAGATATATGTCCTACCAAACACCAACTTGTGTAAAAGCGAGGTAGGAGATAGTGGGAAAGGAGAAACAGTCTTTCCTGTGGCTTGAGAGGAGCTTTCCTCATAGAAGCGATCCCAGCTTATAGGATCGAAGGGACAGAAGTCGTTCCCTTTGGGGTGAACATGATACTAAGGTATCTCCACTCTTCCAGGATGGTCAAAGCATACAACCAGAGGGGACAAGAGCTAAAGAGCAGGAATTCACTACATTAATAGAAACGCCTTGAATAGAGAAAAAGTCAACTGCCCAGTCAGGAGTTCCTGCAAACCTACCCTTAGTAGAGGCTACGAGAATAAGATCGTCCGCAAAGGTCATAGCATTAAAGGAAGAATCGCCTAGAGAGTAGCCTATGTGAGGAAGAGAGTGAAGAAACTTATCTATGATGCAGTTAAAGAAAAGGGGAGATAGGGGATCACCCTGGCGAACACCCCGCACTGCGGTAATAGAAGTCGCACTGGACCCTGTAGTGATAGTGATGGAGCTACTCAAGTATAGCTCCATACTTGTTCTGGACATCCAGCAATAGACAACGCTCAAAGGAGAGCAGGAAGGGAGACGCTCAAAGGCCTTTTGGAGATCCAGCGACGCCATATATAGAGGCTTAAGGCAGCGTTAGGAATCAAAGGGAAGAGAAGAAAGAAGATATATATTCTCGACACAGCTGTCCAAAAGGACAAAAGCTCTCTGTCTATAATCATGCTGTATATGTTGCTGAAGCTGTTTGACTAAGATTTTATGATAGTCTAAATATCACATGGGAGATGGTAATAGGTCTAAAGTCTGATGCACGGCTTGAAGTTTCTTTCTTTGGAATGAAGATATGAAGAAGTTCCATCCCCTTAACCATGTTAATATTTTAGCAAACAGTAGTTTTTCCAATTGTGTTCAACACCAAACCCATTCAAGCAATTCTCTTCCGTCTAAGACAGGTTGAGTCTTCTCTTGAGCAGGATCTTCCAGTCTTTTCTATTCCTTGCTGTTCAAAAAAGTTCCTTATATGTTCTGCATCCCGAGATGTTCTTTATTAATTTCAGCCAGGTAATTCTTGGTCTTCCAGGTCTTCTTTTTTTCAGTTGGAAAAGTATTGATTAGGACGTTAGGAAATCTGTCTTGCGTCCATGCGTACAGTATGGCCAAACCATCTCAGTTGTTGTTATCTAATTTTTATTATTATTGTCTTTTTATACAATAATTCTTGTCTGACTGTGCTGTTTGTTTTCTTTTCTATCTAACTTGTTCTAGTTATTTTTCTTAAGCATTTCATTTCAAATGCCAGCAGTTTTTTCTCCTTCCTTTTCTTAACTGTCCACGCTTCTGCTCCATAAATGACTGTTGGTATAATTATTGCTTCATATAATTTCATTTTGGCTTGCTTAGATATTTTGTTTGTTTTCCAGATTTTCTGTAATTTTCCCATGGTGGTCCATCCTATCTCTATTCTGTTTGATTGTTTTGAGTTCACCTGTTGTTTCTGTCAGTTTTGATCCAAGATATATGAAGTTGTCTACTTGTTCTATTTGTTCTCCATTTAGGGTGGCTGAGATGGTAGTTCCGTTCCTCCCTATTTTCATCACTTTTGTGTTTTGTATATTTATTGTCATGTCATATGTTTTACAGGTTTCATTTAGCTTGTGTATCAACTTTTGTAGTTAGTTGAGGTTCTTGCAATAAGGACGAGATCATCTGCATATTTGATATTATTTATGTTTAAACCATTGACATTGATTCCAGGCTCATTGTCTATTGCCTTCTTTACAACTTCTTCTAGATATATGTTGAATAGGCATGGGGATAATGGGCATCCTTGCATTACTCCTTTTTTGGATCTCTATGGGTTCTGTTGTTAGTGTGTCATTTTTAATTATTGCATTTGTCTTAGAGTAATATTTTATCAGAAACTGTATTATATATTTGTCTATTGCTTTTTCTAGTAGAATTTTAAGAAGGATTGAACAACAATGGCCTGAGGACTGAACCCTGAGGTACACCACTGGTAACATTAAGTCTGGCAGATTCACACCCACTGTATACCACCTTTAGATATCTGTTTGTCAACCATCCACTTATCCAAGTCAATAGTTTATATTCCATTCCCATATTCTCCAGTTTATGTAACATACAGTGGTTTTTTTTTTTTTTTTTTTTTTTTTTTTTTTTTTTTTTTTTTTTTGCAAATGATACCATGCAAAGATATCCTATCAAATGCCTTAGCAAAATCCAATGATATCATAGTATATTCCCTTTAAAGGAACTTCATGAGTTAAAGGAAGGTTAAAGACCTTCCTTTAACTCATGCTGTTCTTTGCAGAGTATAGCTTGTCTGTCAACCCATTTCTGTATGAGAGTTCTTACCAACTCTTAAATCTTCATCGCCACTCTGATAAGTCAGTAATTACACACACAGGTTTTTACACCACCTTTGTATAAAAATACATAATTCTTTCCAGTCCTGAACTGAGACTCAAATTATACAAATATATTAAGGGCCAAGCCATTTCAACTAAGCATTCCTTTGACTGTAATACTGAATGTATATCTGTAGCACCGCTAGCTCTTCATCTAGCGGTAGTTGCATTGTACACCATATTACATACTTCTGGTTGATAGACCATAGGGGAAGTGAGCAATCATTAGTTGAACAATCTCATATGCTTCTGATGCAAGGATCTGAATCTGCATCTAAATTTGTTCTTCTGCATTCATTTTTTCTTTTATTTGCAGAATAGCAATAAAATTCTTTAGAGTTTCACTCAGTTGAAATATTTATTTCAAAATTTAGTTTTTTTTAAAATAATGATATCACAAGATATCGCTTTGGTGTCAGCACTTTATTTACCAATATCCTCCTTTCTGATATTTAACCTTTACTGAAAAATACTTAATCCCTCAATATCATTGATGTCTTCCATTTTGCCATCCATGCTTGCTACTTCTCTTGGAAGGATAACATATATAAACAGAGGATATAGCCATGTGCTCTCCCCTTTTAGCCAATTTCTATACGGAACATTTTGAAAAACATGCTCTTGATATTGCCATTCTCAAATTTTTTATCTGGCTAAGATTTATTGATATGTTCTGTATTTGTCCACGTGGCTCAGACATTAAACTCTTTCCTCATCTACCTCTACAACCATCATGTTGTTGAGGTAGACAAGGAAAGAGTTTCCAGTTCAACATAGAAAAATAAAATAATACCTGACTTTTCTAAATACTCTTAATCATGCATCTTCCCAATTGCACTCTTTCCTTCTCAGTTTACAGAAAACTGACCCTCACAGCAGATACATACATAAACTTTCCCAGCAACTCCCCCCCCCCCCCAACCCCTAACAGTATGGTTGAAATTGAGTAGAAGGGAATTCTACATAATCAGTGTTTGTATAATTTAAATTACCCATAATGATTACTCTTTAGTGCCCATGGATAATTTGACAGTGCATTTTCTCATCAATAGCAGCTGAACCATCAGGTCTATAGAAAGTCGTCGTATCTTTCACCCTGTTATCCTAAACTTCACACCAGATAGTCTCATATTCATTACTGCATGGGACATTATGATTAAAACCTATTTTAAAAACAGGTTTTTTAAACCTATCTAAAAATAAAAAAAATAAATAAATCTAATATTGAGTTGTTTTAGAAATTGCATTACATATCTGGAAACTGCCAGTGTTGGGTAAGGAAATTGTCTCTTTTATATTCTATTTTTTGCTCTTGTCTTGTATGAGTTGGTTTCTCAAATGAGTAATTTAGTGGCACTTTTTTTTTTTAGTAGCCATTTTGAAGAAATTGGTGGATTAGAAGATTAAGTTCATCATTAATTATTCTTCTAACACAGTTCTTTAAGATTGTAATAATTCCCAGCTTTTGTTTGAGGTGATGAAAGAATCTGACATGGAGATATCTTTCTATGTATGTTGGCTTCCTGTAGACTTCTAGTCCACAGGAAGTATACTAGTCCTCAGCCTTTTTGCTTTTATTAATTAGATGATCTAAAAACAGAAGTTTGTTATCCTTTTCAATTTCAAGAGGAAACTTGATTATCAAAAAAAAAATCTTTTAAAGTATGTTCCTAGACTATAAAAATATCCATGTATTGTCACCATGGTAGCTCGTGAAAAAACTTCAGAATTTTTTAATGCATTACTTGACAACAAGAGGTGACGCAGTTAGTCCATCACTAAACTCAGCGCGGTGCCTAGTATTTTTCTTGTGTGTGCGATTAATGTTTGGTGCCTTTCCAAAAAAGTTTTTTTTAATAAAGTATGAATAAAACGAACAGGAAATGAAAACCGCTTTACAGTATAATGTCACCTACGGATTAGTCCTGCTTATACAATTTTTTACATGGAACTCAACAATTAATCATAAGTTGATTTATGATACATCAAAATATAAAGAACTATTTTAGGTATATTTTTGTAAATTTTAATCAAAAATTACAGTGATATAATCGGGTCCAGGATACAATTTCAGAATTTATTTGTTCGTTTCCGGGAAGATCTGAAGGGGCCCGAACGGAAGACAACGTACATTCATAATTATATGTACCATTCGTTGTTCGTTTAAACTCTTATCTCATATTTTTTGACATCTTTTAGGCGCCCTTTCTTCTGCAGTGCCTGTGTATATTGCACACTTCGCACACGCCACCAGCCGGGCCTGACTAAACTGTATTTCTTGAAATAAAACTTTCCTTTCCAAGCAAGGAAAGATGATCGAAAGCAGTGTTGTAAAAAATTTGTGGTATCAGAAGGAAAAAGATCTTCAATGATACTTAAATGTTCCAATTGAGGAACATTTAAGTATAAATTCCCAAACAGGGTGGGTGTCAATGTTTTATCTCTGTATGTAAAATAAGTTTAAAATTTTAATATTCTGTATATATGACATTACTCTTAATAAATTAGGCAGGACACACAGATCAAATCAAGTAAATGCACCAGAATACCTTTTTCTCATCTCTGATCTTGCTGGTGAAAGACGATTTGCAGCTATAGTAGCCAAAAGATTAGAAAGCTTGGTAAGTAAAATATAAATTTATTTTGTTGGGGGCGGGATGGACAAAAAATTACTGATAGGATATTTTTTAATCTTTTCGATGCCTTTGCCTTTTTTGTTACATAAATTAAATTTTTTCCTTTTTTAGTGTATTAATTTTTTACATTTTTTTCTGAGTATTATACAAGTATTTCTAATAAATACATAGATAGCTATTGTTTCTCTTCCTCTCTCTTCTTTGTTGTCAAGAAAATGAAAGTGTCAGACCTTTAACTACAAACTATTCTTTTGGTTCGTATAATCCTTTCTATAGAAAGGATTGACTAACTGCTTTCCCAAGTTCTTGATTCTTGAACTGAATTTCTGGAGGCACTTACCTCACTTCTCACAACCAAAATGTTGACAGTAATTATGTAATGTAAAATGACCCCTTGATCTGTAACCTACTTGTGGGTCCTGATCTGCTTTGGTCACAAATTGCTTTACCTACATGTTATTCCAGTGTTTATCACCAAAAGGTGTGTTATTCAGTTCAAAAAATGCTGTAATCATACTTAAAGAAGAAAAAATAGTCATTTGAAACATGAAGAGTCAATACTAACTACTCAGCTAACCTAGCCAACAAATATTTAGATAAGTTGGAATTTTTTTCCTCCAAGAAAACTTTTATTTTAATATTTAATAATTGTCTTGAAAGTTATAGCATTCATTACATTAACTCTTGTGAGTGTCTGGCAAAAGTAGTGGCAGCAAGATATTTGACAGTTGACTGAAAAAGGAAACATTAGCATTTTAAATGTATATCCTCAAAAAGAAAGAAATAGTGGAACTCTATAATCCAGCCCATATTACATGTGCTATTATTATGGTCATTGAGTCTGAGCCATATCACTTTTCCAGCAAAGTGATAATGTTATATTGGACAATAAAAATTCACCTAATGTTGCTACGTTTTGTTTACTGCTGGATAATCTCCTTTGGTTAGAGAAATTTCTATTATACTGCGCCACTCTATCCTTAGATAAGTCTATATGAAATAGTAGGATCAATTCCAAGTTAGTTAGCAGTCTTCTCATTCATTCAGGCCGAAGTATTTATTTTCTCTCTCTTTGGGATTCCCGCTAGATTCGAATTTTTGTGAACGGTGCAGTAAAAAGAATTTCAGGCAAATATAACAGTTAGGTTAACAAATAAAACATTTAATATAGGTCATATAACACTTACATAAATTTTACTTCTAATTTTAAACAATAGAAATAAGTCAATCATTAAGTCAAGTTAATCACATTGGCACAATCTTCCAAGTCTTCACATACAGCTTCTTAGCTTCTGGGTTATAAAGTTTTTACACTTAAGTCAATATAACAGAACATCCAATCTAATTATTTTTCACAGATTTCTCAGTCATGCTATAAATTCAAAATATTACAGGATCTAATAGCTAAAAATATCTTTCAAACAATTCTTATCTCCAACTCTCAATCACGAAGGGTTTCCACAGTTAAAGTTAATAATACACTATGATAGACCTTACCGGAAATGGTTCCTAGAACATCAATTATGTTGTGAGCAAACTTCTGGAATTCACTTATCACACTTAAAAAAAAATACATCTACAAAACTTATCCGAAGTTATACTTAAAGCACTATCAATTGCGCTTCAGAATTCTTGACATCAATTACAGGGCACTTCAACCATCCTTATTACCACTCATAAATTAATTAAAACACTGTGAGGTTCTCTTTAGGGAAAATCGGAAATAAGCAGCAATACTAGATCAGCTGGGTTTATTCTGAATTCTTCCTTGAACGTCCAGCTTTCTATTTTATCCGATTGTGGCTTTAATTTCCCTTCTATTATTATTGCTGATTTCACTTTCAGCTAACTATAAAATTCGTTACGTTCTTGTTCACTTATAAAAATTATCCACTTAACTCCTACCCTTAAGAACCTTTTATTTACTTCTACTTCTTTATTTTATCACCCTGCTTCCTCTCACTTCCAAGTTTCCGTCCCAACTCCTTACTTTTTATATATTTTTTTTTTATTCTCTCTTCAGCTCACGCTCTGTTCCACTCGCGCTCGTTTATTTCACGCGCCTCCATGACAACAGACAAACATAAACATTCTCGCCAATGTTAGACAAGGTATACTACTACATTGAGTCATTACATACCGTAAAGCTTTATACACAAATAGGAATAATTAGAATATTTGCTTTTCAATAAATGCGTAGATAATATTGCAAATATAAGTTTCTATAATATTGACATAACAATACATAAAATAGCTTAATAATATTTAATACAGAATCTATTTACCATTAACACATTTCTTTGATTAAATAATTAAATATTTGATATAATTAAGGTAGTTATATGATATCAAATTATAATTTACGTTATTTACATTAAATAATATTTACAAACGCAGCCTTTGTGATGGAAAATCATGTTGGATTCTGAATCAAATAACATTTATTCTATTTTCTACATAATTAGAATCCAACAGTACAATGCTACAAGTTCAGTTACCTGTTAGTGGAACTCAATATGTACACCATTTACAACCTACAGGCATCAGAACGGAATTCCACCTCGCACCACACTCAGATTAGCATATCCACAGGAATTGCTTCTGTGGTTGCTGTTATTCTGTGGCACAGTGGACAAAGGACTGGATTTTTTTCTTTGAAAGGAAGGAATCCATTGCAGTCAAATCAGGACTGCATGGTGGCCAAGCAATGATACCTCCTCTGCCTATGCATTTTCCTGGGAATTGGTTGTTGAGCACAGTCTGCACAATTGCTGTATAATGTGGCAGGGCTCCATCCTGTTGAAAAATGAGGCCCTCCACATTCTCACTCTGGGAATATTGTTCTCTAGCATATCCAGGTATGGCACACTCATAATCGTCTCCTCATGTAAAAAAAATGTCTCAATGATGTGATGATGCATGATGCCATACCAAACAGTGACTTTCGGACTGTTACGGACAAACTCCACCAGTTCATGCAGATTTTCTCCTCTTTATAAAGCCTTATATGACTATATGTGGATTACTGTGCTCAAGTCTAGTCACCTGGGTTTCTTGCGGTTGAAGAAATAGTGGAGAGGATCCAGATTCGAGTGACCAAGATGTTAAATGGTTCTGTGGAATGTTCCCTATGAGAATAGATTGATGTTTTGTTGATTGATAGATGTTGATAAGTGAAAAAAGGGTGGATATGATGGAAACATTTAAGTTAATTAAAGGCTTTTATAGGATTGATGCAGGTGTAATATTTCAGGACTTGGCTAGAGGGGACAGAACAAGAGATTATCCCTGAAAGTTGGGTAAAAGTGTGGTTAAGCAAGGGCATGAATAAAGACTCAATTTTTTGGAGAGTGCTGAATGAATGTAATGGGCTATCTGAATCAGTTTAGTGCTTTTTCTTTTAATGGCCTTAAGAGGTATAATAGATATGTTGTTAATAGTTCAGATCTTCCATGATGAGTCTTAGGACTCCATGGAGGTGCCTGTGCAATGATAATGATTACAATCAGTAGCTCTTCCCCCACCCTCAACTCCAGTAATATTGAAGTTACACTGCATATACTAGTACCATGAACCACTGTGACTATTTATTTTCTAGAGTTCAAAATTATTTATTTATCTCTAATTAACTGTTCCTTTGAGAGGGGATGGGGAATTTATGAAAAGAAAAATTTGTATGTTTATTCTGTTTTTCATTCAATTCATTGAACTTACAATGATTTTATATATTAGTAGTAAATTCAAGTGTTAAACTGAAGGATAGTCTCCTTCTTGTCTTCCCTACAGTCAAACGTCATGTAAAAGACACGCACACCATAGCTATTGTTACTTTTGTAAAATAATCAAATTGCTTTCTTTGATTTCATTTACCAATGAAAACTCAAATTATAATATAACATTTTATATGTACTGTATTTCTGTATTATATATTCATTGGCATATTAGTAAGTTTTCTAACATGCATATTTTGCATAAAGATTCAGTTTCTTATTCCACTTTTTCCTCAAAGAAAATTAAAGGATTAATGAGGCTGTTCTTGTGGGTGGGACTCTGAAAACTAAAGTTTTTTTTCCCCCTTTGGGATAAAAAGAATAAAAAGATAATCATCCAAAATTATTAGAATAAATTTCTCTTATTCATTATTTTGAAATAGATTGCTAGGAAATGTTTTATGATGGTACATTGTGCTTCAATAAAACTTGTGTTACTGTGCAGCTAAAAGAAAGAAAGAAAAGAAAATTTGGGGCTGGGGATTGCTTAGTCTTTGTAAAACCGTGACTATTCATAAAACAAAAGGCAATTTTATATATAAATACATATATATGCAAAAAGTGTACACTGATTGTAACAGCATTAAATAAAAGAGTACTATTTTTAGAAAACAAACAATGCAAGAGAAATGAGTTAAAAAGAAAGAAATACACATGACAAGACAAAAAGAAATTGTATAATTCAATTTACTTGCTAGGTGCTCAGTGATTGCACATGTAAATCATGCTACATCCCAACAAATCATGGAGTTATACATTATTATTTGATAGATTTGTTCCTTTGTAGTCATATGCTAAGCTAAATTTCTAAGTGTAATTCAGGAACATGGTATACAGGTATCCCTCGTTATATGCGACATCACTTTACACATTTTTGCTATAACGCAATTTTAAAAAGTTAATTTAAAAAATTGCAACCAGTAGCTTCACAGTCACCCTGTGCATGGTCACATGTATGTGTGCACCGCTTTGACAAGGCGGCATGTCAGTCTCACAGAAGGTGTAGAACTAGTAAGCTGCATTATTGGAGTCTTTTGCAACACAAACATTATGTAAAAAGAGATAATTGTGATCAAAATACTTCCAAGACTGAAAAACAGAGAAAAGCTATAACACTGGGCGGGGGGGGGGGGGGTATTTGAAAAGAACAATAAGAAATTAAGCAGAGAAAATAAAAGAAAGTTGTAAAAATGCGATGAGAATGTCGACAACTAAAATAACACAGATAAGGGCACCAATTATTGAGAAATTGGAAAGGATGTTGGCCCACTGGATTGAACATGAAAATCAACGTGCTATTCCGTTATTCACCTTGATTATCCAGGCTGAAGCGAAAAGTTTGTTTGAATTGAATGCTATAGATCCTGATCCTAAAGTGCAATCTTTTGCTGCAATTGCTGGGTGATTTGAACGTTTCAAGGTGCAACATGGATTCCATAATCTCAAGCTGACTGGTGAGGCTGCAGGAGCTGATGTTGTTGCTGCTGAGAACTTTCCAGCAACATTTCTAAGTGTAATTCAGGAACATGGTTATTTGCCTCAGCAAGCGTTCAATCTTGATGAAAAATGACAAAATTTGTGTAAAACACACAAATTTCGTCATTTCATCGAGATGCGTTTAAATAATTCATTTAAAATTTCTTTTGCTCACAGGTGTAGTTTTCATTTTTTATCCTTCTGAAGATATCCCTATCTCACCTATGCTAAATTCAACTCACTTTATGCAATTTCATGTTACGCGATTATTTCATAAAGCCAATTAATTACATAAAGCGAGGGACACCTGTATATACAAACTCTGTTTATTATTGGTGGTGTTTTGGAACAAATCTCTTCTCTCTCTCTCTCTCTATCTATCCAACCTCTCTCCATTTTTTTTTTCCTTTCTAAATCAAACCAATCATAAATGTACACATGCTTTGCTAGAGATTTATAGGATGACATGTATTGCATTCCATACCATAGAAATTTATTGTATAGCAGTAAATTATTCAGTATTTGTTTGTCTTTAATGAATATTTCTATTCATCGCTGTTCTTTTCTTCCTTAAACAAGCCATTCATATGCAGATGTTCATGTCTCATTAATGGTTAAAATAGTTTGAAATATAGTTCACTGTAAATTAATAATGTAAATACAATGGATTCTGGTTAATTGAAACACGTCAGTAATAGCATAATATAACTCACTTAAGCAAAGTTGCGCACAGAGAGTTTAAATTCATAAGACAAAGGACAAGCTTTTTCATTTATTGAATAACACAATTACTGACTTTTTGATAAACAATTAGCTTTAATTAAAGTATTTGCCATACAAATAATTTAATTTATATACATATTAAATGCACATGCAATTCTTAGCATTGTTAGGAATCGATCCAGTGTAGGATATTGAGAGAAGAAAGTTAAAATATTTTGGACACATCGAAAGGAGGAAAGGGGGACTTCTCAGAACAGTACTAGAAGGTAAAGTTCCTGGAAGAAGAGGAAGGGGTAGGCCATCAATGAGATGGATGGATCGATGATGTGTGTGGAATGACTGATCTTCAGAGAGTTGAGGCCTCCGGAAAAGCAAACAACAGACTACGTGGCGAAGCCTGTTGTGGCACATCACCAAGCATTGGAGTGACCATACGGCATCATAGATACCCAGTGAACATATAGATAGATAGCCTGTCAGATTTTTTTTATTGACTGCATTGCAGATATAGGACTTCCTTCCTGCATGAAATAGTCATAATCCAAAAGTAAATTTTTTAGCATCCTGGTTAGTCACTTACCAGGTTGGGAGTGTCATCCTTATCACTTTCATGTTTCAAGCTTCTAATGATGTTTTTCTAATCATTTTCTTCTAAATATCCTTTGTTTTGTTGCAATTTTGTCCTCAAAATCTTTATTTTCCTAATATCATCCAAAAATATCATGAATGGATGCAGACTCTTCGTTCTTTCTTATGTGGTAACTTCTGATGAAATGTCGTTTTCACTGTCTGCTGTATCTGGTGTGTCCATGATTTGATGCTCAAAACCATAGTCAGCCATACAGTTTGAACAGTCTTGTTACTTATTCCTTGCCAATAGCAGTTGAAGTTGTCAATAGATTTTCTCCAGTTGCTTCAGCTGTAATTTACCAACTTTTCACAATATGAGGGCTTCAGATATTTTGATTCCCATATCCACTGATTGTATTAGGATGTTTTATTGGATGATAGAAATTCCAATTGAACATTTTTCAGAGACTCTAAATAAGGACGTGCTTGGTTGTCAAGAATAAAATTTTTTGTGCTTCCTATTGTAATTCTAGGTCCCAACTCATAAGCTAATTCCTAAAAAAAATTTCAGAACCTGTCCACACATTCTGTTGGCATGATACTGAATTGGTAAACTTTATTCTAATCCCTTGAAAGCATCAAGGCCTGGTGCTTGTTCCTATAACTAATGGCTTTTATTTATCAGTTTCTGACATATTTGAAACAGTATAGCACTGTTACATGATCCATTGCTTTCTTTGATCCAAACAGCAGCATGTTTCTAATACAGGCATCTGATGTAACATAATAAAATAGCTCTGTTCAGCATTCTAGATGTTATCTGCACCAAATTTTTGAATTTAGTGGCAAGATTGGCAGTTTGTTGATTTCCATTGTTCAGCACTTGCAACATCTGTGCAGTCTTTCTTGTCATATGCTTTCTTGAATTAATGTTAAACTATAGTTTCCATTGAAATAATCATTCTTCTGTTGCTTTAAATTCTCTGTGACCAAGCTTATTGACTAACTGTTCTAATTTACTTTTCAGCACTTACACATACACCTTGTCCAGTTACAATAGAGAACTATTGATTGAGGGGCTTCCTCTGAATCCTTGCTGTCATATTTTAAGTTTTTTCTTTTGCCTTGTGTCTTTTCTTTATATTTCTCTAGCTGTTGTATCAGATATAAAATTGTAGAATTTGATACTCCATTTATCCTATTTGTGGAAGACTGGTATTAAAGTGATTCATTGGTTTTTAATTTTAATAAATCAGTTTTTTTGTCAGTAAACTGGCCATTAGTTAACATATATAATATACTGTTGTGATAGCCTGAGTTGCTTCGGCTGTCAATCTAAACAAACAAACAGTTTTGTTGGCAAGTCTCAATCTTTTCTTGGCATTTTTATAAGTCTAAAATTACAAAAACAAAATACAGTACAGTAACAAGACCTGCTATACTAGCAGTCTCATCTGCACCTGCTAGAAAGTCTGCAAAACTGAGAGCAACTAGCTACATGTTCGTTTTACTGATTGAATGAGTCATGAAGTAGTTATAGACATTCTAGACTTGTCCTTAAACAGAATTAATCAGAATCTATTGTATAGCACCCAAAAATATAATTTCTTGCAGTTTAAGTATATCTTGAAAACCAATTCTTTTCTCTTCTGCATATCTGTGGTTTCTATGGAAATCAAGCATTGCACTCTTTTTGCATTTCTGATATGTAAAATTTTAACTCCTGTATCTGAGTTCCAGGTCTAAAGCTTGGAAAAGTTCCATTCTCATTCTGTTACTCTGTTTCTTGAAGAAAATGGTCGGTGTCTGTCTCTTGTTTGTCTAACAAATAATAGCTGCTACCCTCTCTGGTTTATCTAGAGAACAATACTCACCTTGTTTAACTGAAATAAAGAATCAAAAAAGATTTATCATATGTAAGAATAGTTAATTGTGTTGATTAGGGATATCATCCTTATGTACATTATTCTAAATCTTCATTATCTATAAAAGCAGGCTATCTGAATTGTCCTCTCAGACTGTACATTTCGAATCCTTTGTGTTACTTTGAGTGCTAGAAATATGGTCATGTTTAGACTGCCATTTGTGTCCTTTACTGCCTGTTATGACAGTAAAGAGCATGAAAATAATGATTGCAAGTACAAAACACCCAAATGCGCTCATTGTGAGGGAGAATATTCATTGTACTCCTGAGCATGTCAAAGGTGAAATTATGAAAAAAGATATTCAAAAGAATAAAACAAAGCAGGGGAATTCCATATCAGAAAGCAAAGAGAAAGTATATTATCACAATAACATCTAGTAGAAGATCCTCTTATGCTGAAAAAATAACAGTAAAAAACAGGTATATAAGGAGACATTTCTTAAGAACACACCTGTATCCTATCTTGTCACAATTACATCATCTTTGAACCTGGCTTAGTCTGCTTCTCAGTAGTAAAGATTCAAGAAACAAAATGAATATAGCCACATTCCTGAAAATATACCAAAAAGAATGTTGCTAAATCTAAATGAAAATCTTCTAGTTAAAATGGCACAAGCACCACAAAATTACAAAGAAATGTCTCCAGACCTTTTAATAGATAAAATGAATATCGCTGTATCCATCCATAGAGGAATCCCAAACTATTAAAATGCCCAGTATCCTTGATGGAATTGAATTTGATTACATCTTGGAAATTTTTTCCTGTGGAAAAGAGGTGGATACTGACTTTCCACAATTCCTCCAATAAGAGAAAATCCAAGATTGACAAAAGCAAAATTTCACAAAACTGGAAGTCAGGTGGCTTCACCAAACATTAATAATTGACACCCTCCTACAATTGGAATTGCCATGAATTCTGCTAAAACATTGGTGATACCAGGGCCCTTTTCAGAAAAGCCAGTGCAGGAGACATTCAAAATATGGCATATCACTATTATCCATAAGGATAAGATTGGACAAGTCTAACTCACTATCTGCATCCAGTTACTATGTGGCATAGGTATATCCCTGATGACTGCTATGATCTCATGTTGCAGTTGCCATTACCAATATTTATAATGGAAGATTTACGTCTTGGTATTGGGATACAGTACTTGGTGAGATAGTGCATAAATTAGAGGAAGAGTTTGTGGGTGCATACTTGAAAACAATAGTCTCTATTCCTAAAATCCAAAGTAACATCTTAATTTTCATGCCTCCTGAACATTTGCTGCTATTGACTTGACCATACCTCTTCCCATTGTTTAAGTGGGAAGTGGAGAATAACATCTATAGGAGCAGTTATTTTCCCCATGATATCTACTCTCTTACATGGGCAGACATATGCTCCATCACAGATATCACTATGGAAAATATCGAGCCAACTGGTATCTTCTCATCCTTAGCAGAATTTGATTCCACGACAATGAAGTACTAAATCATGTTACATTATAATACTAACCCCCACAGCTGCAGTACCAAAGAAACATTGTTGGTTCCACCTTTTTCCAAACCATAGACAAATTTAGAATTTACAGTAACCAAGAAATCACAAAGCTTGATTTTTTATTGGGATACAATACTTGGTGAGATAGTGCACAAATTAGAAGAAACATTTGTGGGTGCATACTTGAAAACAATAGTCTCTTCTTCCTAAAATCCAAAAGTAACATCTTAATTTTCATGCCTCCTGGACGTTTGGTCCAAACCTCGAATTTAGAATTTACAGTAACCAAGAAATCACAAAGCTTGAGGTATATTCCCAGATGCCCTACCACACAAAATTGAATTGATTTCAAATATGCTCTTGCTCAAGCATGAGGTCTGTGACAAAAATCCAGAAAACAAAGGACAAATATATCTTAAACACTTTGATCCTAGCATAGGATGGATGCACAATTTCTCACTAAAAGACAACTGCAGATGCTTTGGGGAAAGAGCTTTGCCAAACTATTGATAGTATCCTCTTACTCCCCCTAAATTCCAGAATCTGAAAAGCAAAGCAAAAAAACATCAGTTTAATGTGGAGAAATGTAAAGTTATGCATTTTGGGATAAATAGATTATAATCTGTGCAACACATTGATGGAACTGTACTCCAGGAAATAGACGAAGCTAGAGATTTAGGGTTGGTGGTAGACAGAGAGCTAAAGTTTAGAGGGCATATTGCTAAGGATGCTGAGGCCTATAAGATTATTTGGCTGTTGAAGAATACATTAACAAGTACAGATAAGGAAGTTGTTATTCCTCTTTATAAGGCTTTGATATGTCCACACCTGGATTACTGTGCTCAGGTTGGGTTTCCTGGATTTCTGGGATGAGGAAGCAGTGGAGAAAATTCAGAGGCAAGTGGTCTGTGGATTGCAAAAGTTGGTTGATAGGAGAAAAGAGGGGATATGATAGAAACATTTAAGTTGCTTAAATGGTTTTTATAGGATTGATGTAGGAGAAATGTTTAAACACTTGGCTAGAGGGACCAGAATAAGGGGGTTAATCTTGGAAATTGAATAAAGGTGTGGTTAGTAGGGGTGTGAGGAATAGATTATTTGCTTGAAGAGTTGTGAATGAGTGGAATTGGTTGTCAGAGTCAGTTGTGAGCACTTTGTCTGTTAATGGGTTCGAGGAGAAGTATGATAGATTGTGTGGATAGTTTGGGTCTCCTGCAATGAGTCTTCAGACTCCATGAAGTGCCCCCTTCAATAATAATAATAGCGGCAAAATTTACAAGCTGTATTGACTACAGCCTGAAATTATATACATGGCTACGTTTTTTTTCGTGCTGCTTGTCTTGTGCAGCTTCAGCTCCTTCCTCTGTATACCAGCAGTATTTTCAAACATGCAGAGCACAAGTAGCGTTTTCAGCTTTATGTCATGAATATTTATTCAAGTAATATACATCACCTTTAAGTTTTTATTTTGGAAAAAAAGTTCAATTTTAAAATGTAATTTTAGTTAAACATTCATCCATTCTAGCATTATAATGAAACATTTAATGCTATTAAACTGATGATATATAATAACTATTAAATGTCATCAGTTTTTTTTGAATCCCATTGCTGGACAAAATCCACTCCCAAATTTTTCCGCTCTTCTCATGAGCAATCCTTATCTAGTTGTTTTCTGCATCTCTCTCTTTTTTTTCTCTCTCTCTCTCTCAGAATCCAAACAACTAAAGACTGTCTAGCATGTTCAGTACCTTCTGAATAACATGAACAGTATTCTGAATGTCTAATGCAGGGGTGTCCAACCTGTGGGCTGCATGTGGCCCTGGACTGTTAGTAATGTGGGCCCCATAAGATCTTAAACTTTGAACATCATTATGTGATTTTTAGCAATATTTTTCATGACTATTGTGCGGTGCTTGAGCACAGACTTTGTGGGTGACAACAGAATGCTGTGTAAAGGTTACAGTGCTGTTCTAACTTCTCCTGCTGTGCCTGCCACACACAGTCAAATCGAAACTTGCATGTATCAGGCGACTTGTCTAGTATGGCGTAGTGATTACGGATAATAATATTTCAACCTACTTACATGTACATCTTCTTATGAAGATTGACAGTTTTGTCATTAAACAGATGTTTAGGTATTTTTTAATTATTAAACTTGAGCTTCTTGTGTTATTTCATAAAATAATTTAATAAGTTAAAATAATTTTTTAGCAGCTGTGGTATAGAAAATACAAATTTTTATGAAATAGTTTTTTGCTCATGATATTGTTATAATTACATTTACAATGCACTAATACTATAAAAATAAATGCTTATTTAATTATTAATTTTTTTACCCCAGCATGCATTCAACATCATCTCAAAAGAAAGCAGAACCAAAAAGAAAGAAAGAAAAATTGTGGATGAAGGAAGAATGTTCAGTAAAAAGTGGACAAATGAGTACTTTTTTGCCGAGAAAAATAACAAGGCACTATGCTTGATTTGTTTGGAAATTGTCAGTTTTCAAAGATTATAATTTGAAAAGACGTTATACAGAAAGACATTCTGCCAAATTCAGTGTATATCAAGGAATGTTTCATAAAGACAAAATAGAGTAACTGAAATAGAGTCTGTCATCTCACCAAAGTATTTTCAAGGAAGTTACAACTCAAACAGACTCTTCTATAAAAGCTATTTATGTGGTAGCAAGTCTGATTGCAAAAGCTTGAAACCATTTACTGATTGTAAGTTTATTAAACAGTGTATGAAAAGCATTGCAGATATAATTTGTCCTGATAAAAAAAAATGGATTTTTCTAAAATTGGTTTGTCTCACCAAACTATAGCTAGGTGAATTGTAGAAATAAGGAAATCTATTGAAAGAGATTTGAAGAGTAAAGCTGCCACTTTCAAATTTTATGCTGGCGATAGATGAAAGTACTGATGCTACAGATATGACTCAACTTGCCATTATTATTAGAGAGAGAGGTATTGATAATGAATATAATGTTACTGAAGAAATGGCTTCTTTGGTTCCATTAAAAGACACAACTAAATCTCTTGATTTGTTGTGTCTTGAAGGAGTAAAAATTACATTAAAGTGATTTTTATTAACCTTTGCCAATATAGCTACTGATGGGTACCCTGGCGATTGTTGGTAAAAAAGGTGGACTCATAAAGTTAATAGAAGATGATGCAATTGCTGCCAGCAACTAACATTTGATGAAAATCAAATTACAATAAAAAAACAATCAAGAAAATTTGTGCGTGAAAGCCTTTTAAAAAAAATTAATAATATCATGCAAATCGTCATCAAAGTTGTGAATTTCATAAGGTACATACATTTATGAACAACTATTTTCAAGAATGAAGCATACAAAAAGTAAAGTTAGATAAAAAATTTCTGACGATAACCTTGGGAGCTCACTACGAATTGCAACCACTTCCATCGAACTAGACATTGATGCATTGGTTTCATTTAAACAAGGCCAAATATCTCACTAGTTTTATGTGTATACTGCTTTCTTTTTTTAATGTTATAATAAAAAAAAAATTAAAAATAAAGGAAGTTTTGTTTCTTATATAAATTAAGTATATTATACATTTTATATGTAGTCCGAGACAGTTCCTCGTTACTCATTGGCTTAGGGAAGCCAAAAGGTTGGACACCCATGGTTTAATGTGTGTGAATTTCTGGCTATGTATGTTTTTATTTCCCAAATTATTTCTCATTGACATACCCTTTTTTTTTTTTTTGTTAAGTACCCAGTTTGAGTATGGTGTTCAGTCTTCAGTAATTATTCCCTGCTTTGGTTAATCTGGAGACTGTACTTCTAGACTTTTCTTATTGTTAAATGTTATTTGTTGCATACATATGTCGAGTCTAGTAGATATTCAATCTTGATTCTACCTTAGCAAGATAGGAATTTTTGACCTATTAGTCATTGTTTTTGTAAAATTTAGTTCATATCCAACCATTTGGCTTAAGTTGTCTAGTTTTTTTATCATCTCTATCAATTCCAATCGATTTTCTGAAAAGATGACAATATTATCAGAAAATCAAAGATTGTTTAGTTTCTTTCTTAACATGATGCTATCCTTCTTGGTTTAGTTAGGTTTTCTGAACATATATTCAAGTGGTTCACTTGTAGACATAAAAATTATAGGGAATATTGTGTCATCACCTTTTTAACACCTTCATTGATTGGGAACTAATCTCTAGACTGGGCTGTAAATAGCTTGGATTAGTTTCATGCTGTATTTTTATATATATATATATATTGATCCCATACACCAGAGGTCAAGGGATCTATAAGCACATCAATGCCATATGTGGGATGTAGTTGAGGACTGAGATAGAAGTTTATTGATGCTTTTTTTTGAAGAATTGCATGTGGTGGTAGTTTGAGAATACTTCATTAGGAAGGCTGTTCCAGAGGACAGAGATGGATGGAATAAAAGAGGAAGAATAGAACAGGTTCAGCATATTTTGCAATTGCACAGTAAAGGGATGCTGGGTAGCTGCTGCTCTTGTATTAATAGGTGCAACAGAAAGTGGAGGAATGAAGGTTGCCAGTTCACTGGAGCAGTTGCCATGGAAAAAACTGTAAAAATTTCCCCTATGTGAAATATTTACAGTTCAACATTTATCTGTTCTTCACCAGGAGTATTTGCATTTTTCATTTCATTTCCAACAGCCATTATATCTATAAATTGAAAAATACTGGATTGATAGTTTTAATCATGTGTATCATTAGGCACATTGTGCATATTCTATACATTGCCCTGTAAACTCTGTATATGCGGTTGCTGGCATACGAGAGATCGCTAATGTTACATACACTAGTTAATTATTTCCAGATGTCATGAAGTATGAGCCTGTTGGTTTCTGCTTAATGTGTTGTGTCAGCAAATGACCTCAGAAGACTCCTTGAGCAATCTGATAAAAGTATTCTCTTCAAAGCGAGATATGGGGAAAGCTTGGCAATGTGGTGTTCTGTGGAGATATCTGCTACGAGCCTGCTTGTTTCTTCTCTCTTGTTTTCAACATTGCCTACATGTTCTTTTTATGGATTTTGAAACTTCTCCTGGTTTGACCTATGCATACCTTTCTTCAAAAGCAGTGAATCTTGTTCTGTTCTACAAGCACCCTGGTGATGTTTGTAGAACAGAAATTATACCAAGAATATAATTTCTTGGTATCTTTAATTTATTGTATAACCAAGTGAATAAACTTGCAACATCTATCTCTAATCCTGAATATTTTAGTAAGGTGTGGCTTCTTTTGGCTACTTGTATATGGAAATATGATTTTTGCATTATTATAACCTTGGTATTGCCTCTGGGTAGTGGCCCTTCCCATAATGCATAGCATTATTATATATTCTATATATCATTATATAATGATATATGCATTGCATTATGGGATACTGAGGCAATTGATGTGAAGTCATTAGCCTCGATATACATAGTCATGAAATTACTTCACATGCAAACTTTGTTTGCGTACACTTGGATATAGGATGAAACCAAAAATGTAATTTCTTGGCATTTTTAATTTATAGTATAACCAAGTGAAAAAACTTTCAACAGTAACTTCTTTGAATAGCTATTTTGGAGGAACTGCAAACTTCAAATGGAATCTGAAGTCCTTTTCTTTTAATTTTATCATTTCTAAGTATATTGAAAGCTCTATTTTTTAATCCTTTCTTTTAGGCTTGCACGTTGATCCGAATGCATTTTGAAAATTATGGAGACAACTACCGTGTTTGAATAAAAACTTTAGTTTAATATAACTAAAATCTACAATTTGACGTTTTTCAAGGTCATCTTCCGGAGCATACAAATATACACAGGAACAAGCTATACTACAATCAAACTGGTTCGTTAAAGACATTGACCAACCACTACGACAATTGTTGGCCTGACCTCTGGTGAAAAAAAAAATAAAATAAAATAAAATAAAATAAAAAAATAAATAAACATAAAAAATTGTACATCAACGCTAGAGTCCTATTATTTGTGTTGTCTACTATATACATATATTGACATCATTCCAGCCAGTTGGAGTGGAATAGTTTCTAATACTAGCGGATTGGCTAGAGTCCTGACTTATGTTGAATCTTTCATATTAGGTAGGCTGAATGTGTGCCATCCAGATCCTTGGAATTTTCATGCCATCTTTGCTATTGATATTTGGGTGGTTTATCAGGATTTCGCAGGATTCCTTAAATTTTCTTTCATATCAGGTTTTTGTGCGGTGTAAGGAGCAGGTGCTTTTCCAGTTTGAGCACACATGTTGAAGATGACCTTGACATAAAGGTCGAAATGTTGAATTGTAGATTTTAGTTATACTAAACTAAAGTTTTTATTCAAACACGGTAGTTGTCTCCATAATTTTCAAAATGCACTCTATTTTTTAAGGTTCTGGTAATACCTAATTTTATTGTTAAATTGATAACATTATTATTTTCTTTTAGGGGGCATTGACCCACGGTGATAGACGAGCTTCAGAGAGTAGAGATCTTAGTCGTTTTAACATTGATAATAAGGTGAGTAACATAACTGTATTTTGGGTATGAGTAACAATTCTGAAAAGAAACCTTTTTAAATAGCAGACTTAAGGAGACAAAAGTACAGTATATATGAAATCAAGTAATTTTGTTTAACACTAGGCTATTGGTAGTAGTAATAGTATAAGAATGCCAAAGATATTTTAGTAATTTAACTAAAACGACTGTGTGTGTTTGTGCATGCACACGTTTTATTTATTTTATTTTTACTTTTATTATTATTATTATTATTATTATTATTATTATTTATTTTATTTTTTTTGTCTGTGTGTTTTCCTCTCAATAGCATGTATAAATTACCAGGAGGTAATTTATACATGCCACATTGCATGCAATGCATATATTACATGTAGCTTCCAAGTACTGATTAACATGTATATTTCCAATTTTGTGTCAATATTCATATTTACATTTATATATTTTCATCTATATGTACATATTCTGACCTTTACATCCATATTTATATTTTTATATATATATATATTTAATATATATATATATATATATATATATATATATATATACACATATATTTACACTACATAATTCATACAATATCAGTAATTTATGTTACATTACGATGACTGGAAGTTGATCTTATTGGCAAATTTAATTAATTCTGAGTAATACTTTTCAATAAGTCTCTGTTTTGACACTGGCCACTTGTCTCTGGGAGTGATGATGTGTTGTATTAGGGGCATCCAGTTGGAGTCCAGTAGCTGACAGTCGTAAAGTACATGGTCAACAGTCTGTCGAAGGTGTGGACTACAAATGCATGATGGTGATTCCAGGATATGGAATCTGTGCAAGTAGTGTCTTAGTTTTCCATATCCCATTAGTAGCATGGTTAAACCTGGAGAAATCACATGTGCTTTTAGCCAGAGTCTGCTTCTGATGCTTGGCAAGAATTCTTTTTTGATGTTTTCCATTTTTCTTCTGCAAGTTTAGGCTTCTTTCTTCTGCAAGTGTTTTTATAGCAGATTTTGAGTAACTTGTTTCTAGCTGCTTCTTTAGCCAGCTGATTTGCTCTCCCGTTTCCTGCTATTCCTATAAGCACATTCATCCAAGAGAACTTGATTTCCCCTCCCTCTACAGTGAGATTCCAAACCAGGTTTCTTGTCTCTTCTATTAACGCTGCATGGTTGTACTGGTTTTTTATGCCATCTATAGTGCTTCTATTATCACTGTAAAGTATGTGTGTGGTGACCAAAGTCACACTTCATGGCAAGAGGCATAGCATTAAAAGATTTATTCTTAACAGTTGAACAAGATGAATATTTTTTTTTAATATCATTGAGTTTTCTATTTGCTTGTTAGCATTATAACTAAGTAAATTGATTTTCATGGACCAACTTTCACTAGAATTTTTGTCTGGCTTTTTTGTCAGCTGCTTGTGTTCATGGAGCAGTTGCATATTTGATGTTAAAAACACTCAAATCACTAAGAGGTAGTAAATCTCCACCTAAACCCACTAACTTAGTCCTTAAAGCTTACCTCCTTCACATATTGAATTATATTCAGGTCTCTTTCCCAGATAAGTGGTGCATTGAAAAATTACTCAGCCAGAGACATTATTTACTCTTTATATGTAATGTCAAATGCCAATTTTTTCTCTAAATCTCATCTTCACAAGCATGAAGATGAGAATAGTGAGTTAGGAATGTAGTTGCATACTAAATAGCTAAATTGGTAACTTGGAAAACCTGCTCTGGAGAGCAAATATAGTTTTCTCCTGCCATTTCAGACCTGGAATAAGTAGTGTCACCAAGCAATGAAAATCTACCTAAAGAGGAACATTGGTAATTGTAACTTGGCCGAGACTTATGTGAGTGAGTTAATTATAATGGTGTTTGCTTACTGTGACGTAAGTTGACTGTATGTTATTTCATATCTTTGCGGTTCTCAAGTATTTTAATTATTTGTTATAACATATGGATATACAATAAATTGGTAACCAAAATGTTTTCTTTCCCATGTAACAATCTTCATGTTACCTTTATTTATTGATGAAATTAACAGAAAAAACAATTATTTTTATAATTATAAAATTATTGTATGTGACATGAATCATCAGTTGATTGTTGCATCAATTAAAAATTATATGTAGTAAAACTGTAGGTTTTTTTTTTATAATACTCACACTTATTCTCAGTATTAGGTGTATAATGTAATACCATACAATAATGAATATTTTGGGGATCTAAACTGATCATCCTAAACACTAAAACTTATCTCTACAACCAGCCATGTTTATATAAGGCTCTATGGAACATCATTACACTGAATGCAGTTAATATCATCAACAGCTTTGTGAAAAGATGCCTTTGATCAGTGCCTTTGTCCCGTCATTCTTGAAGAAAGATAGCATAAACCTCTAGTACAATCAAGCTTAGAAAAATAAATTTTAATAGACAAGAAATTATATATTTCAAATCCATTACCTTATTGTAAGCAAATTAAACTTTGCATATGATGTATCTTCACAACTATTTCAGATGAGCTCATATATGGAAACAGATGAATTCATTTTACTGAGATACCACAAGTTACTTATCAATGCAGAAGTCATATATTTTCTAAATGGTGTGTCATCAAAATGTTAAAATATAATAATAGGTTTTTTTCCTTTTTTTTTTTTTTTTGCCCTCATTGGTTGAAAGTAAATTATAATAAACAAGATTTCTTGTTTTAACCCTTTACTTAAGCATGAACATAAAATATCTTCTCAGCTTGGTTACTTTTATGCAAACTTTTGTATATGGAAGCAGATGACTTCACATCAGATTGTCTTGTTGTAAGTTAATGAACAGCACACCTCCTTTTGGGCAAGAATGTTGCCATGCATTATGGCAGCAGTCTTGATTAGTGATATTGATGATGGTATTAACAGTGATATCACTGTCACTAATAACCAGTATTATTAATAACAATAATATCAATAATTACTGTCCAGTAGAGATCCACCTTAGTTGGACAGGTTGTGGATGAGGTCTTCAATTTTTTTTGGGGGGGGGGGGGGGTTTGATCAGCCTATAGTGCATAGTACCATATATGGGTAGTACAACAGTAGCAAGGCCGAAGGAGGAGGAGGAAAGGAAACTTGTTCTGTGGGTTTCAAGGTCTACTGTGAAAGGATGTTGGACTGCAGGGTAAATTATTGATGCTATTTCAGATGAACATTTGCCATGGAGATATTTATAGAATATACAAATTGCAGAGACGAAATGTCTGTGAGAAAGTGAGGGGAGTGAGTTGGTAAGAGAGGGATCATTTATCAATCTAATTGCTCTCCTCTGTATTGAACCAAGCATTTTGAGGGAGCTTTTAGGAGCCCCACTCCAAATGTGAGAGCAGTATTCAATAACTGGGCAGATTTGTGATTTATAAGGTTAACAGCTGTTTAGAGATGAAGTAATGTCTTGAGCAAAAGAGAAATTCTAGTTTTTTGGAAGCTGAGGATGCAGTGGTTGTGATGTGTTTATGCCAGTGGAGGCCTGATGTCAGGGTAATTCCAAGAAGAGAAATCTCATCTTGTCTGGAAATTTGGGTGTTATCAAAAATAATACTGGGGGGGGGGGAGGGAATGGTTCTTTTTTTTTTTTTATATGAGAATTAAGAAAGAACTGAGTTTTACTAGCATTGAAGTTGATGAGGTTATCTGAGCCCCATTGGAGGATGGCTTGGAGATCAGAAATGAGGGTTGTGGTGGTTGATGTTCTGTATGTTGATGAGGGTTGTGTAGAGCAGCATTCTTCAACCTTTTTACACCTGCGGACCGGGGAAAATAGGAGAAATATTTCGTGGACTGGCTGACGGCTAAGACAGAAATATTTCTCCTATTTTCCTCGGTCCACAGGTGTAAAAAGATTGAAGAACGCTGCTCTACACAACTCTCATCATGTCAGTAATAAAAACCAAACAGAAAAATCGAATGGATGTTATTGCAACACTTCGTCTCAGAAACAACACTCCAGCCACGTATATCAAATTTTCTAACCTCTATGCAGCAGCAAATGTTGCACTAGCTAAAAATTGTAATTTTATAACATTGGATTTAATAAATAAAATGCTATCTACTTAGAGGGTTAGAAAATTTGATATACGTGGCTGGAGCGTTGTTTCTAAGAGACGAAGCGCTGCAATAACATCCTTTCGATTTCTTTGTTTGGTTTTTTATTACTGACATGGCTGAAAAAGTCTTTTCACACAAATAGGAAGTCGAAAAAACGACCAACAATTTGATAATTTTGTAACTCAGAGATGGATATTCTTTTGCCATTGATATCCAAAATTGAGACAATGATTGCATTTTATGTCTGGACACCAGAGTGACATCAGAAGACAACTCGATCAGCTTTTCTTTTTCACAAGGATTTCATGTTGCATAGTGCACATGATTTTATATCTTCCAAGAAGGAATTATTAATCCAGAGGTTACCTTTACGAGGATCCTCATTTTCAGGTAAATAATTATTAAAGTTTTCAGCTAACACCCTTAAATGGTGACTTAATGTTGATTATGACTTTCTTGTTGACATCAGCAGCAATCAATAATTCTCCCAAAAGTGGAAACATTTCTATATCTTCCTCTTGTATGCGACTATCCCAAAGAACCAGCTTCTTTTTGAATGCATCCATTTTATTTCTCAGTGTAAAAATATTTGTACAAGACCCCTGAAGAGAAATATTGAAGTTCATTAAGAAGGCTAAATATGTCCGCCATATACGCAACCTTAGCTATCCATTCCTCATTCAACAAAAGCACTACTAGGTCAGATTTGCACTCTTGCAGAAACTGCTTTACTTCTTCCCTCAGTTCGAAAAGGCGTGCAAGAACTCTTCCTCTCAATAACCACCTCACTTCTGCGTTGAGAAGGAGATGTTGGTGGTGTGAGTCCATACTCTCATTGGTGGTGTGAGTCCATACTCTCACACAGTGTCATGAACAACCTGGAGTTCATAGCTTGACTACAAATTTCATTTATGATCTTCACCGCATCATTCATCACAGTGTTTAGTTCAGTAGAAAGCTTCTTTGCAGCTAGGTGCTCCCGGTGGATCATACAGGGTGCACGACTTCCTTTATTTTCGCAACTACTCCTGAGTGACGTCCAGTCATGCTCACAGCACCATCCGTACACACTTCGATGCATTTACTCCACTCTAAGCCCTGCGCTTGAAAATACCCGTCAAGAGCATTAAATATCTCTGAAGTAGTGGCCCGTCCAGGTAAGTCAAGGCAACAAAGAAGTTCTTCCCTGAAGTCTTCATCTTCACTATACCTCACGAAGCAAAGTAGGATAGCATGGTTACTCATGCAGTTGATTCATCAAGTTGAATTGCGAAATGTCTCGATTTCTTTATTCCCTCTACAACTTGCTTTTCGATATCGGTGGCCATATCATTAATTCTCCTCTGAATGGTGGTGTCCGAAAGCGATATAGCCTCCAGTTTTTTAGTGCCTCGAGGACCCAAAATTTTTCGTACGACATCTAAGATGCAAGGTTTTACTAACTCCTCACCAATAGTAAACGGTTTTTCATTTTAGCTATTCAAAGAGCAACTAAATAAGAAGCTCGAAGCAGTGACTTGTCACTAGTCATCATCATTTTCATTTCACTTTTCTGACTTTTCATCTGGTCACGTAATCTTTGAAAAAAGTCTAGTGGCTTATCAATAAAATGACGAGCAAGTTTGGAAGGTTTCATAGCATCGTTTGACAGAATTTCGGAACATACTACACACAAAGGGCGTGGTGACAGTTCACTGCCAGGGGCTATAATGAAACCAAGCTTCTTGTCGAAACGCCTAACAAAGTTTCCTTTTCTTTTTTCGGTTTGTATTGCACATTCCGAAGTATCAACATATTTCTTTTTCTTTGTTTCTTCTAAACTTGAAGCACTAGTACTTGGCATACTTTCGGTACCATCACTACTTTTCTCCTGAATATTGTCCTTGCCTCTACTAAAGAAGGTTAAAAGGTTTTGCTGTTTGACTTTTTTTGTCTCCATTTTGTAGGGTTTCAAATTTTACGAAAGAAATAACTTGTTTTCTGAAAACAATATGGACGAGCGTGATAAAATAAGAATTTTTGCGATGTGTCGTCGACAGGTGAGCTGACTCAATACTGTCATTCGACGGCTGCACACTTGACGAAGTGCGCAGCCGTCGAATGACAGCGTTCCGCTCACCCTGCAACAATATAGCGCCTGAATCATGTAGCCGCTACATGATTGGGGGAAAATTTTGGTGGACTGCTAGGAAATTTCTGTGGACCAGCACTGGTCCATGGACCACAAGTTGAAGAACAAGGGTGTAGAGTAAGGTTTGTCAACTTGGGTTGGAGGTCAAAAGTAGGTCATTGATATACAGAAGGAAGAGGGTGGGTGAGAGAATAGAACCATGTGAAATCCCAGCATTAATTGGATGGTGAGAGGATATGGAACGATCTACTACCATACAGTGTGCATCCAGACAGAAAGCTGGCAATCCAGCTGCAGAAGTTCTGAGACAGTCTAAATGATAGGAGTTTGCTTAGTAAGCCTTTGTGCCAGACCCAGTCAAAAGCTTTAGAGATATCAAGTGAAACCACTTGAAATATGCCAAATTTCTCCAGGGCATTTGTCCAGAGATGGGTGATATATGAGAGTAGATCTCCTGTTGATCAGCAGCGACGGAATCCACACTGGTGGTCGCTTAATAGCTGGGTGCCTTCAAGGTAGTGTAGGAGTTGAGAATTGGTTTTCTCCATCACTTTAGATAGGACTGAGGTGAGTGAGATAGGGCAGTAGTTAGATGGCAGCAATTTGTATCCCTTCTTAGGAATAGGTTGAATAGAGGCCAATTTCCAGGCTTTGGGATAGATATCAGTGGGGAGTAAGAGAGTACGTATAGGTGGCATAGGATAGGAGTCAGTTCTGGTGCACAGACCTTCAGGACAATTGGCGGAATGCCATCAGGGCCAGGAGTCTTTTTTTTTTGTCTAATTTAGACAATAGGTTTCTAATCTCTTTCTGGCAAAAGGATATAGCGGCATTGTATGTTGGGCAGTTGGAATGATTGGGGGAGCATTTGCCATTGTCAGTTATGCATGCATTGGAGGCAAAGTGTGAAGCCAGGAGATAAGCTTTTTTCTATGGGTGATGTTGCAATAGAGCCATATGGGTATGATAGGGTGGGAATAGTGTAGGGCAAAAGTTATGATCAATTGCTTTAGCAAGACACCAAAACCCATGGCTGCCATTTGGGCAGGCTGAAAGTTTCCTGATTTTTGCCCATTCAAATTATATTTTGGAATCATTGATAGTTTTCTTGCATCTGTTTCGGGCTTCATTATAAGCAGTGAAGGAGGATGGCATTCCTGATTTAAGCCAGTTGTTGTGTGCTTGATTTTTCATTTGTATAGCCCTTGGGGGAAACATATTCCCCCACACCAGCAAGGATTACTTTGGTGATTCATTCGGTGCATATGTTTGGATTGGAAGATTGGAAACAATAGTCCAACCATGAAAATGAAGCATAGTAGTCTCGGAGGCTGTCCCCCTTGTAAAAAGCTCAGAGTGGTTGGCGGCACTAGGAGAGCAATAGAGGTAACAGATGAATTTGACTGAGTTGGGAAGGGGTATTTTCAACCAAAGAAGGTCAGAGTTGGGTGATTCTAAGTTAGGTGCTCTCTGGCAAGATATTTCAGAACAGATATATGCATAGATGTCACTCTTGGGTCGAAAGTAGGTCATTGATATGCAGAAGGAAGAGTGAGGGAATAGAACCTTGAGGAATCCACACGGTTCTAAGTGAGGGAAAAGAGTGAGGTGGGTGAGGGAATAGAACCATGTGGAATCCACACTCCCCCCAGCACTATCTATCTCAACCTTGAGATAGATAGTGCTGTGGGCAGGTGAGATTTGAGTTTCTGCTAAAAAGAGTAGGTGAGGTTTGTTGGACTGCAGATGGTAGTGGACACTATTAAGGTTGAAGTTGAGGCCACAGATGTTAGTGAAATGGATGTGCAAGGCTCTGTGGACATAGATTTGACTGCAAGGGTCTTGCACATGTCCCATTGCAGTGCCTGCATACTGGTTGCCATGGTGGCTGCTAGCAGTGTCGTCACTTGGTTTTTGTACTAATTTGACTTCTTATAGTCCATGATCCAACGGTTGTCTCCATTTTGGCATTTTTCTTCAGTTGTTTTTGAAGTGGCATCTTTGTTCCCTCTGGGCAAATGTTAAGTCAGGTCAAGCACATGTGCATAATTCGTGGGAGGTGTCTAATTTGTTTATTGCTGTCATTAATTTGGATGTGTTTATCACAGGTCACTTTCACGAGACATGGAAAGTTCATTGCATCCTTTCTTTTTATAGGTCCGAAACAATGGCATCTGACAATATTTCTGGGATCTCCTGCTAATTTGTTGATGTTTTCTTTTTAACAATTTACTGTTTTCCATTGGAAAGTTCAAAACAATGGCATTGAGTCTCCTGTTTTCAGCCTGGATCAACTAGTGTACCACTAATGCAATTAGGTCGTGGAGTTCATTAACGAGCCAGGGGGCACTTGTGATCAGGCGCTGGTCATCGAGTAGCTCAAGCTTAGTTTAGAGCATTCGGATTTTGGAAAAGAAAGTTTTGATCATAGTATTAAGGTGTTGTTCGAGATTTTCAACTCATTTGCCTAAGTGTAGTAGCTGTTTTACAGAAGAAAGGCTGGTTGAGATCAATTAAAAGCTTGTGCACTGATTCATCTATTTTTGTGCAGGAAGCATGTAGTCAGTGGCAACAGAAATCGCACAATATACTTCTCTCTCTCTCTTTTTTTTTTTTTTCTCAGTAACTGATTTTATAGCTGCAGCACTTCATAGTTTGGGGAATTAAGTCAGAGACTAGTAACCTCTTGTAAAAAATAAATAAATAAACTCAGAAGCACAAAAAAAAAAAAAAAAAAAAAGCAGTAGATTTACTGAAAACAGCACAAATAATAAGGGTAATCAATTTAGAATAATGGATATATTAAATGTCATCACTTGGAATATTAGGGGATTAGGCTTGAAAAGAAACAGAACTCAGCAAACAGTTAGGTAACTATATAAATGGAAGATTATGGTAGTAATATACAGTGGTGTTGAGTAGAATAAAAAAAAAAAAAAGCAAGTTGTAGTGTAGTTATAACGATGGAACTAAATGGAAGACAAGAATTAAGAATTACACTTTTATTAATGAAAGAATAACGACCGTAACACTGAAATTTGAAAGAAGCTAATAGTAATGAGAATATATGTTCCAGAAGAAGGAAAAATAGAAGAAAGTAAACTATTTTACATAGAAAATAAACTATTTTCTATGATATAGAAAAGCTGATGAGACATTGTAAGAAAAATGATTATTTGATAATTGCAGAAGACTAGAGAGGCAAACCAAAGTGTACCACACATTGTAAGCATATAGAGAGAACAGTACGTAAATCAAAATATCACTAAACTGAGAGATTTCTCATCATTTTATGAATTAAAATATCACAAACTGATTTTTCCAAAAAATAGATATCCATAACATATACATGAAGCACTAGAGGACTACAATCAATAATATACTGTATAAGTGTTTACAAAAAAATCTATCTTCACAAGTAAGAGCAATAGTTGATAGAGATAATGATATATATTCAAATTTTTTTCTTTTAATCTCAATAATAGCAATACTAACAAGATGAAAATCATAAAAACCCTAAGAAAATAATGAAAAGAAAAAATGTAGCAATAAACTACAAATCCCAGTTGTCTTAGTACTCATCAAATGAAGAATGGATAAACAAGCAAATAGCAGAACAGTTCTTGCCCCAAGAACTGTTCTGCTATCTTAAAAGTATGTTGGATTACCTGCAATATACCCAAAGAAAAAATGGAAAAAAGGATAAAGTAATATCAATTTTTAAGAAACGAGATAGTTTATATGAAAATTACATGGATATTAGGTTATTAAATACAGCATATAAATTATATAGTAGTCTTTTAAATAAAAGACTTGCCATTATTGCTGATAGTTTGTTATTAGAACAGCCTGGATTTAGAAAGGGTCGAGGTTGCATTGATGATGTATTTACACTAAAGCAAATCAGGAAAAAAAAGACAAGACTTTAAATTACAGATCATTTGGCATTTATCATTATGAAAAATCTTTGACAGAGTTAATAGACAATGGAATTGTCTTTTAACTCTGTCAAATATGGAATATAATAGAGGACTCTTCTATTATGGAATATAATAGAAGACTGAGGCTATCAAGAGCAGTTATTAAATGCAATTAAGAGTTTAGATAACAATTCAACCACATTCATAAATATTAATGAATACATAGCAGCAGAAATAGAAACTATGGAGAAAGACATTCCAACAGGAATGTCTTTTTCCATAGTTTCTCCTTATTTAATATATATAGATAATCTGATAAAGAAATGGAAATCTGTAGTAAATCCAGGAATAAACAGCAAACACAATTTTTGCAGATTATCATTTAATCATACAAAAATTACACATAGAAGAGGACCTTCAAAGATCTTTTAACCTTTTAAAGCAACTGAGTAATGAATATAATTTATAAATTTCATTAACACAAACAAAACTATGGCAATCTGGGATAGATATCCCATGCTAACTAAAATAGTAATTGAAAATCATGCTCTAGAACAAGTAACACATTTTCAAGAGTTCATGGAAGTTAAGTTTCTTTGCAATTAAAGAAGGAGTAAGAGTTAGGTTTTTCTCTCACTAAGCAGTGAATGAGCAAACGGAATGGTTTGTCTTTAGAGGTAGTGGGAATGAGATTAAGGGAAGGATAACAGCTGGCTTTGGTGATGATAACCTCCCTTGACTCCCTGGTAATAATATTAATAAGTAATTTATTACATTAAGAGTGCTTTAGATCAGTGGTTCTTAACCTTTTAGAAGTTTAGCCCCCTAGTTTGTAGTAACATAATAATAATAATTAAACTTTTTTTTTAAAAAAAATAGTGGTTTTACTTACTGATTATAATGACAAAAAAAAATCAGAAAACAGAAATCAACTTAAATGTATTTTAATGAGACTTCTGTTGTTGAACATTCTCTACTAATTTGTCTATTCTTGCTTCAGTTGCATTACTCGATGCTGTTTGCATGCAGGAGTCTATTCGGAATTGATTTTGTTGTTTCGTTTTAATATTTACCATTGTGGAAAATCCCTTTTCAACAAATATGTAGAATCAAAAAGCAACAAATTTTGATTGGCAATGGTAAACAGGTGTAGATATTCCCTCCGGATATGTATTGTATTCAAAATTGGACAACTTTTCTTCTTTACGAAGCTTTTACTAATGATTTATTTATAACAGTTATTGCATTCATGAAGGATTTATGATTTTTCTATTCATCCATTTTTTTCATAAAAAAACTCTTCTGGCTTATCTTTATATTGTTGATGCCTCGCTTCTAAATGCCTTCTTAATTTATTTAGTTTCAGACATTCATTTGAGAGGACTACACCGCAAACAACACATTGTGATTTTTGAATTTCATCCATTTCTACACTAATAAATCCGATATTTATATAATTTGTATCATATTTCTTTTGTTTACTTTTACTTATTTTTTTACATTTATGACTAGCATTATTTTCTGTTTCACACACAATTACATCATCCATGGAATTATCACTGTCATTACTTTCACGTTTTCTTTTTGAACTACTAGGTGTATTTATATTTAGGAAATCAAATAATGTTATTTGTTTGCTCATTTTATAAGGGGGTAAATTTTAAGAAATAACTTAAGAGGTAGTGGGAGTTTAAAATTTCAGATAATCACTTCTATCACATGCTCACTCAATATATGCTTAACATGTAGATGTGTGTGTGTATATATAAAAGCTTTTGCTTTTTTTTTATAGTATGGTCGCACAGCACTTGAATATGTTATGCAGGCTGTAATGCAGAATCGAAAGGAACCACCTCTTGTACCACCACCCACTGACTATCATGGAGACTTTTTCCCTGGTAGTATATATTTATCTCACTTTTTCATTAAATTTTATTGTCATTGTTGCCTAATTAGGTAGGCATACTTGTTTACAATCTTTGATTACAATAGTATACTTAGTTAAAGAGTATATTTATTTTTAAATAGTTTTTATTCAGGTTTTAAAAAATAATATAGAAACCTCTTGAATCAATCACTAGATGTAATACTTAACTTATTTTATAAAAAGATGTTTATTAATTCGTTTATATTTTTCTGGATTCAAACCAGCATCTTCAAAGCAAATAACATGTTACAGTTTACATGCAGTGATGAGTAAGTGAAACAATTCAAATTGTAATGGACAAAAGATTTAAAGCCCTAATTTGGTGCACTCTAAAATTTAATAAAAGAAGTATTACAGTTGAGTAGGAGTTGATCTTAAAATGCCTGTCTCCCAAATATTTGGTAGATGAATGCAGCCATACTTGTTAAGGTTAGAAGGTTCACAGACAATTGATCGAGAAGAAAATTCATTGCCAGTAAATATCATCACAGAAAAATTCATCACACAATGAATAAATTGTAATGAATAAATCGCAATGAATAAATAGATTGCAGAAAAATTCGCTGAAAATGTTATTCGCTAGAAAATTGAAATGATATTGCATTGATACTGATACATGAAAAGTAAATGTAGTGCAAGATAACTTCTTTATAGCATATTGGTTTTCTTCCATCTAATCTTGTGTAAACAGGTATCCAAAGTATGATCTGCTAGTCTTGACCTGCCATAATAACGATAGCAAATATATTTCTTATTCTCCAAAGCAGATGTTAACAGATCATCCTGTGTGTCCATGGTAGACCAGGTCAGTCTCAGGGAACTTCATGCACTCCAGGATATGCTAGAGCAGTGTTTTTCTCAAGGTGTGGTACGCGTACCCCCAGGGGTATGTGAAAGGTCGTTAGAGCGTACATGGAAAAATTTTCGGCTATGCATAATTAAAGGAGTCATTATATTTTTCAACAAACAGTGCAATTAGAGACAACCGGGATAAAACGGCACTAACTAATGAATCACATCCTCTCTCCAACAGAAACTGCTGTATAGACCAAGCAAAACCATATGTTGCCTGTGGAACATATGGTTTTGCTTGATACCACCCGTGTTGTTAACGTGTTAAAACTAAGAAACATATAGTGAATGTGTTTCAGATATTATGGAATTCGATTGAAGGGAATTAGCATTTCAACAGTTGAGTTGAAATGCTAATTTGTCTTTGGTTCGTGCGATCTTTTGTTAATACCACACCAATTATATGCAGTTCTTCGCTGCTCTACGTATCTCAAGTCTTGTAAATTACTGGTAATTTTTGCTTGAAATAATGGGAAAGAAGATGACGCTGTTTGGGTAGATGACTTTGACGATGCACACAAAGAAACTATTCTCGATGCCAAAAGTAGTGATAGCGAGTAGGAGCTTCTTGGTGAGTTGCACCATTTTCAGTTTTTTTCTGAAAACTTTAGTTTCCGAAAATTCCCTCACGTATCTCGCAACACGATTTTTTAGCTTTAATTTTGGAAAAAAAGTTAGAGTTATATTCGAGTAAATACAGTATTTTTTTTTAGCTTTCAAATTCTTACGTATGGTTAAAAATTGGATTTATAAAACCCCCAAAAGAGAGCAATATAGCAAATACAAGTAAACTGTAAGCAACAAGAAAACGTTGATTTTGCATCTGGGTCGCCTGACATCTCTAGAGAACCAAAATTTAAAAATAAATCATATTTTTTGTTTACATGAACATATAAATACAAATAAAATAGATATTTAGTTTTAATTAATATTTTAAATTAATTTATTAATTTTAATTAATTAATTTATTTTTAATTAATTGATGAATTTTTTTTTTTATTAATTAATTAGGGGTTACTTGGTAATAATGAAAATTTAACAAGGGGTACACGGATATCTGAAATTTGAGAAACACTGTGCTAGAGGATAGACTTTGTCCTTAGGAGTGTGGATCAGAGTTTGCCAATTTGACCCATGGTATGAAGATTATATATTAGTACTTTGGCTACCTTTTCAGCGTACCTCCGATATATGGAATAGGAATATTAGTGTTGTTCTTTTATGTTTAGGTAGTAACCTACCAAACACACAAGAGTGATGTTTTGTTCTTTGTGGGAGAGCTATGTAGTATTTTATCCATTTTGTGGGAGCTATAACTATTGGCCAAGAAATTATGGCAAAGATAGTTGAGTTCTGTGGAAAGAGCTTCATCATTAGAACAATAGCTTTAGCTCTGTGTGTAAGTGTTTTCAGAATTCCAACTGTTGGGCTGGATAATGATGTGATATCTTCCTTTGTGTATGTGTTGGCTTTCTATAAATGGCAAAAGATAATGAACCATCTGAAAGGCAAGTGAGTAATTTGTCAAGAAATGAAAGGCATTTGATTCTTCATCTACTGTGAAATGAATTTTGGGATGTTGGCTGTTAAAGGTAAGGCATGTTTTGTATATTTTGTTCTCAAAGTATTCTAAAGTTAGATGGGGGGGGGAGAACCCATTGTAGTACCATTAATCTGTTCATAGATTTTTCCTTGCCAAGTAAAGTAACCTTCGTGTAATGGTTCATTGAAAACAACACTAGGCATCCGATTGTTTCTCCATTCTCTTAGGTATAATTTGGTATAATCAGATGTTAGGATGGGAGGTTTAGCCTTCAGATTAAGGCAAAACTCTTGACACTCAGGATGGTCAGTTTGGATTAATCAAATGTTTGATCAAGGTTGCCTTTTTAACCATTATGTGGAACAGCAAGCCAACACTGGAATTGTCAGGGGTTGGTTGTTTGGCATTATCAGATGGTTGGTTAGATGTCATGTAACATGCTGTGATGAAAAGGTGTTAACAAAAGAATGTTAGTGATGAAAGGGGCAGAGGCATTAATGAACTGACAATTGTGCCACTTAAAAAATAAGTAAATAAGTATGAGGCCAAAAAGTAATGAAGTAAAACAGTCTTCCAATATTTAGATAATGATTTCGATCTATTTTTTTTCTTTAGAAGTACAATAGTGCATATTGTTTAATGTCCTTTTATTGACAAACTGTCTTTTTCAGCATTTTATCTCTCTCTGTCTGTGTGTGTGTGTGTGTGCATGTGAATTCAGTATAAAATTATAAAACAACAAAAATTACACAATAACCACAGTAATAAACTTTCATGAAAGTGCAGATATTTTGTACTGAAAATTACAGTACATCATAAGTGTGGAAACAGCAAGCAAATCAGGAATACAAGGTGCATACAACAATTGATTTACCAATTAAAAATGGTTGTCACTTATTAGAAATTAATATTAAAAATAAGTAATATTAAAATTATTTTTGATATTTACATAACATGAGAATCTCCCAAACATTGGGGGGGGGGGGAGAATCATTCCTGTTCAGATTATGCCAAGGTAAAAGAGCTTTGCAAACTTTCTTTGAAAAAACATTCATATTTATAACTGTTAGAAGATAAACTTCATCCACAGGATATTGTGTTTAGTGTCAATACTATGCTGTGCCAGACCACACTTTTGAAGTTTCACATATTCAATGTGAGATGAGAAGTTTTGTTGATAGAAAAATATGTGAGATTAAGGTGAAATGTTTCTGCCAATAGGTTCAAAAATTCCAGAAATACAAGGGATTAGAATCCTGCAGTCTGAAGAATCCTTAAGTGTTGTTGGAACATAGGAATCAGTTGTCTGTTGGATTTGATGAGGGTTGTAACCATTTAATTTTTTTAAAGTTTTGGTAATGAGAAGTTCTTGTTGTGAACTTGAAGGGGATGAGCACTTGTTATGCACTCTATAATATTATTTATTATTTATACTATTATAACTTAACAACACTGATTTTCTTTTTGGTATTATCTACGTGTTTCAAAACAATCATTAACCAGCTCTTATGAAGTACATTTGTAATTCAGACTGATGCAGAAATATGAATCATTTATATCATAAGCAAAAATTTACTGCATCCCTTTGCTAATAAATGGGTTATTAACATTTCTGAATTCCCATTGAGCGATGCTCAGACTAGTGCAGTGATGATGAGCAGTCCGCATGCTGCGCTCCAACTACTATCCTGTAGCCCGTCAAAACGTTGCACTTCATTTAGCTGACGTGTAAAAACTTTAGCAAAAAGCATAATGTGTTATCAGTATGACGCACGCATTAAGAGGTAATGTGAAAAATATTTGCTCGCGAATTTTGACTACAATATATATGATAGTAGTTGCATTATTCTTGAATAAACTTATTGATACAAGTTGTTTCAAAACCTCAGCAAATTATAAATATATAATGGTAATGCAATTTTTTTCTTTTAAAAAATTGCATCTTTACAATTTTTTTTCTTTTTTTACAAACAGAACCCTGTGTTTAATCAATGAGTTCAAATCTAGAAAAAGTAAAGTTGAGGACAAATATCGTCATTTTAACGAAAGAGGGACATGCGACTATTTTTTTGCTTGCATAAAAGATAATGCTGTTTGCTTGATATGTTGTGAAAAGATATCTGTTCTCAAGGAATATAACATCAAGAGGCATTATAAAATTTAATTTGCAAGGACAAAGTGAATCAACTGCAAAAAAATCTTAAACAATGGCAAAATGTATTTAGAGCTGCTTCATTTACTGCAGTTCGTGCATGCTACATTATTAGTCAAATTTTGGCAAAAAGAATGAAATGATTCTCTGATGGAGAAATAGTAAAAGAATGCCTACTAGGGGTAGTAGATTTCACTTTCCTTGATAAAAAAAAGATATAATTTCAAAAATCAGCTTATGATTTACAATTGCAAGACGGATTGCAATCTTTTGCAAAGTATTGAGTATTTGCAGAGACACATTTCTAAGTTACAATGGATTTGGCTTTGGATGAAAGTTGTGATATTAGTGATATGGCACAACTTGCTGTCTTTTTGATAGGAACAGATTCTAGTTTTAACATCACTGAAGAATTTGCATCTTTAGTTCCATTGAAAGGAACTATTTTCAGAAAAAATGTATATAGGGAACTGAAAACTGTTCTTAATCAATTAAATATCCCAATAGAAAAGATCATCGGCATAACAACAGATGGAGCTAGAGCCATGTCTGGTATGAATGTTGGTCTGTCGGAATTATTATCCAGAGACATAAAAAAAGATTAACAGGATACGAAATAATTATTTCTCACTGCATTTTGCACCAAGAAATTTTGAGTGCAAAAGTTTTGAAAATGTCCAATGTTGTTCCACCGATCATTAAAATTGTTAATTTTATTAGATCTCAAGGACTGAATTATCACGAATTTAAGGAATTTTTGAGAGATGTGGAAAGCGAATATGGTAATATCCTTTTTAACACTGAAGTTTGATGGTTAAGTTGTTGCACAATGCATAAGCATGTGTATGATTTGAAGAGCAAAATTCAGTTATTCTTGGAGATGAAAGACAAATGGTTTCAAGAATTTAATGACAAGGACTGGATGTGCAGATTTTACATTGACATTTGACATTACTCAACATTTGAACAAATTAAATATAAATCTTCAAGGATAGAACAAACTTATTAATGAAATGTTTGATAAAATAAAAGCCTTTGAAAATAAACTAAAAATTTGGAATCGGCATCTGGAATCTAATAATATGGCTCATTTTCCAATTTTGAGAAAAGAAAATCCACCTGAAACTAAAAAATATGTAGCAGAAATAGAGAGAGAGAGAGAGGGAGACTACAAGAAGAAGAATTCAGTTTGCGGTTCAAAAACTTAGTGTGAAAAATGAAACTAATTTCGATATTTTCTCATCACCCTTTAATATAGACGTTGAAAGGGTTCCTGAGGAATTTCAAATGGAAATAATTGATTTGCAAAGCAACACTGAATTAAATTGCTAAATGAAATACTCAAGAGGCATGCAGTCAGGAATAAATACATATCCATACTTGTAATAGAAAAAAACATCAAAGGCCTGAAATGTGGAAAGGCAACAGGAGTAGATGATATTCAAGAGTTGGATATGTCAGTCAATTTTGACATCATTTTCTCTGCTTACCAGAATTCCATTATTTGACATTCTTAGTTGATTATAGGATGATGTCTTTCCTGATGATGTGAAGATTTTTCAGTATGTTATACACTCAGGATATTTCAGCTGGAAAAACAAGATGTATAAGCAGATTAAAGACACAGCCATGGGTAGCCCGCTGTCTCCACCTTCAGCAAACTATTTTTAAGCCATTTGAAAAATACCTGGAATGTCTGTAGAGACAAAAATTAACATCAATTAGTGAATCAAATATACACAGTATCATTAGTTTAAGAAAATTGTCAAGTTTTCTCAAACTTCTAAAACAGAATTCTTGTCTGTGAATGTTTTAATTAACACTTTTCAAGTATTTACTAAAATAAAGAGCCAAAAGGCTTCAGTTCAGTTCAAGTATTTATTAAATCCAGCATTATTTCAAAGCTGAATACAGAAACTATAAAAGTTTCATATGAAATTTGACCAGAGAGCTTACAGGAATACACTTGCTGGCATTTACGAGTTTCCCCTAGCCGGACCTTATAGGAGACACGATCGGTATGTCCAAGCATTTGTATATTCCCCTCCTATCATATCTCCTATGAGGTCTGGCTAGGACAATTCATAAATGCTGGCGTAAGCTCTCTGGTCAAATTTCTATAAAAGTTTATAGTTTGAAATAATGCTGGATTTAATTTCCACTTGATTTTTATTGATCAATTTTTGCATCACCAAGCTTGAAGCCTTTTGGCTCTTTATTTTAGTAAATACTTTTATGCACCAACCGAGAGTTCGCTTACAAAAAATACACATCCGACATTTCAAGTTCCTTAGTATTGAAAGAAAGTTTTTGTTCTCTTAAAGTTCTGCCTGGTCTCTGACAAAAGCCAACCAGTTTGAAACAGCTGTCAGGCCAGTGAAACCTTATCAAAATGGACCAATAGGAGGCAAATATACGAACGCTTGGGCATAGCGATCGTGTCTTCTATAAGGTAGGGCAACTTGTAAATGCCGGCAAGTGTATTTCCGTAAGCTCTCTGGTCAAATTTCATATGAAACTTTTATACTTTCTGTATTTGGCTTTGAAATAATGCTGGATTTAATATCCACTTGATTTTTATAACTTTTCAAGTATATTTTTGAGTCTGAATTGACAGATTTACCAAGGGAATAGCAGATGGCTGCAGTGAATTTCCTTATACACAAGCACACACCTGTACTTTTGTGTGTTTTAAATCAGGAACCAAGCACATTAATGATTTATCTCACAAGCTTTTACTGTCTAGTAATGAACAATTTTGAATGTTCCTGTGTGTTTTTTATTTGATAGTTATTTGCATCTGTGTAAATGATGTCATGAGAGCCTGGTATCAAAAAAAAGCAGAGAGCAATTCATTAGTTTTAAACATGTTACATTTTTGAGCGGCACATTCAAGATGAAGCTTCTCTTTTATTTGATGTCTGTTTAAATATAAATTGCAAGAACACATCTGTAAGTTATTTAGTTAAACAATGAAAGAAATATGTAAATTTTTCTGATTGCTGTTGTTGTTGCTTAATGAAATATTGTTTCCGTTGGACTTTAACTGTGAAGTGCAGTTTCTTCTTAATGGTGTCTCATAGTCTAGTGCCAACAGCAAAAACCACAAGCTGCTGCTGCTGTATTCTGCTTGAAATAGATTATCATTCACAGGTTAAAATCTTCTCAGCATAATAATATTTATATACACATTTTATTGTTTTTAATAACTGAACTAACAGTAAAGCTTTTCTGTAGACCAAGTATGTAAAATATTTAAACATCTTTACACTATACTTATAATTTCAATTACTTTGGTCATAATGGCATTGATATTAGAGATATGCTGCCATAAACAGAAAGGCTGTATAGGCAGTGCTTGCTTTGTCAAATGAGTGGATAGTACTATTATCTGCATAGCTGTGGATGGGATTAGTGGTTATTGTGAGTAGGTCATTTAGGTACAGAAGAAAGAGAGCAGGCATTAGGACAGAGCCTTGAGGCACTCCAGCATTGATGGTGAAGCTCAAAGCGAGCCATCTACCATGATTCGCAGAGAATGACCAGGGAGAAAGCCTGGCTACCAAATTACAGAGGGTGGCAGGGAGACTGAAGGATGGCAATTTATTTAGTAGGTCTTCACAGTCAAAAGCTTTGGAAATGTCAAAGGCAACAGCACAAGTTTCTCTGAACCTTTCCATGGTACGTGCCCAGTGGTGGGTGATTTAAGCCAGCTGTGGATCTTCAGTGGCAGAATCCATACCCGGTGGTCATTGATTAATTCAGGGCCTCTAAGTAGTGGAGGAGTTGGCTTTTGATTCCTTTCTCCATTATTTTGGAAAGGACCAAGGTGATGGCAATTGGTCAGTAATTTGATAGTAGACTTCTATTCCTTCTTTAGTATAGGATGGTTGTTAGCTCTGGAGCACACAGTGTGCGAGAACAATTAGGAAGAACAATCAGGAGAAGAACTTTTTAGTATCCAAATTATTTAGTAGTTTTCTGATGAGTTTTTCTCAAAAAACTATAGGAGCATATGGTGCTTGGATTCCAGTTTGGTAGAAGGTGATTTCATTTGATCATCTTGGACTCTGAGGAAAAGAGTGATGCTGGAAAGTCAGCTTTTTTTTTTTTTTTTTTTTTTTTTTTTTTTTTTTTTTGTTGTTTGTTGAAATAAACAGTGGTGCATCAGGGTGAGACAGGTGGAAGTGCAGAAGAGACTGCACAGCACTTAAAAAGTGCTCAACTACTCACTTTTACATTATTGCTCAACAATCAAAATAGTCAGACTCCACTATTCATTTTTCTTAAACAAAAACATTTGTGCATTCTAATCTTTAAATTGTGACTATAAACAATAAATTACATGATAACCACAGTAATTAACTTTAATGAAATGAAAGTACAGATATTTCGTACTGAAAATAACATTACATCATCAGTGTGTAGAAACAAGCAAAAATCAAAGAACAGGAATACAAGGTACATACAGCAGTGAATGATATATGCACGTAAACACAAGAAAGATATTTAATTAATCAAATATTTTGGTCTGGAAATAGCAGACCATCCTCAGTGGTATTACAAGAACAAGTTTTAAAAAAATACAAGCTAGAATACTAACAATAGATCATTTAAAATAGAATACAGCACATACAGCAGTTGGTGGTTTGCCGATTAAAAACTGTTACCACCTGTTAGAAATTAATATTAATGTATTAATTTCTAACTTCATATTCCACATGGTGAAATATGAAGGAGAAGCTTTCCCATAAACACCATCCAATCACTGTTTGGTAGCACTTGATATCACGAGTACCTCCACCTGAATGATGCAGGTAAAGAGTTGAAACAGATGCACTAAGCTCCCTGTAGATGGTGTATCTGTCATGCATGCTGTTTTAAAATTCGTCCAAATTTTGTATGTCAGGCAAGAAACTTTTGGAACCTACCTCATGTTTCTTCTTTTCCTATACCTGTCTATTCCAAACTTTTCCTGAGTGAGTTCAGTTCTCATTGAACTCGGACATTTTCCAAGTCAAATGTTATGAATAGGCCTTTTCCAAATTCCCAGTGTATCTTCCTATTTTTTCACATGACTCTTTATCTTTATGAGCCTCTAGAAAGCTTTATTTTTTTACTTACCTGCTTCTTTAACACTCATTCTGCTAGCATGTTTCTTTTTCTTTTCTGCTGCCACCTGTTTTTTCACACACTTCTTCTGCTGTTCCTACTATTATATCTTCAATTTTTTTTCCATTCTTCATTTAAATTTTCTGCAAATCTTGGACCTAATCCAGGTTCAAATTCTTTTTTCTTACCACATTTATTTTCCATACACAACAGTTTCCTCTTAAATTCTTCTTTCCTTGGTTTTTCCATTTTGTTTTGCTCATAGTCAAAACCTGTGATCTAATTTCCTGTAACATCCTTCGACCCCCGCATCTTTACCTGTAAGGATCAATAGGTTCAATGTTCCTATTCTCGGTTTCCTTTCCAGTTCCACATTGTTTACTATTTATATCAATCCAACTTTGATTGCTATGTTTATTTTTAGCTTAAATAAACCCACTGCTGACTTGTTGGGTATGTAACAGCTTCACCAGAGCCTCTTTAGCCAGAATGTTAAGGGCTTGTGATGAATTTTCATCCATTGAGTATCCCTTACCAATTCCATTATTGCCACACATATATACTTTCAGTTCAGATGTGGAGTTGGACTTTGGGAGGCATTTATGAATTATACTAGTTAAAACAATATGATGTAATTATAAACCATGTGTAAATGTGGGTCTGTGTAAGGTGTATAATGTATTCATTCAACCTGCAACAAACTGATTTGATTTTTATTTGCAGATAAATGAAATGTATTATCCATCTCCAGTTTTATTGAACTCAATTAAACTGTATGATTTTCCATACAAAATATATTAACTTTGTAGAATGAAGTCACAAACCATATGAACGTGTAATATATCAAAAACATAAAACATGTGCCTGTTCTGCTTCTGAAGAACTAAACTATATTTTTTAATTTATTTTTTTCAAAATCTGGAACCCCTGCTCTAGAAACCAATCAAACATGGAACTCAATATAACATAGCATGCTTATTTTGCTGCCCTCTGTTTTGAACGTGCTGGCTTTTAACAGAGGGCTACTCCATAGTAAAATAAGCATGCTATATTATATTGATTTTTCAGAAATAACATAGCAAACATGGAACTTTTTTTAAGCCACTTAAATCTCTCTAGTAATTGGTGGTGGTCCCACACTGGGAAAGGAAATTCATCTCCTGCCTAAAGACATCTCCATGTCCTTGGTGGGAATAAAATCTTCAGCATGTTAGTTAAAGAGCCAGTAACCTCTTAACTACCCTGGCCAGCAGGTTCACTAATGAAAAACAAGGTGCTTTCAAAGAATATTGGTAATAGTACGCATAACTTACCACAGACACATTTCATGACAAATATAACATGGATCATATTATATTTTCAAAAATACCAGTTTGATGGAATTTGTCAGTCTGTTTGTTTCACTTTAGGGCATGAAGTGATCTGGGAGGTGTGGATAAATAATTTTAAGCAAACTGTTTATATTTTTCAAATTCATTTAATGTGAAATGAATAACACAATAATTTAGTAATAACTTAACCATGTTCTTACCAGAAATTCAGTTGGTGTACGTGTGAGAGAAAATCTCTTCTCCCATTCACAGTATCAAATCACACTTCATACTGTAGATGGTCTAAACATAATGTAGATATCTAAACATTAGATAATCTGGGAACACTACTCTAGAGACAAAACATAGTGCTTACAATTTTTAGGCCAACAATAAGTAGACTAACATTGGTGATGAAAATCATCTACTTTAAAGACGTTTATGAACATCAAAGCCATGTTGGAAATTAAATCATAGTCTGTGAGTTAAAGACAACATCTCTACTTGAGAAAGTAGAGATGCTGTCTGTTTGCCCAACCAGGTTAGCCAGTTACCTTTATTGTTTACTTGGTTTTTGCTCCAAATTTTCCCAGAACAGTTTATTTTTTATATAATTGGAAACTCTGCTGTAGAGACTAAACATGAAACATATTTTGTGTCACTTCAGGCCTCTAATAAGTGAGGCAATGAAATTTATCTCCTACTGAAAGACATTTGCAGACATTCATGTCCACAATGGGATTTGAACCCATGACCTGTTGGTTTTTTTCTTTTTCTTTTTTTTTTCCCCTTCATTTGCTTTTTCTAATGGCTTAAAATGTCTACACTTCTGCAGTACTTGAATCTTCATTGGGAGCAGTATTTCATTGTTCAGTACTACCATAGCTAATTCACAAGTCTTTACATTTCTCATGGCTGACTTTCCTTATTTTCTTATTTAGTTTTGAAGTGTTCTGGATTTTTTTCAATCCCAGATTTCATTTCTTATTCTTTTTTTTTTCTCTTATTCCATATAAATTTATTTAGTTTACTCCCTACATACAATACCAGCTTTCTTATAATATTGTCTATTTCCATATGTAATTGCCATCTTCACTAAAAATTATGCCTAAATTGCTGAAATGTTTTTCTTCTTCAGTTGGAATGCACGATGCAGCTCATGTTTTTGATGATCCTGCCTATTTTTACAGTCTTTGTTTTATTGCTGATTTTCATATCAAATTTGTCATAGCATTATTCAGTTTAGTTAAGGAATCATGTAGACTTAAGCTGGATTAATTTAGAATATATCATCATCTGCATACAGTTAAAAAACAGTTCAACATCACCAATTTATTAGGCCTAATGCCACTTTCCATCATAATGTGATCCACATAATTGATGAATAGCAATGAATACACTCTGCACTCTTGTATTACTCTTGACTTTACATCAAACTATCTGTCTTTACTTCCTTCGGTTCTAACTTCTGATTTAAATTATATGATCAAAAATATCTGGATCTAACCCTTTGTATTAGTGGATATGGCTATATCCACTAATACAAAGGATGGATGTAACCATATCCACTAATACAAAGGGTTAGTGGATAATATGGCTATACACATCACAACAATGGCTCATACAAGTATAAAAGTTTTTCATTCTTCATAGACAAACATTAACAATAAAATGGGTCATACTGAAGAGCTTAGTCACTTTCATTTTGGCACTGTGATTAGGATGACACCTTTACAACAACTCAGTTCAGGAAATTTCGAACTGTTGCAACTTTTTTTTTATATCATGATTATTATTGATCTCATACACAAGAGGTTGCAATACCTGTAAACACACCAGTTCTGTGTCTAGGATAAAAAAAAATTGTGCTCCAAATGAGGACTACTCTAATAAACTGTAAGTGTGATGATATTGTGAAGTGGAAATGCTTAGGAACATAACAACTGCATAATCATGACCTGGTAGGCAACATAAAATCACGGCGAGGGACTGGCAAGTGCTGGAATGTGTTGTGTGAAAAAATCATCTATCCTTGGTTGAAACACTCTCTACCAACTTCCAAAATGCCTCTCAACTGCATCACAACTGTTCATTGGGAGCTGAAGAATAGAGAGTTTTCATGGCTGTGCAGCTGCACATAAGCCTAACATCAGCAAGGACAACACCATGCATCAGGTGAAATGGTGTAATACTTTCCACCATTGGGCACCTGGAACAGTGGAAATGTTATTTCTGCAGTAATGAATCATGCTTCACCATCTGACAGGCAAGTCTGGGTTTGGTAGATACCAGGAGAATGCTGCCAGCCTGAATGTGTTGTGCCAACTATGAATTTGGTGGAGGAGGCATCGTGATCTGGGGCTGTTTTTTATGGTTTGGTAGGCCCTCTAGTTTCAGTAATGGGGAAGCTTAATGCTGTGGCCTATAGTGACATTTATATATTCTGTGCTTCTAACCTTATGGCAACAGGTCAGTGAAGGCTCTTTCCTGTATCAAAATGACAATTCTCCAATCCATAAAACAGGATCTGTGTAGGAATGGTTTGATGAGAAGGGTATTAAAGGACTTGACTGATCTGCACAGAGCCATGATCTCAACTCCATCAGACATCTGTGAGATTAATTGGAATGCTGATTGTGAGCCAGATCAATTCACTGATCAGGCCCCAACATCAGGGACTGATCAGTGAATTTGAAGTTAGATTTTTCACTCTTCTTAGGAATAGGTTATATGTAGCTAATTTCTTAGCACTGACCTTTGGAACAATTAGAGGAATACCATCAGGGCAAGGAACCTCTTTGGTACCCAATTTGAACAAGATTTTTCTGATCTCTTTCTAGCAAAAGGTCAATGGAGTGTTGAGTGTTTTGAATGATTGGAAACATTTACTGTGATCAGTGAGTCACATCATTTTTATGGGGGAGTTTTGTGCCAAGTATGATAAGCTGCTGTTTGAGGTTGTCCATGCACCTTCCAAGGTTTAGTAAAACTGTTTAACGGAGATGGGGGGAGGTCAGGTTTGGAGGGTGCTCATAAATTTAAGTGCTGATTCATCAATCTTGGCACAGTTGACATGAGTCCATGGGCAACAAAAATCGCAATGTAGGTACCGTCTTCTTTTCCATAACATCTGGCATGCAGCTTCAGACCCTCAAGTGGTCTGTCTGTCTACTACTATATTTTCATTTAGAATAGAAGGATGGGTAAAAACATTATTCCTGTGTAATTCTATAAATTAATTTTCCTTGGTCTTGCATACTTTTTATGTCCTCCAATTTATATCTCCATAGTGGAAATCACCTATAATGTAGTCCTTATATCCATAAGATTTATGTCTATTCGACGGAAGTTTTTTCGCTTGGCTATGCTTCCAATTATATATTTGGTTTAATCCTTTATTCAAGTGTAAGCAAACAAAGTTTGTGCCTAAAGTATTTTCAGGACTGGGACAACTCGTAACGTGGTATAAATTCTGATCACTTGCCTTAGTATCGTACCTGGATACTAAGGCAACTACCCAGATAGAAGGGTCCCTCTCTGGGTAATGACCCTTCCCAGACTGGTCAGAGAATTTTAAAATAAAAATCCAGAGAATTTTAATAATAAGGTGTTGACACCTTTTGGCAACTGGTATATGGTGATATGACTTCTGCATTACTTCCACCTTAGTATCACCACCTCTGGGTCTGGGTAGTGACCCTTCCCTTAATACATAGCAGTGTACATGTCTGCAAGGAGATATGCTTTGCATTATGGGATACTAAGGCAAGTGATCAGAACTTATACCACCTTTACCACAAGTTGCCCCAGTCCTGAAAATACTAAAGGTGCAAACTTTGTTTGCTTACACTTGGATAAAGGATTAAACCAAATATATAATTGGTATCTGTCTATTCATTTCACAGGTCACTTCAAGTTGATCCTGGTCTGTACCACTATTAACCTCTAACTCACACCAAATAGCCTCATATCCAATTCCTGGTACTCACACTACCACTGTCTTTGAAGATTTTTTTTTACTCTGGTTGGATTTAATTCCTTTAGTCATTAGTAGTTGTTTCCCACTGTTATCTTGTGTACTCTCCGAATGAGCTTTACCCATCATTGTATTTCTGTAACCATATTTCTCTCTCTCAGCCAGATCTCAGTAATAACTATAATTTTTGGTTTCATTGAGCCTGTGTAGCTCAGTAGAAGTGGTGTTTGCACTCTACAACGAAAGACTTTGGTTCAAATCTAGTCGGCAACTAGAGGAACATGAAGCCTTTTCTCAACTGGTTCCTGAATTAGTCGATCTCTGGCATGGGCAAGCGGTTTTTTTCTCCTGGAAGCTTGGGTTTTTCATCCCGTCAACTCAAGAAAATTGACTGTCGAACCTGCACTATTTTCAGACTTTTAAAATATTGTGTTCGGGACCATGAGATGGCAGCACTAGCTAGCCACCTTCTTCACCGTGTACCAATTAATTAGTGATAGCCTTGGGCCAGCCATCTCTGATTAGCTACCAGTAGAGATTGAACTGCCCACTCAGTCTCCATAAAAAGTTAGATAAGGCTAAAAAATGGCGTCGTCTGCTACCTGTGCGGAACAAAAAGGCATTAGCTGATATGATTTTTTGATTACATCTACCAGTGTTAAGAATTCTTCCTTATTTGTAATATTTATAACAGTGCACACACACACACATGACATCCGACTACCAGCTAATGAGTTAAATCTTGAACCAAATCCTCTCCTCCTTGTTTCCAGTTAATACTTTCTTCACAAAACTAGCTCTCTGTTTTCTGAGATCATCCCTAACAAGCTTATCATTCTCTCTCTCATTCTGTTTGTCATTACTCACAATTTCTGCTGCTTAATGTGTGTAATCATGCTTTCTTTTCAGTTCTGCTGAAAAATTCCACATTCACTACTTCAATGCACAACAGTTTCTCCAGTGCTTGATACCAAAACCATTCAAGTACAATTTATCTTTCACCTACAAATATTTTTGATGATGAAAGTCATCCTGTACATCTACTCATTGCACACCATTTCTCCTTCATATCTATTTAACGATCATTTGTAATCATAGTTCTTCTCCTTGGTTCACTCCTGTCATATCCTGCTAACAGACTCAGTCTTCCTCTCTTTTTTGCCTCACTAACCCTTTCATTTTATTTCCTTGTAGTTTTCTGCTTCAGTCACATCCCAAATCTTCATGCCAGGGATACACACTTTCATTGTTTGCTCGTTTGGTACAACTGTAATCCTAGAATCACCATATAGTACTGTATCCTTTTACACATTTTATCTCCTTTTTTGCTATTTGACAGGCATCAAAGCCTCAAAATTCCAAACATTATGCTGTGTTCTTTTTAATGTTTCTTTCATGTCTCCTTTCTCATACTCTTGCACCTCTTTTTACACTTGCGATCTTGCATTCTAATACCTTTAATCCTCCTTACATTCTGCTTAGGACATGCCACTTTCTGTCAAATCATCTCATTTGCTCATGTTTCTCATCTTCAGTCTGCTAGTTATCACACATTTCTACTAAATTCTACCACCATTGTCTCCTGTTTCCCATAAACTTTTGGCATTTGGCAATGTAATCTATGTCGAAGGAAATTTTTCCACTCAAGAGATTTGCTGTCTACGCTTGCTTTATCATTACACCTAAACCTCTTTTTATGCGAATTTTTTTTACACGAATTTGGAGTTACGCGAATTGGGATATCAAAAATAATTTTTTTTACGCAATTTTTATTCACTTTTACAAGACCAACCTAAAGTCTAAGTTAGGAAAAAATCCGTAATTCAAGAAAATTCTAAATTCTTACGAATTTCATTTATTGGGAATTCCCCGAATTACATAACTGTCTGCGCATAAAAAAGCGGTTCTTAGCAGTTTGAATTTTGTGTTTAAGTAGACAACACAGTTACCGCATTTTTTGCATTTGCATTTTTTAAGTGAAATCAAAATAAAAATTGCGTTAGGAAATTAATAATTTTGCCAAGAAATAATAAATGATAAGCTATATGTAATTTTCAAACTTTCATTTCATTAACCAAAGATTTTAATCCAGCCCTCACACGATGTTGCCAATAACCAAAAAAAAAAAAAAAGGAAAGCCGTTTCCTTGGATATAAAAATTCAAATTTTAGATCATCTTCAAACTGGGGAAGATGGGACAGCTGTGGTAAGCATTTTGGAGTCCGTGAATCAACTGTCAGATCTATAAAGAAAAATGAAGAGGCTATTAGAAAAGCGGTATGTTCTGGTACAAAATCGAGTGCGAAATTATCATCGTACACAAGAAATGTTGTTCTAGAAAAGGGCCGAAAAAGATTTAGTGATGTGGATAGAAGATAATGTGTGCAAAAAGAATGACAGTTGACAGAAATTCCATCAAGCAATCAGCATTGAGATTTTATGAACAGATTAAAAAACTGCAGCCAGATACTTCATCTCAATCGAGGAAGAAATGAATTTCATGCAAGCAATGGTTGGTTGGCTAAGTTTATTAAAAGACATGCTCTTCATAATATAAAAATTAAAGGTGAAATGGCTTCTGTGGATGAAACAGCTGCTAAAGCATTTCCACAGAAACTTGCTAAAATAATTGAAGATGAGGGTTACACTCATGAACAAGTTTGGAATATGGATGAAACCGGCCTTTTCTGGAAAAGAATGCCAAACAGAACTTACCTATCAAAAAAAATGCAAAAATCGGTTGGTGGGTTCAAAGCAGCAAAGGATCGCATAACACTCCTATTTTGTTCGAACGCTTTAGGAGATCGGATGGTAAAACCACTGCTCATAAATCGATCATTAAGACCACAACCAGTGAAAGGCGTAGATTTTCAAAAATTGCCAGTTCATTGGATGGCCAACAAAAAAGCTTTGGTGAACATTGATATTTTCACTGAATGGTTCCACAAACATTTTGTGCCAGAAGTTAGACGCTATTTGAATGACAAGGGTCTCGAATTTAAATTGCTTTTGATTCTTGATAATGCACCCCGTCATCCTGCCATAGAACACCCAAATGTGCAATTTTTTGTTCTGCCGCCCAATACCACATCATTACTACAACCTGTAGATCAGGGTATAATTGCGACTTTTAAAACATTATGTCAGACGAACATTTCAGTACGTTTTGAACAAGCTAAACGATGATGAAACACTATCAGTTATGGATGTGTGGAAAAAAATTTCAATTATGGATTGTATTGATCAGGTTCGATTATCGTTATCTGAATTGAGACCAGAAACTATGAATGCATGCTGGAAAGCTATTTGGTCCATATGTGTTAAAGAGAATGCTCTTCCCCTCAATCATACTGCAGAATTCCCCAATATAATAAGTTTGGCATGTGAAATTGGCAGAGAAGGGTTCGATGATCTTATGTCAGCAGATATCGAAGAATTGTTAATTGATAAACCTCTTAGCAAAGACGAAATAGTGAAGATTGTTTCTAAGACTCCTGAAAGAGAAGAAGCTAATAATAATGATCAAGATAATCCTACTTTTACTGCTGATATAATTAAAAAAGGTCTTAAACTGGCCAGTAATTTACGCAGTTATTTTGCCCGACACGATCCAAACGAAGAACGTGCTGGGAAGTTTCCATGTGAGCTTAAGTTGTTAATGTCTTCATAGAGAGAATTATATCACAAATCATATAAAGCATCAACACAGCGATTAATAACTGAATTCATGCCTAAAACTACTGAAACAACCAGTGGTACTTTTGTTCAAGACATGACAAGAATAATTCCACAAGTTGAGGCAGAAGTCGATGACGATAATACCATTACTATTACAGTCTCACGAAGACGAAAGCTTTCGCTTTTATTGGCAGAAACTGATATCGAATAACATAATTTTTTTATAGAATCCTTAGCAAACAACTGAAATGAATATGTTTTTTTAAAGTTATTAAAATTCATTATACGTATGTGTTCTCCATGAAATGTAAATAAAAATCTTATGATCTTAACGAATTTAATGTTTGTTTTTTTCATTCTTTTGCTTATATTTCAGGTTTGGACCCAAACTCCATAGAAACAGAGTCAGTAGTTCTTTTTATGTTAATTCTATTTACACGTAATTTTTAGGAACGTATCTATCGCATAAAAAGAGGTTTAGGTGTACATGTAAATAACTATATAATTAACAGTAAGTTATGTGCACAATTAATTCAAACTCAGATTAAATAGTAATTAATAAAACACTCATACAATGCCAGATGTTTCAAAAAAACTTAATCAAACAATACCAACAATTAAATAAACAATACCAACCACTCTCCATCATATTATATACAGTAATCTAAATAGTAATTAAATATCTACAAAATTGTCAACAGTCTTCCTGAAATGTGTTGAGAAAACATCATATTGTAGCCAAAATTCAATTTTATATTTTAGATAATATTCAGCTCACACCGAAGGATTCTAATGACTTTTTAATGTGCTTTTACATTATGGAACTTTCAATACACTTTTTTTCATGACTCTCTTTACTTCTGAGTCCACCATATAGTTCTTATTTTTCTTTACAGACAGCTTCAACACATGCCATTTGAGTCTCTAGGGTTTGATTCTTGTTTTCAAACTCTTTCATTTTTTCTTGAATAATATTTGAGTCTGCATTTCACATCTGAAAGTTGCTCGATTTTGATTCTTTTGTAAAACCTTGGTACTTATTTTTATTTTCAATCTGTGCACATCTTTATGTTGCAACATAGTATTTGTAATGACTAATCCATGTCCTGAACAGAAATCCAGCTTGTCCTTACTATTATTATTACTTTTTTTTTGCTTTCTTCATATTTTTATCAAAACATTTCTGTATGTGTTTGGTATTCATTTCTTTCTCTGCTGTTCCTTCTCTCTACCTATGACCAACAGTTTTTATTTATGTTCAACTACCTTCTCTAATGACTCGAAAAAAATTTCTCCAGTTCACATATAGTTCATGTGAATTCTGGTCATCTGCAAATTCTCAATTAGTTTCATATATTACTGTAGTATACTTCTTTAGGAGAGTTGCAATAAGCAAGATGACAAAAGCATCTACACTATAATGGAATCAGCAGCTAACAATAATTGAAAATACACACATGGTATCATATTCAAGAAGTATTGTTATTCTTGAATGCATAATGTGCATCATGTCCACCACCTGAGATATCTGATGAAATAGGACTAGACTTGATATATGATAATTCCTTTCTTATTTTACATTGTGATCAGTGTGCATAACATTTTGAAAGCTTCTTTAAATTTTTTGACAAAAGTGTTGTAGTCAATATATGGCATTTCTGTTTGTTGCCAAAGTGTTTAATGATTTTCAGTTGTATGGAGGGCTAGTCTAAATTTGTACTGTCTTTTTTTCTTCTTGGTGTCTTTGATATGTTCAAACATAAGACAGTGATTAACACCCATACAAAAGTCTAACAATCCAGGTAACCAAGAGCAGTAAACATTCCATATTTAGACAACTAAGCATATACTTGGTCCTCAGATCTCAAGAATGCTCACAGTCTCAATATCTCTCAATTCTCCAAAACCAGTTCATCCTCTCGAAAATTCCATTATTCTTGCAGCATATGCTATATAAGACAAATGGACAAACCCATATATCTGAATGAATATCAGGGGAAATTTAAGGAGAAAACAGGTGACATTAAAAATTAAAATAGAAAAGTACTTGACATTATTAATATTAAGGTTGTGCTAAGAATAGCTAATCAGATTAGTATGGTCGCTAAAGCAAAATAAAACCATTTACAGGACATTAGACTTGGCCATCTTGATAAATACATATTTAATTAATTATAATACCATTATGCTTCTGGTAATATTATTTATTTGTGTCATGTAGTATTGGTGTGCATAATAATGTTAGTTGTAAAATTTTAACAAAATGGTGAACTTGTATAAGAATATTTAATCAGTTATTATTTAATAACTGATGTAACAATTTTACATACTCATCTTACAGCTAACTGGTTTCAGTGCCAGATATATATTTTTCAGTTTGAACATTTTTACAAAACAATTCTGTACATCAAGAGTACAGCTGCTTGTTTTTGTTATATCCTTTCCATATTGCTCTTCTCCAGGTTCCTCCTATTCCCTCAGCCTAATGGCTGGTGGGGGTAGCTATATGCTACCATACTAGGGAAATAATTATGAGCAAGGTGGTTTCTCGTTCCCTTCCTTGCTGTAGTATATTTTTTTATGACCGTAGCCATGTGTTCACGCGGCCAGTTTGCCTGTTTTGAGGGATGAAAAAACCCAAGCTACTGTGGGGGGGGCCTCCACTTCCATATGAGACTGGTTAACCCACCTTTAGTCAAAAGAGACCAAATAAAGGTTCCTCACGTCACTGATAGGAATCAAACCCAGGTCTTTTCGACCAAAGGCTTCATCTATACTACTGACTGAGCTACAGAGGCTTCCTCTCCAGGTTAGTGTATGATTATTTCAAGATGGTGACCATCCTGAGGGGTTAGAGGTCACATATTTGTGATCTTTTTTTTTAATATATTCAAATACAATAATAATTAATTTGTCTGTCTGTTGCATTGCAGATATCCGAAAAGCCCTTGTAGGTGTTGGTGTTATAAATGAAGATGAAAGCACTGGAATTCAAACACTTGAAAAGGGTAATGCAAATTTTTCAAATTAATAATGTGAGTGTTCTTGTAATCTCTTATTTTAAAAAAATTAAAAAAAACTTTAAATTTTCATTACCTTATATGAACTCAAAATTACATGTGAGTTCATATAAGGTTCATTGTCTTCATTATTGCTAGAGCAAAAGACTGAGCACTTCAGTGTTGTATAACAATACAGTTTTGTTTTAGTACAAGGTTCACAGATGAATTTATTCATTCATCATGAACATAATAGGGGAAAACTACTGGCCCTTCATTCCCATGAAACAAAGAAAATCGCGGTAAATAACAAAAGAAATTGTTGGGGGGGGGGGAGGCAGGAAACAGAACAAAGGAATTGGGTAATTGTATGTTGGTGGCATATCACAAAAGGATTGCCAGGAACCATACAAAAACACAAAATGGCAATATGAAAAAGTGCAAATACAATCAATACTAGGTAACATAAAAAGAACTAAAAGGCTATGAAATTAGAAAAATGAAAATCCAAAATTAAATTAACATTTACATTTTAAATTTTCATAAACTAAATATGTGCAATCAGTTAAAATCAAAGATAATCTGAAACCATCAGCAGTCCATCAACTTTATAATTGTCCACTTTTAATTACAATGAAGAAGGAGGCACAGGTAATGAACATTAGTATGCATTAGTCATTCTGGTGGGGGAGGGGAGTGATTGGCATAGCTGTTGGGAATGCCAGCTTCCTACATGGTCTCTGTTCAGTTAGGAAGCTGGCATTCCCAACAGCTGTGCCAATCACTCCCCTCCCCCACCTGAATGACTAATGCATACTAATACACAAACTGATAATATTCTCTTATAACTATAAAGAAATATTGCATAATATATAGTATTTCTTGAATTCAAAGTTTAAGTAAAAGCTATGCATCTGTTTAGATAAAAGTTGGTTTTGGGCTCAAAAGATTCTTATGGATAAAGAATACCCATAAGATAAAAACCTCTAAAAACTCAAGAAAATCGACCGTAGAGCCCACATTATTTCAGACATTAAATATATTGTGTTAGGGCTAGAGACCACGAGATGGCGGCACATTTGAGCCGTCTCTCTTCACTGCGTACCGCTTAATTAGTGATAGCCTTGGGCTGATAATTTCATACACACAGTGCACAAATTCACATGAACAGAAGATGCAAGAAATAAGAAAAGTCTCATTTACTGTGTTATAGTTGATAATGATGTTTTCCCACTGGTTTAGGACAAGAATATACAAAGGATTTGAAATAGGAAGTGATCACTATTTAGTTTTGAGCAGGATGAAATTGAATTTCATATAGAAAAATATAATATGTAAAAAAAAAAAAAAAAAGCATTGGAAAACTTTGGTAAGAACATTGAAAATGAATATCAGAAAGATGGCAAAATATTCTGGAGACTATTGAAACATCTTAAAATTTGAGGAAAGAATACTATAAAAAGAATCCTAGATGATAAAGGTGACATGAATGATATAATTATTCATGTCACCTTTATAAGGTGACATGAAAACTAAATATAAAGAAATTTGAGATGTCTGGAGTAAATTACTTTGAAAGACTGCTAAATGAAACGAGCAGTGTCAGCATGATGGTAGAAACTCCCATCAAGAATTCAGTCAGGAATACATATCCATACTTAGTAGAAAAATGTCATCAAAAACCTGAAATGTAAAAAGGCAGCTGGAGTAGATGAAATTTGGCCAAAAATGCTACAGTGGCTACATTTCATAATTCAGAAGACCTATTAGAGTGTCAAATTCCAGATGGTTGGAGCAGAGCTCTCATAATAAAAGGAAAACTGAATATGAGAATTGCAGAAGTATTTCCCAACTGAGTGTTCCTGGTAAGATTTATGCGAGTATACTTGAGAAATAGCTAAGAAAAATTGTTATAGGGAAGCTTGATGAAAAAGTCATCAAGCTTCCCTTTCACAAATCAGGATCAGATCTCTCACTTTAAGACAAATAGTTGAGAAATCTTGGGAACATAATGATTTATATTTAGGTTTTGTTGATCTGGAAAAGACATATGACAAGGTGAAAAGTAATTATTTGTAACACGGTTGTAGTTGCATAATTTGACGGAAATGAATGCTGATCACCATGTAACACTAAAGGAAAGGATTCCAATAAAATTGGTTTTAAAAAATAAAAACATTTATCACAATTTCAAAGTATGGACCATAGTAATGGTTTGCTATAGTGAATTTATTTTAGAGTTGCATGATGTCTGTGAATTTAATTTTATTATATAATGATATTTTAAATTTTATTTAAAATAGATATTAAATAGAATGTGCATTCAATGTATTTTTTTAAGGCCACTATTTTTGTGTATATGTAAATATTTGAGTATTAGTTAGATCCGTTTTTTGTTTCCAGTTACTCACAGAAAGAACAAATCTTGAATTTTTTTCATCTTACCTTATGTCAGATATCAAGATAGCCCCTGTTAAAGCACATCTAATGAAGTTCATCCATTATGAGGAATTTCAATTATAGGAACATAAATTGGCAGGATGAATGGTCACAGGGAGAGTAGAAGATGAAATTTATGCAACTGCTAAGAGATAATTACATGAGATAGTATTGTGAGGGGACACAAGGTTCAAGAGTGCTGAATTTGGTCACATCATCAAAGAACTTAGCAGTAACCAATCTAGTCATGCTGCTTCTGCTTGTGAAAAAGATCGTTATGGTCTTGACCTGATAGATTATCAAACATGTAGAATTTTCTGTTAAGAAGGGGCATATATGGAATTGTAAAACAGGTGATTATGACAAGCTGAGAGGTCAGCTTGCAGCAGTATCATGGCATAAACAATTGGAAGAGCACAGGTCAGTGTGCAGGAGATCTCTATATAGATAACTAGGAGGCATCCCTGGAAATTGTATAAGAGTTAGAAATGGTTAGCACTATGATTTTTGCTTGGAGGGTTGTGAATGGATGGAATGAGTTACCAGAGGTGGTTGTGGATCTTCATCAGTGAATGAGATCAAGGAGAGGTGTAATAGATATTGTGTAAATGATGGGTCTCTTCTGATGCATCTTCTGACTTCGTGGAAATGATGCCCGTACAATAGTAATAAATTTTTTTCCCTCTCTTACTTTTGATAGTACTTAAATCTCCAGGCAGCGTCACTTTGATTTCTAGTTTACTGGAACACTCGCCTTCTTTTCCACTCAAGATACTATATTTAATATCTCTATAATTCGATCTCTCTCTCTCTTTTTCATGGGGTATTAATCTACTGTCATTTTAATTGTTAATAAAATATGTTTTTTACATTTTCAGTATATTGCTTTAGTATTTGTAAAACTCAAAAAAAAAAAAAATTATTTTTATGCATAAATTTTGCTATTTGCTACATTCATTTGTTGTGCTTAATAAGAAATAAATAAAACTTGGTAATAACTAATTTTATTCATCTGCCTTTTTTAGATTATAACAACATGAGTAAATTTCTAAATCGCATTCTTGGTGTGGAAGTAGAACTCCAGAATCGTTTGTTTCAGTATTTCACTGACACTCTAGAATCTGTAATTAGAAAGGAAAAGAAAGCTGGTCAGTGGGATATGGGAATATTAGGTATGCAATATAATTAAAAGTATAAATTTTGAAATTTAATTTCTGTTTTTTAACTTTTGTGAATGACAGTTGTACTCAACTTGTGGCATATTGCCACTCTTCAAGCTAAGAGACAAAAAAAAAAAATATATATATATATATATATATATATATATATACTTTAAAGGTTGGTTTTTAAAACAATACCGGTGTTCTTAGGTATGCTTTTATCTGGCTTGCAAAATAAGTTATCACAAAAAAAGAAAAAAAAAAAGTGAATTTAATCAATTGTGGAATGAATGTCTGTTAGCAAATATTCTATAATTTATTATTTATTATGCAGAAAATTCTGCTTACAGCATGGCAGATTCAACAGTGAGAAATTAATCTGTTTGTTTATTAATTAATTCATGTACAGCATTAGCAAGCATTTATAATCTTTTGGGGTAGTATAAAACCTATGGTCATTAGTTTTATAATGTCATACCTGTGCCCTTTAAGCTATGTGAATGTTATTTTCTGCATAAGCTGCTGTAAATTTGTGGAATCCTGGTATGCAGAGAATGAAAACATTGATATCTAATTCAAGTCAATTATCATGATTCATGCAACTGCATTTTTAAGAGAATAAAGATTCAGTGTATGAGAGTCATACTTTGTTGTTGTAACTAATTTTATTTTTGGCAGAAGTTCCTGTCTGAATTAGGATCTACTTCCCTTTTTAAAGATAGATAAATAAAGCTTGGAGACATTTTGGGTGATATGCTGATATAATAAATCTTTATTTACTTACTATGTATAAAATTTAGTATCACTTCACTTATATATGGTCCCATTTATGACCCTGTTTGTTTATTAATTAATTCATGTACAGCATTAGCAAGCATTTATAATCTTTTGGGGTAGTATAAAACTTATGGTCATTAGTTTTATAATGTCATACCTGTGCCCTTTAAGCTATGTGAATGTTATTTTCTGCATAAGCTGCTGTAAATTTGTGGAATCCTGGTATGCAGAGAATGAAAACATTGATATCTAATTCAAGTCAATTATCATGATTCATGCAACTGCATTTTTAAGAGAATAAAGATTCAGTGTATGAGAGTCATACTTTGTTGTTGTAACTAATTTTATTGTTGGCAGAAGTTCCTGTCTGAATTAGGATCTACTTCCCTTTTTAAAGATAGATAAATAAAGCTTGGAGACATTTTGGGTGATATGCTGATATAATAAATCTTTATTTACTTACTATGTATAAAATTTAGTATCACTTCACTTATATATGGTCCCATTTATGACCTTGTAACATTAGTAAAGGCAAACATTATCACCCGAAACTATTTATATACAGTCATTTGTTCAATATCAAAGCAGTTTTGTTTAAATGCAAATAATTTTAATTATTAAAAGTTAATTATAAAAATTAACTAATTACAAGGTTTGATTGTAAAAGGAGTTTAACCATAACAGTATTAATTAAAAGTTATCAGAAAAAACAAAGGAAGTCTGGTGATAATCACAATAGCCACAAAGGATTATGCTTCTGAAATACTAAACATGGAATTCAATCATTTGACAAGAAGGAGAAGAGTAATGCTGCATATGAAGTAAACTGTATATAGTTCTTTAGGTATGTTCATGAACAGTGCTGCAATGAAACTGATCATCATCATCATTGCACCACTTCTTCCAAAACTTGCAAAAATATGAACAGCTGCAGGTTCCAAGTCATTACAAGTCTGCATCCTTGTTTTCTCACCAAGCTACTGTCCTATGGTATTCTTCTTCCCTTTTTGAATGAATTGCCAGCTTCCTCCCTGGTTATTCATTGCAGGTCATGATGGATAGATGGCTTCCTTTAATCAAAATTTTCAGTTAATATTAGTGCTGAAATTTGTCATCTACACTCTTTTTTTTTTCTTCTACATCAGTTATCTTCTCTCTCTGACATTGAGTCTTATTCACATCCTGCTGACTATTGTACTCTCCACTTCTCTTTTTCTTTCAAAATCCTGTATTGCCAGGAGATTCATACTTCAAGTTCCTCTTTAACTGCTGCCTTAAACACAGAGCTCCTTGCCACTCACAAAAACCTTGTGAATTTTAATACCACCAGAACATAATGAAAGGCTATGCCTCTCTCCCCCTCACTTTTGACAATATTGTACTCGCTAACCAATATCAATTTTCTCTTGTTGGCATCTATCCCAGCATAAGAACATCAGGTCTATAGCTTCATCGTCCTCATCATCAAAGTCCTGACATGTACCTTCAAGGGTTGTGATAGTACTACATGAAAAATTTCCATCATTACTAACTTCCTATCTACAATTTTCCTCCAAATCAGTCTGTTACTTGTCAAGACTCCAACATTACCAGATCTTATATTTCTATCGTCTAAGGCACTTTGTACCATATCAATCCACCTATATCTTGGTCTTCCTCTGGGTCGTTTTCCTGGCAGAGAACACTTGTTTTGCTAATCTTCCCTCGCCCATTCTGTTTAAGTGACCATACCACCAGAGATTAGTTCTGCTAACGCATTCCTGGATGCTGACAATGTCAAGTTCTTTCCTAATATCCTCATTTTTAATATGATATTGCCATTGATGCCATCTGTTCACACTTCTAATCTTTCTCAGGACTCTCATATCTGTGGTCTCTAGTCTTTGGTCAAGTGTTTTACTTCTAACCCAGCTCTCAGATCCATAAGTTAAAACTGGTTTGAACACTGTCTTGTATACAGCTAATGTAGTGTTACGAGTAATTTATCTCTTATTCCATATGAATTTATTCAACTGACTTCCTACCATACCAGCTTTGTTGATTCTGCTGTCTATTTCCATATTTAATTTATCATCGTCAGTAAACATCGTACCTAAATAGCTGAAATGGTTTACTTGTTCCACAGGTTCCCCGTTCACAACACAGTTGACATTTTCAATGATTCTACCTATTTTCATTGTCTTTGTCTTATGCTGACCTTCATACCATATCTATTACAACAGTTATTCAATTTAGTCAGGGAATCTTGCAGACTTGTAGCGGATTTATTTAGAAGAATAACATCATCCGCATAAAGCAAACAGCTGACATTAACATCTCCAATTTTGATATCAGGTTTAATACTACTTTCCTTCATAATGTGATCCATATAGATAATGAATAACAGAGGGGATAATGTACCTCCTTGTCTCACACCAGATTTAACATTAAACCATCTTCCTGTACTTCCTTCAATTCTAACTGCTGACTTACTACTCAAATAAAGACTAAGTATTGCTTGATATAATGCCCCATTGACACCATATAACTGCAGCGTATTGAATCGCTTCTCTCTTGGCACCTTGTCATATGCCTTTTCCAAATCGACAAAACTTAAATACAGATCTTTGTTATATTCCCATGCTTTCTCGACTATCTGTCGTAAAGTGAAGATCTGATCCTGACAGCCTCTATTTGGTCTGAATCCTGCTTGTTCTTCAGCAAACTTTTCTTCCAAAATTCTTCTCAACCGTTTCTCCAGTATACTTACAGAGATCTTGCCGATGAACACTCAGTAGGGAAATACCTCTGTAATTCTCACATTGGGTTTTATTTCGCTTTTTATATATGGGTACTATTAGAGCTCTACTCCAATTATCAGGAATTCGTCCCTCTGTCCAGGCTTTCTGAACTATGCAGTGCATCCACTGTAAGACTTTTATACCACCATAATTCAGCATTTCTGGTCGAATATCATCTACTCCTGTTGCCTTTCCACATTTCAAGCCTTTGATGGCTTTTTCTACTTCAAGTATGGATATGTATTCCTGATTGGATGCCTGTTGAGTGTTTTTTACCACTGTGCTATCACTGCTTGTTTCATTTAGCAATTTTTCGAAGTAATTACTCCATACTTCAAGGATATCTTTTTCTCCCATTTTCATCACATTCATCATCTCTAACTCCTTTTACAGCACTTTAAGCTTTTTTACAGCATTTCTAAGCTTCTTCAACAACCTCCAGAATATCTTACCACCTTCTTGATATTTATTTTCTATGTTCTTGCCAAAGTCCTCCGATGACTTTTGTTTAGCTAGTTTTACACACTGTTTTGCTTTCTTACATTTGTCTCTGTATTCTCTAAGAGCACAAGCTGACTTATTTCCAGGAACTTTTGATATGCTTTCTTCTTTTCCTTCACTGGCTCTTTTTAACTTCCTGTGTCCACCATGGAGTTCTGATTTTTCTATCCTTGCAGACAACCTCACCAGATGCCTCTCTGGCTGAATCTACCAGGGTTTTCTTCAAGGTTTGGTTCCTGTTCCCAAACTCTTTCATTTTTTCTTCAATAATTTTTGTGTATTTTAGTCTACAGTTCACATTTGAGAGCTGCTCAACTTTTATTCGCTTTAAAACTTTCTTACATGTTATTCTTTTCAATGTGAAATTTAATTTTATCCTGCTCAAGACTAAATAGTGATCACTTCCAATTTCAAATCCTCTGTACACTCTGGTGTCCTGCACCAGAGAGAAAACATCATTATCAATCATAATATAGTCAATGAGACTTTCTTAATCCTTGCCTCTTCTCTCCATGTGAATTTGTGCACATTTTTATGTTGGAACATGGTGTTAGTAATAACCAGTCCCTGTCCTGAGCAGAAATCCAACAAATATTTGCCATTATTATTAGCTTTGCTCTTTACTCCAAATGTTCCCAATATATTTTTGTATGTGTGACAATCGTTTCCTACTCTGCTATTTAGATCCCCAACAAGGACCAACTTTTCCTTTTTCATTGTGTCAGTTGCTTTTTCTGAAGCCTCAAAAAATTCCTCCACTTCTACCTTAGTAGAACCTTCTGTGGGAACATAGGCACAAATACATCTCATTGTCCAATTCCCCATCATATTTGCCCACATCACTCTACTTGAGACTGCCTGCCATTCAAGAAGATTAGCCTCGTATTTTGTGTTGAATACTATGGCTACTCCTTCTTTTCCTTGATTGTCATTGCCTGAATATAACATATTGTATTTATTGCTCAGAAAGATCTCACGAGTTTTTGTCTTTTTTGTTTCAGTCACCCCTATTATGTCAATCTGGTACTTATCTAATTCCTCAGCTAGCTCCATTTCTTTACCATTCAGGCTTCTTATGTTGATAGTACCGATCTTTAACTCTGGTGATGTTGAGTTGGGGTGTTTTCAGAATTGTTCCAGTAACTGACTTTTCGCTGTTCACCCGGGTTCCCTGGCAAAAACAACGGGGGCTTTGTTTAACCGGGCGACGCCCCAGCCAGCATGAAATTTTGTCATGTTGTACCATCATTTTGTATTTTGGTTTAAGCCAATAAGAATACAATTTTGTTGGCTAAATCCCAAATTGCCAGCCCATCCTCTAATCCTCACCTTCTCGTGGAGCACCCAACAGGGTGCTCCACGAGAAGGTGAGGATTAGACATTAGGTCAGAAGCCCTGGTCAGTTCTCTGCATTCCTTTAAAGGCTATGTGGAGGTCTCCTCTCAGTTATACACCTTAAGCATAGCTTCTTCGGCCTCCAAAATAATTTAGTGATATTTCCAAGGCATTTGATCAAATCCTGGTTTTCTCACCAAGCTATCCTATGGTCTTCTTCTTCCCTTTTTGAATGAATTGCCCGCTTCCTCTCTGGTTATTCATTGCAGGTCATGGTGGATGGCTTCCTTTCATCAAATTTTTCAGTTAATACTAGTGTATCCCAGGGCTCGATGCTGTCACGTATACATGCTTGCTCCTATACATCAGTTATCTTCTCTCTCTGACATCCAGTCTTATTCACAACCTGCATTTTAATGCCACCAGAACACAACAAAATACTATACCTCTCCCCCTCAATTTTAACAATATTCTTTTCACCAACCAGTATCAATTTTCTATTGTTGGGTTATTCTGATATCTATCCTTGCATAAGGACATCAGGTCTGTAGGCCTCTTTGGCCTCCAAAATATCTTGGTGTTCTTTTTAGTTCCAAACAGTATTTTTCTCCTGCTCATATCCTGACATTTTTTTATAAAGCTCAAATCTGCCTAACCTGGGAATACTGTCCCATATTAGGGATGGTGCACCTGAGATTTCCAGAATTTTTTATTGTATTCAGAAGCAAGCAATTCACTTAACTGATGACCCTTCCTTCCAGTCGCTTTTCCATAAATCCTCGATAACTGCATTATGTATGTCTCTTCTATAAGTATTTCCATGAGCACTTTTCCACTGAACTGGCCCCTACCATCCCTCCACTTTTCCCAATACCCATATACAGTTCAACTACAAACTTATCAAACCAACTTCTCATCCTCGTCCTATACATCTGCTGTCCAAACAGTCTTTTCCATATTATTTTCCCCGATGATTTACAACCCTCTGGTCTTCAACAAAAAAAATAACACATTAACAAATTCCTACTTCCTTGTAACTACTTGCTGACACACACATACACATACAACGCTGTGTGTGTGTGTACCAAGATGACCTATTGTCATAGGTACTTCTTATGTGTGGGACTGATATAAAAAGGGAATGGCAGGGGGTTAATCGACATTGATTGTTTTTGTCAGTTTTCCTGCATTCAGAATTGGATTAAAATCACCTGAAGAGCAACAACAATTCTGTGTATGAAATTATATTTCTACATTGTCACATAATTTTCAAATTTTCATTTTGTGCTCATTCCGTTAGTATTTATTGACATATACTACCCTGCTTCACCACATGGCCATATTATTAACTTGCACAAGAAGTTGCAGTGTATACTATGTAAATCAATTTTGATAGTATGCACTTTCATGACATAGTATATATCAAAATCAAATTAGTCAATTTGCTTAAACCTCTCTTTTGAATACATGGCAGTATGCCTATAAGAAGACAGGTGCAATGTCAGCATATTTCAAAAATTGCTGGACTTCATTTAAAACTAATGTTCTTTCTTTGAAAACATTTTGATGCATCATCATGTATGAGCATTTATATGAGTTATGTTGTTTAATATCTAGTTTATCCTATCAAGAACTTCTTCTCTTAGACCACTATTTTCAGATTTTCCATATAATTTGATTAGCATCAGTTGACAGCTAAAACATATAACTGATCATAAGAAGTGTTGCATTTTTGGAGTATAATAATGAAATTCTATGATAAGCAACTCAAAGTATCTTAAAGGTCCAGGAAGAAATGTAATATTAGTCCCAAATGATACAAAAGATGTGGCATTGTTATATTGGCAAATATTCTCTCTAAAATTTTTGGGCTTTGCATCATTCCTAACTTACATTTGTTTAATTTCATTAGGCATGTTAAATTTTGAAGTTAACTTTTCTATTTCCATAGCAGAGACTAAAGTAGACTGCTATAGTTTTCTCCATTTTTTTTCTTTTATTTATTTATGCAGTGCAGAACATCATTGTTGCACATATAAGTATCATGCCCGTATCATGTGACATCCTTGGATTAGCAGAGATATGCTTGGAAACAGTCAGTGGGGAGATGAGAGGTGGAAGAATTATTTGGTTTGGCAAAAGTATAAAATGAGGCAGGAGTTGGATTTCTTCTTAGTAAAAGAGGAAGAGAAGCATTGTTAGGATATAAATCAGTAAATAAAAGAATAATAATAGCAAGATTAGCAGCAAGACTATTTAACATCATAGTGATTCAGGTTTAATCATCCACTTCAGAAACTACTGAAGAAGTACAGTTAAGTAAATTATTCTATATCAACTTGAAAATCTTGAAATTAGCACCAAAGAAAGATACTAATCATTGGAGGAGATTGTAAAGAACAATGAAGGATGGGAAAGAATAATGAGCAAATATGAATATAAAGAAAGCAATGTTTGTTTGTTTTCTTTTTTTTTTAATGCAAAATATCAAACATGGAATGAAGCCATATTAGCTCTATTCAATCTTGTTACAAACCAAATAGAAAAGCCACATCCAGGAACACTTGCACTCCAGTCATGTTTTAGTATTTTTTTAAAATACTACCAAAATTTTACCAAAGGAACAAAAACTACAGAAGGGTTGGCTGAAGAGAAGATATGTTAACCACTCAGCCAACCAGGCCAGCAAAAGTCAGAAATCGAACTCCTTTGTTTAAACATACATATACTAGATTAATAACATGCTGTTACACCTGATATCTTAAGAATGTAGAATTCTCAGCTGAAGAATAAATAAATTAAAAACCCTGCATAAAAGATAATAGATGAATTAATTAAAAGAAAAAGAAATATTCTTGCATCCAATAAAATATAAAGGTGTTTGTTGAACTAACTAACAAAAAGAAAGAATATATTAATGTTGTAATATGATATAAAAGAGAAAATTTAACTAAATAAGACAGAAAAGGATTAGTCATAAGAGATGGTATGTGAGAGGCTAGAGATTAAAATATTAAGTGAGTTCATAGAGAAATTTTGGAAAAGGGATTAAGTTAGAGGCTAGCAAAAGAAAAACAACAGACTATCGCTCAGGGGGCCGATTCCCGGATTGAGACATCGTTACGGGCTCGCCGACCAAAGGACGTTTGGCAGAAAAATGCCACCCTAATTGGTCGGTGAAGTAAAATCAAGTAGGGGGGCGGAGAAAAGAAGTTATAGAAGGTGCCGTTAGGAGAGCAAGTATAAAAAGAGTTGGGACCCCCCCCCCCACACACACACGACAAGTAGGCTTTTAGACCTTTTTGGTTCTGTTCCAGGAGAGTTCTTCGCGAGCTCCTTCGTATGGGTTTCACGGTGTTTTCCTGAGTGGCGAGATTGGAATTATATCTCCATCATCACAACACGGAAACAAAAGTGAGCGGAATTTCGGTTCCTTATTTCCTATGTAAGAAGCGAAGAATGCCATATAGTCGAGGAAAAGAAAGCATATTCTTTGTGTTTCAACTTCAGTGACAACCACGAAAAAGGGAAAGCTGTAAAGAAATCGATATCCACGTTGCGAGTTGCACAGCCGTTATTTAGACGATTCAAAGTGTGTCCTGAATAACGAACGGTAAAGACCGTGTAGGCATAGTTCAATTCAAAAGGGAACATAGGAGAAGCAGATTATCGGAGAGGTTATACCAAGATACTTCAATCAGAAAATGATAGAGGCCATATGGAAAACTCAGGAAAGAAAGGTACTGTGAATTATATCTCGTGTTAACTAAGATTCGTCTGTATTAGTTATCATTATTCTAATACTGAACTGTTGAAGTGACCAAGAAAACAATACTAGAACTTTAGTATCTGACAGAATATATTGAAAGTAAGCTGGCTAGTGTTAATGTTATATGAGTAATTAAGTGTCCTGAGAATTTTGCATGTCTATTATATTGTATAAGAAAGTTTAAATGTCATAGTTATGTGTTAGTGCAGTAAATGGTCTAGTTAAGCTACTTAAGTTTGGATAGTTAAATAGTGTGAATTAACCTTATAATGTCCATGTCATATGAAGTTGTGTGTTGAATGTGTATGGTGGCATGATCGTAATACCCATTATAGGATCATAGCTTAATTATTTATGATAAGCTAATGTCAGTTTGTAAATATTTAGTATAGCATTGAATTGAGTAATAACTAAAATTTGAATTGTACCATGTTAAGGAATTTAATAAATCTTTTGTCCAATGATAAAACAGTTGTCTGAAATTGCTGTCCAATGCACCACTTGAAAAATTACGAACCTAATCACGTGGGAAATTAATGTGTTAAGAAACGAGATAAAGTGTCACGACTACAACATAGATACACTTTCTGACATATTTTAGTTCTTTCTCCTTGTTTTTGCATATAATATCTTAAACTAAATGTCCCAAAAGGCGCAGTATAATACAAATATTAGGGATACTAAGGGGGGAAATAACTTAGATATTAGTAAAAATTTTGGTGATATCTCGAGCATAGATAATAGTAGAACATTGATAAGCGGAAATTATTAGATAGAATAAAAATCATAAATTGGGACACAACAATGCCTTTACATGTATTTTCATTTTACTGTTGGTACTTGTAACTTACTAGGTACTTGTAACAGTATCTTGGTACTGTTACAGTACCTAGAGCTGTAATTTACATAACTTCCTGATATTTTGAACACTACCAGTTTTTATAGGAAAATTTTCTTTTCATTGTGTAATGGATACAACAAAACTACCATCCAAAAATTATTGATAAATATCCTTCATCCAGACTATAATCTGACGTGAAAAGAATTTCAATATCCTGCATTAAAGGAACCTCCAAATAAATAGCATGGATTCTTCACAAATTTAGTCTATATGCTTACTTCAAACCAGCTTGGAAACTTTCTTCCTTCATACCATCTACAGAAGTTACGTTACTACCTTTTCCCTTACCAGTTGTCTATCAGGTACCCTGCTCATGTCATCTTTCTTATTTTGGACAGACTTATCATTCTGCTTAGATTAGAATCAAAGCAGAATTAGAACATCTTTAGAATTAGACAACAATTCTTCATTCCAGCAAGTTCCAATTTGATTGTCTTTTCCTTGAAACGTGTAATGTTAAAAAATCCTCCAAGTCTTCACCACTCAAACTGCATGCCTGTCTCTAAGTTTTGGGAACTGATCACTATTAATTGTTCATGTTTTTTTTTTAACAATTAGTTTAAATTATTTTTTATGAATGAATTTTTACAATTGTTCCTTTAAACTTTAATAGTGTAATCATATACTTCAGCTGTGACTGAGACACGAGCTTGTATACACATGCTTTGACCCATTCTTATAATTCACGTTTTGAATGTAGTTACCAGTCTGTCTCCCTGATGATGCCCACGTAACATTGGATAAAATATATATGTAAGCTATCAAAGTTTTTAAATTAAAACATCCAGAGTCTACTTTGAAGAGTTGCTAGGGTGTAAAATATCTAGAATGGTTGGAGAGTGGTTAGTGTATCTGCTCTTCAGTCATGGAGATTGTGATTGTCTGTGAAAATAATAGTGGTGGTGGTGGTAGATTGCGTTGGTGTATGATGAAGGTAGTTGTGGTGGTGGTGCATTGGTGGAGACAGAGAGTTGTAGAGTAAGTACCCTCCCTCGATGAGTCTTTGGACTCCTTGGAGGTGTTATATAATAATTTCCTATTCCTACCCACTCTGCCAACCCTTCTGTAGTTTTTGTTCCTTTGGTAAAATGATGATCACCTCCATGACAATCACAATCTCCATGCCCGTGCCTGGATTCGAACCTGCAGCCTTTTGACTGAAGAGCAGATACACTAACCACTCAGCCAACCAAGCCAGCAAAAATCAGAAATCGAACTCCTTTGTTTAAACATACATATACTAGATTAATAACATGCCCTTACATGTATTTTTATTCTATTATTATATTTTACATAATCTGAAAATCTTGCTATAAGGTTCAAACGTGAAACCTTTTCAAGCCCACAATAAGGGTGGTTGTCTCACACCATGGGATGATATTTATCTCCCACCTAAAGACAACCACAAATATCAGTGCCTACGGCAGGATTCGAACTCATGACCAGTTAGTTGGAAAGCAGATACACTAACCACTTGGCCAACGAATTCAACAAAGATTGTAACTGATCTCGGTGTACATGCATCACTCCGTGATCGTAGGGAGTCCAAAGACTCATCAAGGGAGGGCACCTACTCTACAACTCTCTGTTTCCACTTCAATCCAAACTACAACAAATCGCAACTGCAATCTACTTCTCACCAACACCGCTACTAGTATTTTCACAGACAATCACATACATCCATTCCCACTGCGGGATTCGAACCAACCCGCAGCCTTTTGACTGGAAAGCAGTCAAAAAAGACCAAAAAAAAGATTATAAATTGGACACTCATCAGAGCAATGATATGCACAAACCACCTTATAGCTAAAAAGAGGCAAAGATAGTGTAATTGAGAAAACTGTGGTAACTAGTGCTTGAAGCTAAATTTTGAAAATCTTTTAGGAAAAGTAGTTGTGGTTTTGTAGACTGGAAATGAGCATCATTTAGTTTCAAACTAAGAACTTGTATATGTGTTAAGTGACTCTGGAAGCTAAGGGAGGTTTGATTTATTATGAATGTTTAGTTGCTGGGGAAGAGATGGAATATACATTAATTCCCTGTTATACTATACACATGGAGAATTTCACCCACCTCCTCTTCACAGTGCTCTCCATATACTTATGCTCTCACTTTGTTTCAGCATGCAGTATGAGCAGGCTTTCAAACTATGTCACACATTTCACAACATAGCATGTCTTCTTTTTGAAGGTACAGCTTAAAGGGGGTTTAGGAATGCTATATAGTAGTCTGTCTGCAGTATGTTAATCTCCTTTAAGCTGTACCCTCAAAAAGAAATGTTCTGTTGTGAAATGTGTGACATAATTGAAAAGACTGCTCATATTGCATGCTTGAAAGTAAAGGGTATTTAGACATGTGTGCTGATGGAATGAATACAGCACAGATAAGTCGTTAAACACAAGTTTAATAGATCCTATATTTCATTTCAGTCACTGAGACATGATCAGGAATACATTGTTAATATTCTAAAAACACAAAAATACACAAAACAGTAAGTGGAAAAAAGTTATATTATTAACAGGCTAAATTGCTTGTTATTTGGGGGAGGAGGGGCATTGCCTGTTATCAGGCTCAGTGTTAACCTCACCTTCTTTCTTAATGTGTTAGACTCAACCAAGTAGTTTTGGCTTTATAGCAGTGTTATGATAGGATAGTTAATCCTATCTGCATAGGTGTTTAACTGCTTTGTGTGTTAATTATATGTATTCTCTGGCTGCTGTTCCTATCTTGCAGGATAAAATACCCACATTTCCAGGAAGGGAAACTTTACTGCCATTGTGAGAAACAAGCTAACTTACCTGGGTTAAAAAAAAAAACTTCTAAAGGATTTTCTTATCCTAGATGAGATTCTAACAAAGGTCTTTCCAATTTTCAAAGGGCAGGCTCAGCATTAGAAACAGAGTTGTAATGTCGGAGTCAGAAGCATTTCTTACTTTACTGAAGTCAAAGTCTGTAAAAATGTACTGACTCCACTTCTAATAAATTTAAATTGTAATATAAATAATGTTAAAATTTCCTATTTCACAGATAATTTGATTAACCTATTTTTTTTCAGGATTTATTTTAATTTCAAGTTCTTTGCAAATTTCAAAATAAAACATTTTATGATATTTTATATATTATATTAGTGAAAGCAGCACCCCATGAAAAAATTCAGTGTCAAAAAAAAAAAAAAAGTGTCAACAAAGTTCGCTGTTTTTGAACACTTTACAATAACAACAGATGAAACATTAACATTACAACAACAAATATTACAATAACAACAGAAAATATTATGTGTGGCAATGTATTATAGAAGATGATGATGAAAAAGCATGTGATGCAAAAATTAGTAGTTTTTGTGATTCTGATAAAAATGAACCTACAAGAGCATCAAATTTAAAAAGAGACACTTGCAGCATTTTTATTCTAAAGTGTTAAAGCTGTGAATGAGAAAGACAGCAATAAAAACAATCCCTCTACTACAGGGCTTAAGAAAGATCAGAAATCTACTGGAGGCCAAGCACAACTACCAAGATTCTTTACATCTGACAAAGTTATCCTAACATTGATGCCAGAAAAGTTTAAAAACCACATAATTGAAATGGCAGTGAAGAATAGTGTACCTCTATCCTTTTTTTTTTTTTTTTCCACAACCAGCCTTTTTAGGCTTACATTGAGAAATGACTAGAAAACTTGGAGTTTCTCTGGAAAGAGAAAGTACAGGTATCCCTCGATGTTACCGCGTATATCAAAATAGTGTTAATCAAATCTAATAATCAATGGTAAAAATTAAAATTTGTCCATGATTGATTACTGCATTAATAATTTGTTTTATATGGTATTCTTTTAGGAAAGATAAAAAATGAATGCAAGTAAATGTTTAATAATACTTGTATCTATAGTATTTACTGCAATTTTTTTATCGAAAGGAGTTATCAAGAGTCATTTGAGCAGTTTTAGTTTTTTCTTATCAGCATAAATTCTACGATAACAAGCAAAATGACTCTCCAGACCTTGGCAAACAAGCAATAAAACATAAAGAAAAAACACTGCAAATACAACACATGATGGTACAAATTAAGTGGATATTGAATTCAACATTATTTCATAGCCGAATATAGAAACTACAAGAGTTTCGTGCCAAGTATATAGAAACTAAAAGTTTCGGCGGATGCAAGCATAAGCAACCTTATGGGCAACTCGTAGTAAAGGTGGATTAAGCACCAGATCACTTTCCTTAGTATTTTCCATAATGTAAAGCACATCTCCTAGAGGACATGTATGATAAATAAGCCTTTAGCTCTCTATTTCAGTAATACATGATGGTTTATTTATTTATTTTCAGTTACAATCTAGAAATTATTGAACAAAGAATACAAAATAAAATAAAAAAAACTAAGCCATACTATACTGACATCGGAGGTCACGGTATCTCTCAAATACAATTTACCGTCAAATATCCCAAACCTTTACATAACATGTGTTAAACCAAAATGACAGAAAAACAATGCAGAATATCACTCGCAACATATGAATGCACAGCTACTCATGATCTCCAAGCTATACACTGAATTGTGTAAGAATATTTATTTTAAACATTTTGCATGTATCTGTCAGATCAGCTGTGAGCTCTGCAGGGTTAAAGGCACGTTAATCAAAACTCTTGCCGCGTATATTAAGGGATTGTCGCAATTAATTTCACAGCTTTAATCAAATCCCGCGTTAAGCAAGGGATACTTGTATAAAGACTGATAATTGAAGAGGCCAAATGTAAGAAAAAAAAACTTTGAAAAAATCTGAAGAGATAGTTTGTCTTTATTAAAATGGATGCATGCACACATCACAGAGTCAGTTATTTTGCTATTAATGTTAGATTTGTTGATGAAAACAATAAAATGATAACTCAGATATTGGGAATAAAGGACACCCAGGTACATCTCAACAGTGAATTTTAACAAGTTACAGTTGTTCTAAAAAAGTAGCCTGATGTTCACGTTGGCAGTGATTTCATCACTGCCAAAGTGAACATCAGTTGAGTCTTTTCAGTTGATATAGGAAATAAATAATTAGAGTATGCATTAGTCAGAATCAAAGCTACCATAAATTGAGGCGTCGGAACAGAGTCGAAGGTTTTTACTTACAGACTCCACGGCCCTGATTAGAAGTCTGGGTATTTTTTTATACTGTTGAAAATAGAAGCTTAGCAACAACAACTTGTTCTGTGATTTGAAATAAGATTTCTTTTCTTCTTTGCTATTTAGATCTTGGTGCTACAGGGGATGGTGTGAAAAGAATAAAATGTCAACATTTTGTTAGGCAAACAGCAACAGGAATTGCACAAACTGAACTGCATACTGTAAGTATTACATATATATAGAAGTTCATTTAGTTATTTTAAATTGAATCAATCCATTCAGTTATTTTCTGTACTTTTTCTCTGTACTCATAAACATTGATCATAAACTTAATATATCAGAATGCAAAACATCTTAATTCATTTTAACCACAACAGTTATATAGTGATACCATTTTTTATATCTAAAATAAAAATCAACTTCATGTATCAGAGGTCACAAAACCTATACTAAAATATTGCTTTGTGTGTGTTAGAACATCAGATTATAGAAAAAGAATAAACCTATTGCGTTTTTTTTTTTTTTTTTTTTTTTTTTTTTTTTTTTTTTTTTTTTTTTTTTTTTTTTTTTTCCCAAAACCTGGAGGCTAGATCCAATGCTGTAAACAACGTAAGGAAGACTTCTGAAGAAAAGAGGAAGATGAGAAATTTTCTTCAAGAAGTTTGAAGTTGAACTGCATGTGGATGTTGTGTTCTTCTGTTGTTCTCTTCTCACTAAAGAATCTCAAAGCGTTCAGTGTTTAAGGTGTTGGTTATGGAAGATCTCGAAGTTCTTAACATTTGGGTACTACAAGATTTGTCAGATGAAGATGGAGAATGTAGCTATACTATCATCATCAGAAAAATTATAGATAGAATTCAGACAGACAAGATAATTTTTTCTATGTATAGGAGGAAAAGCACATGCAAAAGTACAGTGCCCTGGGATACTCCAGCATTGGTGGGGAAATCTGAAGAGATGAAATCATTCATAATCACATGTAATAAATGACACTAGATCCAGCAAACCATAAGATGGTAATTTGATCAGTCTTCTGAGCCAGACTAAGTCAAGTGCCCTGAAATGTAAAGAGCAATCACACAAGTTTTTCCAAACCTTACCTTGACTTCTTTAGTTATTAATGTTGATTAGAAGGTCGACATTGGAGTGATTGGCAGAATCCATATTAGTAGTTACTGCTTAATTAGTGAGCCTCCAGGTGGTGAAAATAATAGCGCTATTCTGTTATTCTTGAGTGAACGGAGGTGAGGGCAGTGAGAAGATAGATGGCTGGGTTTTATCTCTCTTCTCTGCTGTAAGAAAGATGCCAGACAATTTTTTTTTTTTTTTTTCAGTGATTCCCAACTGCAAAACATTATAAACCTGTCACGTGGTTGTTATGCAAAGATAGAGAAATTTGTACATAAACGACTCATCAACCCAACCAGCCTTTCATCTGTTCAGTGTGCCTCCCTTTAGTAAAGCAGCTCCTAAACTTAGGAAATCACATTGACCACCTCTGTGCCTCTACTATTGAAGAAACTTTCTTCCTCAAAATTAGAACATTGGAAGCAAAGCTCAAACTGCTGTATAATCACCACAACACAAATGTAAACCCTACCTCTGGTAATCAGCAAATGCCATGACCTTATTGCATTCATACACAACTCTATCAAGGCCATAAATAAAAAGTTCAGTGCCATCATTCTAAATTTTTACAAAAAAAACTAACAGATCACTAAAGGATTATATCATTAAGGTTATCAGGAGAATGTCAGAAAATAATCAGGTGCCATTGTTTTGCACCCGTGAATAAGACAGAACAAATATTCTGTACTTCATGAAAGTGACCTGCGTACCACTGAACACATCAAATTTAATAGCAGTTCAAAAGCACTTTTCTCCAATCATGCATACGAGTTATTTGGTCTGACCTTTTACAGTTGATGTCAATTGAGCAAAAAACAAGAAGATAAATGCCAAAATGGTGGCGATAGTTGGATCATTGATTACAAAACTTGAAAGTTAGTGTAGAAATCAAGCAGTACGGTTACTAATCATGGAAACTAGTATTCAGGCACTGCAGATGAAATATGCATGACCCATGCAGTTATCAACAAGCCCCACATATCCTTCCAGATTCAGTTAAAAGGTATATGTAGTCTCAACCCCAACCTCAGTAGTATTGACTACCATCTTCAGTCTGCAAAACTCAATCTGCTTTTTTGTAATTACTGAAATGTCATGTAAATTTTCTTGGCATGAAAGGTACCAAGAATTGAACAAAATTCAATTACAATTCTTTACAATTACAACAAAAAATGAAAAATAAATAAAAATTATATGTTCAGAATAATAGGAACCCAGCTTTTCACACCAAACAGTATTTTAATACCACTTCAGCCAGTAAGTGTGGTGTCGTATCACACCATTTGATGATGAATATAATTGTTTTACCTAAAGGACCCACATCTTATAAATTAGTAAAGAAGATAATTCACTCATTTGGTTACCAAAGCCAGGTGTTACTTTCTAGCATGCATTTTTAATACATGCTAAAAAAGTATCAGCTCTTATTAACTAAAATTTAGAGGGGAGAAACAACCATAAAAGCAGTATTTAACTGCTTTTATAATTTTTCAAAACTTATGAATTGAATGCATTTATCAGAAATATGGTCGAATAGGGTGAATATTTTTGTTTGATTTTTCATAAATTTTATGATGCAAGAGTTTATAAAAGCTAATATACTATAGCTTGTTCTTCAGATAAAAAATAATGTTCATCAAATGGTATAACACTGCGTTTTTTTTTTCCTTTTAATTTTCGTTCTCTTTCCTACCAATAATCCTTCATCCCATTATCTTCCTTTCCTAATAGATACATCTTCTCATTTAAGCAGTTCTCCTCATGAATAATCCATAGTCATAGGTACCCGAAGCCTTCTTTACAAAGCCAAATAAACCTTTAATTTTTATGTATCTGCTAAATCACAAGTGATTTAGATATATAGGCTATTTTGACCATCTGTAAATTAGTTATCACTTCCGTAATGATCTAGTGGCCAATAAGTACCTTTGTTGAATAACTAAAATTTTGAAAAATAAGGCAGTCTTTTGATATTATAAAGTATATAAAGTAAATCAATAAATAAACATTAAAACTTTTCTTGAAATATGTATGTAATTGGATGCTTCATGAAAAATGGGAATTTATTTTCATATATGTATAGATATTAATTTATTTTTATATAAATTCCAACACACAAGAGGTAGACGAATGCATAGCACAGCGTGTAAGGTGTGTATATGAGGCTCGGGGTGGGGGTCTGTTACCATTTTACTTGAAAAGCTGGAAGTTGAAGTTGAAAGCTTTTAGTTGTTGGAGAATACTTTATGAGGAAGACTATTCTAGAGACCAAGGCAGATTAAATAAAAGTGAAAGAGAAGATACAGGAGTACTGCAATTGGAATGAAAAGGGATATTGGATAGCTGCTACCCAATTGAAAGTGGAGAAGTGATGGGCTTCATTGTGGAGTAATGTCCATGGAAGTACATTTACGAAAGACAGAACTTAAATAGTGGTCAAAGTGAGTCAGTGAGGAAGGAATTATCTGTTAGTCAAATTGCTCTAATCTGCACAGCATCATCAAGAATTTTTAATGTGATTTGGGATTTGCAAAGTGCATGAGTAACTGGATGGGTGAAAGCAGCATATTCAGCAGAAATTAATTCCTAAATTTTTGGACATTGATGAAGCTATTGGCATAAGTTGTATAAATATGATAGGTAAGCCAAAAATTGAGTTTAAAAACTTTAAACATAAAGAAATATTCTTATTTATAAATCAAAGATTTTAAATAAGTACTGCATATTGATATGTGAGATTCAACTGATGTATGTCCATGCGGTTAGCCTAGTGGCTTTGCGAAGGCATATGGCTTCACAACCATATGCCTGGGGAAGGAGTGTCCTGGGTTCTATTCCTGTTGCCCACGTGAGGAGCTTAAGAGGCTCTTCCTCAGCCATAGCCAAGTTAGCTGGTCTTGGGTGTGGATGGCAGGGTTTCTCTCCCCCCTCCCCCCCAGTTTATCTGGGTTTTTTCATCCCGCAAGCAGGCAAACCGGCCCCGTGAACACACGGATCTACAGCCATAAATACTTAACTCCCTATGAGGGGGGCTCAACTTACCCCCAATAGGGACAGGGGAGAAAAGGGAGGAAACTCCATATGAATAAATAAAAAAAAACTGATGTATTTCTTATAAGGCCATATACATCCCAAGCACACTAAATTTGCTAAAGGATTACTTAACACTCTTTAATAATATTTAATATACAGAATTCATAGGTGCCCTTTTTAAATTGTTTCAAAAACATTATGAGTTGCACTGTAATTTTCTAGAATTCTAAGTGGCAGCAACAAAAAATAAAGTTCTACTATAAATGAAAGTTTGCTTTTGATGTCATTTGTCTCTAAAAATGAGCCAAATCAATCCATTTTTTAATTCCAGTAAAAAAAAGTAGTCATAACTTCTGTTATATGATTTTGCGCAATAAATTTTAAAAATAAAATGCCTTTTTATTGAACTTGAATCCTATATATAAAGCTTAATATCTGTTTATGTTTTCGCTTTTATAATACACATGTAGATTGTCAGAGTCTTCAAATACATAAGTTGAATAATAAAGCAATATTAAATGCTTATTATAATTACTACACATTGTATGTAAATTAATATTTATAGGTAAGTTCATCAAATTAGCTATTATGAATGATTAACAACACCTAAGCATTTTGATACATATTCGTAGGTGAGAGTTGAGCGTGGAATGCCATGGGATGATTCTTGTGAACTTTGGGCAGAATTAGTTGGAAATGAAGAAGGATTTTACTTGTCCTCACAGGTATGTTGCATTATTTAAACTTGAAATAATTTTATTGTTATTTCTAGATAATTTCCAGAATTCACTAAGCATGTGTGGAAAAGGCTAAAAAAAAAATTGTTAAACGTAAAAAAACTTGATTTAGACTTAACGAGATTTGCCAGGACTAGCAAACATTATCTCAACTGTATGTCTTATGTTTTGAGATAGACAGCTGAGATTTCTTGGCTATCTCAAAGAATATAATATGACAAGGACTTCTGTTTATAATGTGGACTTCATTTTTTCAGATCTCTGAAAAAGGCATATAACAAAAAGACTACCAAAAAAAAAAAAAAAATCCTTAATTTGCTATTCATAGAAGTGATGATTGTAAATGATGGTGGTTTGATGTGAATTCCCACCCTCCCTTAGAGGTTATAGACATATAGCCTACCTACAGTACATTTATACTGTAGGTGGGCCAACAGCTAGATAATCCAATAATCTTAGGTTTAGTAGTATTGAAGTTTCATATTTGTTCTAGAGACTAAACATGGAGCTTTTTTCAACCACTTCAGGTCTCCATTAAATAGGGATGGTCTCACACACATTCATTTACCACTTTAAAGACATTTCATAAATATCTGTACCACATGGAAATTTGAAAACTCACATTATTTTGGTTGAACAAAAGTCTGTGCTATTCATTCAGCCAACTAGGCCAGTATATTTAAAAATGGACTAATTATTTATATATTATGTACACCATCTCTAGTTAATTTGTCTGTTATATACAGATCATTCAACTAGAGCCCTGTTATTACATTAGATGATCACTATATTGAACCACTGAAAACCAGACATAGTTTGTTATAGCATACAATTATATTATAGTGAATTTGGTGGGGGGGGGGGATGTAAAGCAAATCATAAGAAATTTTAAAAAAAATCACGAGGAATAAAAAAAAAAAAAATTGGGAGAAATAGTCAAATCACATCATGGACAGGAAATAAAACAAAGGCTTTAAGCACACAAAATGATAGCATGAAAAAGTACAAATGCAAACAATAATGAGAAACATAAAGTACTAGAAGAGTATAAAATAATGAAAATCCAGAATTAACAGCTAAATTTTGAAATGTTACATTAGCTTAAATTAATATTGCATACCTGAAACCCTTTATGGTAAACTAGATATGCTTTTCTCATCAAACTGCAAAGAAATATTGTACAATATATAGTATTTCTTTAATTTGAAGTTTATGCAAAAGTAATAAAATTTGCTTAAATATAAAGAGCCAATAGGCTTCATTTCGGCGATGAGTAATTGAAATAGTAATGAAATTTGTTTGGGTAAAAGCTTTTGTGCTTAAAAGATTCTTTATTCATAAGGTAAAAAAATCTAAATTTCTCATTTACAATTTTGGGTGTACTCTGGACATTTAGTTCATTATGAATAAATCAGGTTAAGTGACCTTAATTTAAGCTAATTTGAAATTTAACCGAAATTTAAATGTAAATTCTGGATTTTCATTGTTATAATTTCATACTCTTCTAGTTCTTTGTTTTCCATTGTTGTTTGCATGTGTAGTTTTTTGTTGTCATTTTTTTGTGCTTTGTGTTGTTCCTGCCAATCCTTTGCATTCTGTTATCAGTTCATAGTTTGTCACCATTTCTTGTTTTAAAACTTTAACACACACTCCCCCCCCCCCCCCTCAATATTAAATTTAATTTTCCTACTCAAAACTAAATGGCAATCATTCCACTTTCAAATCCTCTGTATTCTCTTTTGTTCTGAACCAGTACAAAAACATCACTAATCAACAATAACGTAGTCAATGAGACGTTTCTTATTTCTTTCATCTTCTCTCCATATGAATCTGCATCCATTTTTATGTTGGAACATGTATTAGTAATAACTAGTCCATATCCTGAACAGAAATCCAGCAAGTATAGTTACACCCCAAGTTGCATAACACTCGACTTGCATAAATTCATAGTTACATATGAAAATCTACCAGCACGTATGAACACGTTTGTGGCTTTGTCCAAGTGCGTCTTTGACAGCCTCATTGCAGTACAGTAGTAGATGCCTTGCACGGTTAACTGTCACTGCTAGTTTCGTTGTTTTGTTTTTTTTACCCTTAAAATGAAATGCAAATGCAAAACCGAATGTGCTGATAATAAATCTAGAAAACAAAGGTCTGCAATTACTTTAGAAGAAAAGTTGAAAATAATTTGTAGGTATGAAGGCGAGAAAATTCTATCAACAATAGCTCTGGAAATAAATCGACCTATTTCAACAATCAATACAATAGTGAAGGATCAAGTTTGTATTATTGAAAGCACGAAAGGTGCAGTAGCGTTGAAGTGCACTATTGAGCTGCTCACTTGCCAAATCGATTAACGCCATAAAACAAAAAGTGGAGAAAGTGATAAAATAATATACATTGTTTTTTAAAATTCCTTTTAAAATACAAATTCAAATAAATATTGTAGAATGTATTATTGCAGATGTAGCTTTTATCTAACGACATATAAAATGTATAAGATAGAATATCCTTGGAGTAATCGTTATTATTATTACAATTTTTGTGTGCCTAAGGGAGTTAATCGATTTGGCAAGTGAAAAAAAGTAATAACATCAAATTCAGTCTTCAAATTATTTTTTATTACAGAAAAACTTTATTATCATACATTTTTTATTAAAGATTTTTTGCAAAAATGAATAACTGTTCTGTTACTGTTACAATTATTAATATTAGTTTGTTTAAATTGATTCATCAGCAACATAAATGATGTCGTCAGCTGTATTTGAGGTCCTGTCATGTCGATTTATTCTTAAGTTTTTATAATAATCATGTTTAATAGGAGGAATGAATTTCAACAGGTCCATCATATCTTTCCATTTTTCTCCTGTCACAGTTCTACCTGTAGGACTGTGACAGGAGGCTAGGCTACATTTTTCAGACCTAGTGGTCTACCTGATGCAGATTTTCTTATATTAATGGCGTGAAATTCTGAATCTTTGTTAAAGTCATATTCGAATTGTATGACTTGGGGTTTCAACCTTTCTAATTTTATCCAGTGCATTTTAAGCCAATTTACTGGTAACCCTGTAATTGATACTTTTCTGTTAATGATAGAATTTTCTAAAGGATTTGTTGAGAAAAAAATTCTGATGAGTCATTTGAACCACATTAAATGGTGCTTTCGAAGACTGAATTTTTATTTGCAAAGAATCACAAGTTTGGCATGTATCTTTAGATGGTTGCTTGAAATGTAAATTAAATTTAGTGGAGAATACCTTGTAGTAATATTTTTCTTTCACCGGTACTGTATCTTCATCTTCACATTGCATGATCTACAGTTCGTACATTTTCTTAATATTTAGGTCTGGATTTAAATATTTTCGTCTTGGATTGTGAGCTCTTGTGTAGTGACTAGTGTAGGCTGGAAATGAGTCTATATATTTTATAATATGTGTGTCATCGATTTTATTGTCTGGAACATGGCGACCGCGACGATCAATCAAAGATGAAACTTGTTCTTTACAACAGCAGTCATATATTCGCCTGTCACTTATCTGATAAGTATCCTTAAAATAATTTTTGCAAACATAAATATCATTTTTACGGCTATTTTGAAAATAATATGTAAAAGAACGTGATCTTGGCATTTTACTGTTATCCTTCAAGTGCCTTCTTTTTATTTCGTTAACTTTAATACAACCTCTTAAAAAAATATTTTGCTCAAGTTGACTGTCTAAATTATAAAATGCCTCCATGGCAGCTTCTCTTTCGTCCGAAGTAATTTTTTCATTGCACTTCTGACGACATCGACATATTACATCTACAAATGTTTTTGCAGGTCTTAAATTTCCCCTTCTATTTCTGTATTCCAAACCTTTTATTCTTCTATGCTTTTGGACATTTCGAGCCCATTTATTAGGATTACGAATTATTTGTTGTAATGTTTTCACTGCTACAACCAGATGACGAATCCGAAGAAATACATAAACGTTTTCTAGAGCCGAGCTTTCTGCAAATAAATCGTAATGAAGAACCATCAGATTCATCATTTTCCACATCCAAATAATTATTATTAGTCTCATCCATCTTGATATTATAACGGTATAATTTTTCTTTTTTCTAAAAACAACCGACACTAAAATTTACAAGTACTTGCTTCTGTGGCAGTTACACTGTAACTGATTTTACCTTTTTTGTGATGAGACAGCACTAAACAATTTACCGTTATCATCAAGTACTTGCTTCTGCGTTTGAATTGCATTATTGCAACGATTTACATTAGAGTATGGAGTTAATTAGATTGGCTTCTGAAATAAATTATTTATTATTCTATGGCCAACAAAAATTTTGTCATTTAGTGGTGTTAATCCTTATTATTGGGGAAATTTATTATGAATATAAAAAGTTAGGAGTCAATCAAGTGCTTTGACACTAAAATTTAAAAAATTCAAAAAGTGGAGTTAATCGATTTGACTTATGAATGGCTCAATTATTACTAAGAAGAGGCTGGGCCTGATATCAAAGATGGGGAAATTGTTGTCTCACTGGATTGATGATCTGACACAGAAGTGGATACCATTAAGTTGACTGATTATCTAGGAGAAGGCTATGTCCTTATATAAGGATTTAAAAGAGCAGGCCGGCATCACGGATGGATACATTTAAAGCTAATGCTGGATGGTTCGAACAATTCAAGAAATGTACAAAGCAGTATGAGTAGCCATTGAACATTTTATTGTATATATGTAATTTACAAATTCGACTTATGTAAAATTTGAGTTACGTAAAGGTTTGCAGAATGCATTACTTACGTAACTCGAGGTGTAACTGTACTTGCTATTATTAGTTCTATAATGTTTTGAAAAATTCTTCCATTTCTTCCTTAGTAGAACCTTCTGTGGGACGATAGACACAAATAAGTCTAATGATACAGTTCCCTGTTCTAATATTTGCCCATATCATTCTACTTGATGTTGCCTACCATTTAAGATTATCCTCATATTTAGCATTGAATACTATGGCTATGCCTTCCTTTCCCTGTTTGTTATTCCCTGAATGTAACATCTTGTATTTGTTGCTTAGAAAAATCTCACTTTGTCTTCTTTGTTTTGGCAACACCAAAATGTCGATCTGGCACTTATCCATTTCTTCTGCTAGTTCCATTTTTTTCCCATTGATACTTATGTTGATGGTGCCAATCTTGAACTCTGCTGGTGCTGAGTTGGAATTGACTCCATTAGCTGAATTTTTGCTATTCAGCCTGATTTCCTAAGAAAACAACAGGTACCCTGTTTAAGTAGGTGATGCCCCAGATGGCATGAAATTTTATCATATTGTACCATCATTTTGCATTATGGTTTAAGCCAATAAAAATACAATTTGGTTGGCTAAATCCCAGATTGCAGGCCCATCCTCATTTATTCGGTATCCAGATAGATTCCTAAGAGGGTGCACCACCAGAAGGTGAGGGACATTAGGTTGGAAGCCCTGGTTGGTTCTTTAACTTAAAATGCTCCCATTTATCTAGTTTTGATGTTTAAACATCCCTCAACTCTTAAGTACCCTAAATAAAATATAAATATAAAAAGAAACTTAAATGTTTCAAAAAATTTTCCAGATAGCTTATGAGAATGATAACCTTCAGCATTGTGATTGCCTTGATATGCACTTTTTGAGCTGTATCGAACTGTTGGTTCTCATTAGAGACCAGGCAGAAATCTAAGGAGTGCAAAAGCTCTCTTTAATATCTTAGCAATCCTATTAGAACCAAAAGTTGGAAACAGCTGTCAGCCAGTGAAACCTAATTTAAGCACTAATAAAAGGCGAATGTACTCGCTTCTGGACAGAGCTTTGTCTTTTAAGTAATGCATATCAAGGCAACTCCAGTGCCAAAGATTATTATTCTCATAAGCTCTCTGGTAAATTTTTAAGTTTTAAGAAACTTAAAAACTTTTTAGTTTCTTTTTTCATATGGCATAAAATATCGATAGATCCATAATATCCTCCATTTTAATATAATCCATTACATTCTGTGTTATTAATCTATAGAGCAATTAATTCATTGCTCTACAAGTAATTTGACACTTCTCTTGATACCACGTTCTTGGATGCATATAGAGCTCTCAGCACCTAATCTCAATTTTCCCAACACTAGCAACAGAATAAGTGATAATCAGATTCTACCAGATCTAAAGGACAATCTTATTCTCGAATTTTGTAGTCTGCTTAACTTGTTTGATACAGCCACTGCTTTTGATTAGCAAATTTAAAGATTGTTGCATAAGTAGAATTGAGCTTGACATTTGATGTGTGTGCACTTCTGAAATCATCTGGAACAATTCAAGAAACTTATAAGCAAAGGAATCCTCGGCAGAAAAAAAACAGTAGTATATTAAAATAAAAACGTGTGACCTTAAAATGAAATTATTTGTTTTTCCTTTCTTTTATAGAAACTGAGTAAACCTCATCCAGCATCTGTCCACAATACCATCATTTTTCTTTTGGAATGCATTTATGGTTAATCTGCTTAACCGTGATTTTTTGAACCAAGCAGGTTTTTTTTTTTTTTTTTTTTTTTTTTTTTTTTTTTTTTTTTTCCCAGGTTTCTGAAATGAGTGAAATTTGATACAGCCTATTGAAACAACAAATATGTACTTGGCAGCAAAACACTGAAACCTCCCTCCCAAGATATTATGCCATAAAATATAAAATAAATATTAAGCAGATATACTGTATTTTTTGGACAATAAGATGCATCCCAAATTTATGAGATAATTTTTAGTAAAAATATATTATTATATAAAAATATTCACAAACCTTAAATTCCATTTATTATTACCTTAACTTGTACCAGCAGCATTCAGTTAGTCTTCACTCCTCTTGGCACTATCATGTCTTGTTACTGTCACTTTTCATATTATTGTCTGAACTATTGTAATCACTCTCTTCAAAAACTAAGTCATCTTCAGTACCATCCATCGAGTTACTTATGCCACATTTTTTAAAAGACTTAATAATCGGCTCATCCGTTCAAACTGCATACGCTCACCCACTAACTACTATTGATGGTGGTAAAGTTTTCGTATGTAAATCGGGGATTCCAACATATGCAGTGAGACACGTGTTTGGCTTGCATTGAAAACCTGGGAATCCAAGACTTGCCCAGTATCACCTACCTTCGGACCATAAGACGCACCCCAGTTCTAAGTTGATTTCTCTATGTAAAAAGCATCTTATGGTCCAAAAAATACAGTACACGAAATGCAATTTTTCAACCAAACCAAATTTTTACTCATTTTTTGCATATTTATGTATTATGTTTATTTTGTCTCTTGTTACACGATATATTTATCTTATAAGTGGCACTGAAGTGAAAAAGATATGCAAGAAAACATTCTTCTGTGATCACACATTGCAAATACTCATAGAGTACATATCAACATGCACATACTTTGCCTGCTTGGGGTTTCAGAAGTACAGGTAACCCTCGTATAACGCAGTCTACAAATTATGGTATCCCTTGTTCAACGCAGTTTCAATATAACGCGGTCTACAATTTCTATTATTTTATATAATAAAATAATAAATAAAAAATAAATTATTTTTTATTTATTTTTTCATATTTTTCACTGTGGGACTTAAAAATCAAATTTTATCTTCGTTAATTTTGTGTCTGCCCGTATCGCGCAAGTAGTTATTAGTATCGAATTTAGTTTTATTGTATCACTGAATAAGGTACTGTACAAAGGGCTTTTGCAGTCTGTGTCATTCTCAACAAATAGTGCAATTAGAGACAGAATAAAAACGGCATTAACTAATAAATCACATCTCCCCTCTCACAGAAACTATGCTGTATAGACTTGAGCAAAACCATATGTTGCACCAAAACACACTATCTAACTAAAAACTATCGTCCAATTTTTCAATTATGAAATAAGTTTTTTATTGCATTTGAAATTCGCGATGTCATTATGACAGATCACAAAGGCTAACTTAAAATAAAAGACTATCAAGAATTGAAACATGCCATATAATGAATGTGTGAGTTTGCCTGCCACCTCAAACGCAAACAAGAAGCCATAAAATTCAACCAAGGGTTGAAACATTTGTGTCACTTGAGCCAGTCAGTAATGAGAAGTTCCATCGGAACGATAAATGACACCCTCTTGTGAATGTGTTAAAACTAATAGTGAATGTTGTTATGACAGTTTCAGATGTTATGGAATTCGATTGAAGAGAATTAGGATTTCAACTCAACACTTGTCTGTTGCTTTTGTCTTTGGGTTGTGCGATCTTTTGTTAATACCACACCGAAACGTCTTTATAGCTGCTGTTTTGTGTAAAACAAAATTCAGCTTGTACGTATTGTAACAATTAAAAAAACTTTAATAATTTATGAGTGTATAAAAGGATATCACCTGTAAATCATTGATGTGCCTGCAAAATTCTCAGACGTGCCACATCTGGCACGAGAGTGCCATAGGTTCACTATCTAGGTTTTACTGTATAAAGTGTTTATTGTTGAAAATTGTCTTTGTTTTCTGCCAGGAAAGCACATTTAAAATCATAAGTGTGTTATTCTCAAGCAGAGCAGTTTATTTTCTGGTGAGTTATATACATACATAATGCTTTTTTTTTTAATGTAAAAGTTTATATTTATTGTAATGGCCACTAAAACTGCAATGAAAGGGAAAAAGCCAACATTGAAGAGGAAATTCATTTCTCTCGAAGAAAAAATTAAAATCTTGGATCGGTTGAAAATTGGAGAAAAACCAAGAGTTGTTGCAAGGACTCTGAATTTAAATGAATCAACAATTCAAACAATCAAACAAAATGAACATAAAATCCGAGAAAGTGTTATTGCTGAGTCAACGGTAAGTGCAAAGTGCATTACTCGTGTTTGTGATATTCTAATAGAAAAAATGAAGTCTCTAATGATTTAGATAGAAGATTGCACTCAAAAGAAAATTCCTTTGGATGGATACCTTATTAAGCAAAAAGCTCTCAAAGTTTATAAACATTTAAAAGAACTTGATCAAGATTCTTCAGAAGAAATCTCTCAGCATGGATTTTCTGCCAGTAAGGGTTGGTTCGAAAACTTTAAAAGTGGTTTTCTTTGTATAATCTTAAAATCCAGGGAGAATCAGCATCAGCAGATGTTGAAGCTGCCCGGAAATACCCAGTAGAACTTTTAAAAAATCATTAAAGAGGGTGGTTACAGTGCAGACCAGGTGTTCAATGCGGATGAATCTGGGTTATATTGGGAAAAAATGCCAAAACACACACATTTCGAAAAATGAAAGATCAGCTCCTGGCTTCAAAGTTTCCAAAGATAGAATTACTCTGTTTTGTAGTAATGCATCAGGTGATTACATGACAAAACCAATGTTTATTAACCAATCTGCAAATCCTCGTGCGATGAAAGGGCTCGACAAGTTCATCCTACCTGTTTATTGGCGGGCCAACAAAAAGGCATGGGTTACAGCTAGCATGTTTGAAAATTGGTTTATCAAATGTTTTGTACCCGATGTAGAAAGTTACACAAAGAAAAAGAATATGGGCTTCAAAATTGTACTAATTTTAGATAACACAGCAAGCCACCCAACAAATTTAAGCCATCCGAATACTAAAATAACTTTTATGCCGCCTAATACTACTTCACTTATTCAACCACTCGACCAAGGAATAATATCAACATTTAAGTCATATTATATTCGGCGAACATTTCAATTAATTTTGGAAAAAATGGAATCTAATCCAAGCATGACACTGCCTCAAGCATGGAAAGAGTTTTCAATATCGAATTGTATAAAAATGATTTCTCTGTCCATTAAGGAATTACAACCCTCTACGCTGAATACTTGCTGGAAAAAAATATGGCCTGAAGCTGTTATTATTATTATTTTTTTTATTATTATTATTACGGGTATCTCCATGGAGTCAGTAGACTCATCGCGGGAGACCCAAACTAGCAAAACAATATCTGTCATATCTCTTCTTGAATTCATTTACAGATGAAGAGCTCACAACAAAGTCAGGCAATGAATTCCACTCATTCACCACCCTCCAGGCAAAAAACCTTGTTCTGACACCTTTGTTAACCACACTCTTCTTTAATTTCCAGAGATGACCTCTTGTTCTTCCATCACTATCACACAGCTGAAACATTTCCCCTGCATCAATCCTATAAAAACCTTTTAGTAATTTGAATGTTTCTATCATATCCCCTCTTCTTCGCCTATCAACCAATCTCTGCAATCCACAAGCTCTCAATCTATCAATGTAGGGAGCATTTTTTATATCACTCACCAACTTGGTCACTCTTCTCTGAACCCTCTCCACAGCCTCCTCATCTCCAAGGAATCCAGGTGACCAGACCTGAGCACAGTAATCCAAATGTGGAAGTATCAATGCTTTATAAAGGGGAATAATAACCTCTTTATCTCTGGATGTCAGTGTGTTCCTCAACAACCAAGTAATCCTATGTGCAATCTTGGACACCTTAGCAATGTGTCCTCTGAACTTCATCTCCTTATCTACCAATACCCCTAAGTCCCTAGCCTCATCAATCTCTTGGAGTACCTTTCCATCGATGTAGTACACAGCTGGTAATCTTTTAATCCCAAAATGCAAGACTTTACACTTTTCCACATTGAACTGACATCCATTTTCTTTTGCCCATTTTACCAGCTTATTTAAATCCTCCTGCAAACTTTCAACATCAGCTTGATTTTTTATTGCACTACACAACTTTGCATCATCAGCAAACAACTGAATATCTCCCTTTAAGCCGTTTCCTATATCATTTATATACAAATTAAACAACTGAAGCTGTAATGGAACAAATTTTCGTACCTCTGGTGGATGCTGAGCTACGTCATATAATAAACATCTCACACATATTTTGTGGAGAGGGCTTTTGCGATATAGTTGAAAACGAAATTAGTGAATTAATTGATGGAGAAACAGATTTAAAAGAGGGAGGAACTGGTACAATTAATAGATGGCATCGAACCAAATGGCAGGGAAAGTTCTGCCGAAGATTCTGATTGTGATGAATCCGTTAAAGAATTCAGTTTAAAGAAATTAGCAGAAGGACTGGACTTGGATAATGATCCCTCAATGGAGCACTCGGGAAAATTCACGAAACAATTGGATATTTTTTAGCGCCATATTATGAACTTAATAAAAAATTGCAACATAGTGGAAAGCAAAGTCTTATTACTGATTTCTTGATGACTAAACCAGCTGACGTATGCAATGAGAATTATACAAATGATGTCCAAGAGATTTCAAGTGGTGACGACCTCCGGCCACTTAAAGAACATCTACGAAATGTTATTTATGAAGACTGTGATGACGATTAAAATATGCGCTTTATTTTATTGTGTCTAAAACATTTATGCATTATGTGCAATGAAATTTATGTACAATTTGTAATTTTTAGAATTTTATGCTATGTATTTGTCATAATACGTAGTATTATGACAGATTTATGTAATATTATGTAAGTTAAGTAGTATTATGTAAGTTAAGAAAATGCGTATTTGTCATAATACCACGTATTATGACAAATACGTGTTTTCTTAACTTACATGAATTACCTGAATTAAATAAAAATATTGTTTTTGTTGGATATGTCATTGTTGTTTATATAATTTAAAAAAAAAAACGATTTCGGAACCTAACCCTACTTTTTCTATGTGATCTATGTCTCGTATAACACGGCATTTCTATGGAACCTAACATCCACGTTATACGAGGGTTACCTGTATAAGAAGCAAATTTTAGTAATTCAGTATTATTTTTTGAATGGGTGTATTGTTTATCTAGTTATTGCACAACTACAAAAAAAAAACTAATTAATCTAAAAAGTGTACAGATTTTTTTTTTATGTGGTTTCCACCCACAAAAGGTTATTAGTAAACCTATAGTGCATTTGTACCATGGGTGGGCTAAGGATTTTTTTCCCCCATTTTTATCAATTTATTTTATTTATTTTTACAGAAATCCTGCTCTAAAGACCAAACATAGAACGTTTTCGAGCCACTTCAGGCCTTCAACAAGCAGGGTGGTGGTCTCACACCAGGTGATGAAATTCATCTCCCACTTAAACACAATCACAAACACACCCATTCCCATGGTGGAATTAAAATCCGTGACCAGTTGGTTGGAGAGTAGGTACTAACTACTCAGCCAATCAGGCCAGCTAATATGGGGGGGGGTAGTGAAATGAAATTTCATATGATTTGTTAAGCCAACATTCCAATTTAACATTTTTGTATTAATTTTTAAACATTTAATTGTAATGAAATGGATAGTTCTGTTTAATTTTTTTTTTTTTCTTTCTGTAATTTACATTTTTGGTAATTTCAAATATTTTATTCAAATTTAATTTACAATTGTGTGTTTATATACATTTTCTTGAAAAAAGGAAAGATCGTGAAGTGTCTTTTTATGTACTATTAAAACCACCAATTTATCATTATAATAGCAACAGAGACAAAGAAATTATTTAGATTATTATTTTTTGGTGGGGAGAAGCTGGTCTCCATTGTTTACCAGTCATGAGATTCACTTATTGTGACTTTTTGATTCCAGGTAATCACTTGTATGTGGATACCCACTGTACGAAGGTTTTTCAACCCATGAAACCAGTACCTCCACAGCACAGTTGAATAGATGCTGCAACATTTGTCCTTTATGTGGAAAGACCTGGGTTCAAAATTCTGCCTCAGATGAGAGAAACCTTTGTGAGGTCTTTTATGCAGAGTTTTTGTTGTATGGGGGGGGGAATCATATTACACTGTTATTTTAGATATGTCTCTTTTGTGATAAATGAATTTCATTACCTGGTGTGTGACTGCTATCTTACGTATTGAGGGCCTGAAGTGGTTTTAAAAATAGCTCCATCTCATAACCAGGGTTTCTAAATTATGTAACTCAGAGTACATTATTATAGTACATTATGTTTAAAAAACCTTTTGTGGACTTGGGTGTAGTACATGGGGAGGTTTGATTTTTTCTTTATTAGATGTCATATATTGTATTAGTAAATATTCATTCTTAATTTTAGTATCTTGTTTATTGGGTTTGGTGTATGTTTATTTCTGAGGATATTGTTATTTTAGAGATAGAAGTAGATTTTCAAATTTTTCCTTGCAACAAAATTGGAATTATCAAGGATATGCTGAACATTATCACCGTTCTTCTGTTAGCATTATATGTTATTTGGACTTCGTTTTTGAAAGGTGTTAGGAGCTGATGTCTCCATTTGGCAAGCTAATTATTTATATTATAATCAATTTTTCTCTTATCAAGGACAGGTGGATAAAGTTGTCTCTGATATTTAATTTTAGACCTTGGTAGCTGACATTTGCTAGCCTGGTAGCTAAGGCTAGCAAATAACAGTGGGATTCAAACCTATAGTTACACATACTGTAGGCTTGAATCCCATGTGGTATAGATGATTGTGAATTTCAGTTTATCTCTACCAATAAGCTAGCCACCTCCTCAGTGGTTCAAGACCACCAGCCTGCTTATTGTAGTACTGGAGTGGCTTGAAAATGTACCATTTTTGGAAATTAGAGTTTCTTGATTATCAAAAACTCTTAGTCCACATCCACAGTGCTAAATTTTCTGTGATCCCCTTTTAGGCCTTTTGTGGATGAGATTGATGTTTAAATTTAATATATATTTTAATACATACATACACACACACACACACACTGTTGGGTCTCTTTTTATTCGGTAGATACGTTCCACAGGAAACCGCATATAAAAAATCGCACAAGAAGGGCCTAACTTACGTTGAAAAATTAGGGATATGTTCCATAATTTTCTAAAACCGCATAAAACCGAAGCAATGAATTAAAATAAACCTAAAATTGCAAAAAAAAAGTTTATGAAAATTCAGGAAAATAAGAATACCTAAGTTTGTTTTAAAGCTTTATTCATTTAATTTTCTTGAAAAGTAACAATTTTTTTCTTTTTTACATTTTGTCATCAGAATTATCGTCGCTATTAGACAATATTCAGCAACGTTTGCGAACTGGTGCATAATCACTTTCATCACCAGAAGAGATAGTCAGCACATCTGATCTCTATGGTAAAGGCAATGGTTCTTCACAAACAGAATTAGCTTCACCCTCATTCTGTGCTGATTTTTTTCTTCTGACAATGTAATCAGTGATTAAACTTTGCGATAATGATTTCACTAATTTTTTATACAGCTCGATATCCAGACCATTGGAATGTCTTCAGCTCATGTTGGAATTTAAAGGCTCATTCAGAATTTGTGTCATTAACAAGAAAATGATTTTCCAATTTATTGCACAGCTCAAGAACTTCTTGAATAATATTTGCAGTGAGGGGGAACAGGTTTTTCTTCCACTATTGTTTTCTGGATTTTCAAGGATATCTAAAGTTAATCGATATCCAATAATATCATCATCACTTAAGGCATTATCTACAAGCAATTCTTCTACATCATTCTGTCTAAATGTATCAAAACCTTCTCCACCAATTTCATGTACCAAAGTAATAATTTCAGCTGATAATGTAGGTGTTTGCATGGTTGCACTGTTTGCAACACATCCAGGCCAAGCTGCTTTCCAGCAGGCATTTAAAGTTCAGGTTCTTATTTCAGCGATAGCAGATGCAACATGATTTACAGATTTAAATTTTAATATGAATAAGAGACAAGGGACTTTGTTTAATTTTGGTGTTAAGAAATCTCTTATTGAAGGTGATCTCCAGGATGTACAAAAGGAGGGGGAAACTATCAGCACACATGAGAAAAAGTCTACATTCACTCATACTTATAATAATATTATAAATTTTTGGTGATCAGAATGAGACATGTCAATGAAAATCAGCACAAATTAATTTAATAATGTTTATGTTTAATTGATGTTTAATTAATTATTAGTTAATGATCAATTATTAATTAATACATTACAAAATAACAAAGGTGTTCCATGAAAATTTCAGGATTTGCAAAGTGTTCCGTCGTAGAAAAAGTTTGGGAAATGCTGGATTACCCTATTATCAGAATGATTCTCCTTTTGTTGACATATGCAGAAGTATCGAAAGGTCTGGTATCTTGAAGTTATGCACTTCAAATCCACATAAAAAAGATACGCATATAAAGAGACCCGAGTGTATATTGATCTTTTAACCTGTTTGCTAAATTATGTGGCCTTCAAACAACCTAGCTTGGAGGCATAAAAAGAACTAATACCAGGCATAGATTCCAGCCAATCCATATAATTAAGCTAGTACCATATAACTAAACTAGTTAATTGATTTGCCAGATAGGTATCAAATAATCAGAATTAAGAGGCTGCATGTAGATTGATTAATTCTGGATCATGCAACTTTTCTTTTCAGACTCGCACTAATAAGCGAAGAGTTATTCTAGTGGTGGCTGACACAACACGAAGGGAAAGGGATAGAAGTAACAAAGACAGATTTTATAGGATCTATCATCCAAATACAGGACTACAGGCAAAACCTGAGACTTTGAAAATGTTGAAATCCAAATATGAGAAGGTATGCATTTATCTTAATAATATATACACGCTACTTTTCTAATTAGTATAAACGAAAAATAATTTTTGTTGCTATTTTTGCAGACAAGTAATCACTACCCTTAATCTTTAAGGTTACCTGTGGCATGACTATAAAACAACAAAATTAACATTATAACCACAATAATAAACTTTAATGAAGAAGCAAAACTTTAATTTTGCCACATACTAAAAAAAAGAATAGGAACATAAGGAAACTCTCAAAGCATATTTAAATGAGATGAGAGCTTCCCAAACTTTTGGGAGAGAGCAACAATCATTCCAACTTTCTTTCTTTCAACTTTCTTTGAAAACCAGTTCATATTTAAAACTTGTATGAAAAAGATGAGCTTTATCCCAAAGGATACAACGTTCAATATCAATACCATGTTGCACCAGACCAGATTTTTTGAGGTTTCAGGTATTCAATGTAGTATTTGATGTTCATTAATTCTTTTTTCCACAGAATAGTCAATCTGCCCAAAAATGTCAAATTACATTCATAAGGGATCTGGTAAACACCCATGTTCAAGATAAAGGAGACAGTTTGTCTTTTGTAGATAGTAACAGTTGAGAAATTTTGTCAGATAATAGAATGTTGGAAACAGTGTCAAAACTGACTAATATATCTGACTCTTCATCATCAAATTCCTGACATGTACCCTCAAGAGTTGTACAGGATATGATAGTATTACATGAAAAATTTACATCATTACTAACTTCCTATCTACAATTTTCCTCCAAATCAGTCTGTTACTTGTCAAGACTCCAATATTATAATTATCAGATCTTATATTTCTATCATCTAAGGCACATTGTACCATATCAATCCACCTATATCTTGGTCTTCCACTATTTGTCGTAAAGTGAAGTCTGACCCTGACAGCCTCTATTTGGCCTGAATCCAGCTTGTTCTTCACCAAGCTTTTCTTCCACAATTCTTCTCAACCGTTTTTCAAGTATACTTGCATTGATCTTGCCAGGAACACTCAGTAGGGAAATACCTCTGGAATGCTCACATTCAGTTTTATTTACCTTTTTATATATGAGTACTATTAGAGCTCTACTCCAATCATCGGGAATTCGTCCCTCTGTCCAGGCTTTCTGAACTATGCTGTGCAGCCACTGTAAGACTTTTATACCACCATACATCAGTATTTCTGTCGAATATCATCTACTCCTGCTGCCTTTCCACATTTCAAGCCTTTGATGGCTTTTTCTACTTCAAGTATGGATATGTATTCCTGACTGTATGCCTGTTGAGTGTTTTTTACCACTGTGCTATTACTACTTGTTTCATTTAGCAATTTTTCTAATTAATTACTCCATATTTAAGTAAATTTTTTTAAAAATAAATTTGTAAATTTTAGTTACACTGTACAATACTAAATCTTTACTCCATACTTCAAGGATATCTCTTTCTCCCGTTTTCGTGTCACCTTTATCATCTCTAACTCCTTTTAAAGTACTCTTTCCTCCATTTCTAAGCTTCTTCAATAACCTCCAAAATATTTTGCCACCTTCTTGATATTTATTTTCTATGTTCTTGTCAAAGATCTCCCATGACTTTTGTTTAGCTAGTTTTACACACTGTTTTACTTTCTTACATTTGTCTCTGTATTCTCTTAGAGCACAAGCTGACTTATTTGCCAGGAACTTTTGATATGCTTTCTTCTTTTCCTTCACTGCCTCTTTAACTTCCTGTGTCCACCATGGAGTTCTGATTTTTCTATCCTTGCAGACCTCACCACATGCCTCTCTTGCTGAATCAATCAGGGTTTTCTTCAAGGCTTGCCACTGAATCTTCTATATAACGACACAGCAGTTGTGTCGTTATATAGGCAAATTTACTTATGTCGCGCCTTTCAGACACACAAATCAATTACCATAAGTACAAACCTGGATTCTTGGCTCTATCTCCTTTTCAAGTATGAACACATTTATTTAATTTAAAGACTGTGCCAGTTTATGCTTTATAATAACAAATTATACTACTCAGGGAGATACTTCCAATAACCCAGTAACTATCCATTAACTCCCTCAGTCAGTCGTGGCCAAAATTTCTCACTTTAGCTTTACCCTCCCCGACAAGTACGTATTTTTAGAGTGGTGAGTTAACACTCTTAATCAGGCAAGACTCAGTTTGGAAAAAGAACACATGCTTATTCTACAACCTCAATATACACTAAATAATTATATAAATTCACTCTAGTTAAGATTACAATCATATACAAATACTAAGTTAGGAAAACTTGCTTCTTTCAAGGTTATCCCAAGCATGCAAAATCTTATTTTTAGTAAACCGCCTAATCTTAATCGTTATTAATACATTTTACTCATAACAATTCCTTCAAATAATTCTGGGGACAATCTGTTGTATTAACATTAAAATTTAGTTTCACAATTCTTTTCTTTGCGAATTTATCAAACTCCTCTTAACAATCTCGATTTCAGGCTACAGCCTAATAGAGCAATTACTTGAAAGTTCACTAGTTGATATTGTTCTGCTTTATCAAGTCTCTTGCATCTAAAATTTTTCACTCACTCGCAGGCTTCCAATAACACAAATAATAAAATGTCTACATTACCTTCACTTGATTTTGGAATGGGTCTGCTGGCTGATACTCCGTAGAAGTACCCGAAGTTCAATTCTTTGTTTGGACAACGTGCGGCGTTATATTTCTGCTGAGTGGCTATCCTCGATATGCACAGTGGCTATCTTCATTATCTAAGGACTTCACGGGAACATTGACAACTCAGCGCCCGCTTGTAATTAAAATGGTTGCTGCGTCACGCTGGAAACTCAGTCCATAAATTCAGGAACTGCTCGATTCAAAGTTCCCGCTGCCATGCATCCTTGCCCACCGTTCTGCCTGGAACCAGCTACCTCAACCTTCTCCTTACAACCACCAGATCCTGGGAAGGAAAAAAAGCCTTGTTCCTCCTCCTGCAATCCCTTACATTACGCATCACTTAACATCCCCGATTCTCTCCTGAAACACCTTGTGCGATGCTATGTTAGTCTCTTACTCCGAATGATGTCAGCACTTTTTTCTGCAGCAGGAAATCACGTGACTGTTGTTATGCACACCTGCTCCTAATAACACACAGCCTCAGGCGCTTACACTAACACGTACCAAACCTTTGGACCCCATCCTTACAATTAGCTCAGTAGAATATTTAAGTAAATTTTAGTTACACTGTACAATACTAAATCTTGAGTTATAATTCACAAAAAAACTTCTAAATAACATAATATAATTCCAAATCTTTTATGCATCTTTATAATTTTCTAAACTGATACTTTCTAAGTGTTCATCATCATCATCATCAAATTCCTGCCATGTACCCTCAAGGGGTGTACAGGATATGACACTACTACATGAAAAAATTACATCATTACTAACTTCCTATCTACAATTTTTCTCCAAATCAGTCTGTTACTTGTCAAAACTCCAACATTATCAGATCTTATATTTCTATCGTCTAAGGCACTTTGTACAGCATCAATCCACCTATATCTTGGTCTTCCTCTGGGTCGTTTTCCTGCCAACCTGGCAGAGAACACCTGTTTTGCTAATCTTTCCTCTCCCATTCTATTTAAGTGACCATACCATCTGAGATTAGCTCTGCTAATGCATTCCTGGATGCTGACAATGTCAAGTTCTTTCCTAATATCCTCGTTTTTAATATGATATTGCCATTGATGCCATCTGTTCACACCTCTAATCTTTCTCAGAACTCTCATATCTGCGGTCTCTAGTCTTTGGTCAAGTGTTTTACTTCTGACCCAACTCTCAGATCCATAAGTTAAAATTGGTTTGAACACTGTCTTGTATACAGCTAATTTAGTGTTCCGACTAATTTCTTTCTTATTCCATATGAATTTATTCAGTTGACTTCCCACGATACCAGCTTTGCTGATTCTGTTGTGTATTTCTATATTTAGTTTACCATCTTCAGTTAAAATTGTGCCTAAGTAGCTGAAATGTTTTATTGTTCCACAGGTTCTCCATTCACAACACAGTTGACATTTTCAATGATTCTGCCTATTTTCATTGTCTTTGTCTTTTTATTGCTGACCTTCATACCATATCTATTACAACAGCTATTCAATTTAGTCAGAGAATCTTGCAGACTTGTAGCGGATTTATTTAGAAGTATAACATCATCTGCATATAGATAATGAATAACAGAGGGGATAATGTACATCCTTGTCTCACACCAGATTTAACATTAAACCATCTTCCTGTACTTCCTTCAATTCTAACTGCTGACTCACAACTCAAATAAAGACTAAGTATTGCTTGATATAATGCCCCATTGACACCATATAACTGTAGCGTATTGAATAGCTTCTCTCTTGGCACCTTGTCATATGCCTTTTCCAAATCGACAAAACTTAAATACAGATCTTTGTTATATTCCCATGCTTTCTCGACTATTTGTCGTAAAGTGAAGATCTGATCCTGACAGCCTCTATTTGGCCTGAATCCAGCTTGTTCTTCACCAAGCTTTTCTTCCACAATTCTTCTCAACCGTTTCTCAAGTATACTTGCATAGATCTTGCCAGGAACACTCAGTAGGGAAATACCTCTGTAATTCTCACATTCAGTTTTATTTCCCTTTTTATATATGGGTACTATGAGAGCTCTATTCCGAACATCGGGAATTCGTCCCTCTGCCCAGGCTTTCTGAACTATGCAGTGCAGCCACTGTAAGACTCTTATACAACCATACTTCAGCATTTCTGGTCGAATATCATCTACTCCTGCTGCCTTTCCACATTTCAAGCCTTTGATGGCTTTTTCTACTTCAAGTATGGATATGTATTCCTGACTGCATGCCTGGTCAGTGTTTTTTATCACTGTGCTATCATCACTGCTTGTTTCATTTAGCAGTTTTTCAAAGTAATTACTCCATACTACAAGGATATCTTTTTCTCCTGTTTTCATTTCACCTTTATCATCTCTAATTCCTTTTACAGCACTCTTTCCTCCATTCCTAAGCTTCTTCAACAACCTCCAGAATATTTTGCCACCTTCTTGATATTTATTTTCTATATTCATGCCAAAGTCCTCCCATGACTTTTGTTTAGCTAGTTTTACACACTGTTTAGCTTTCTTACATTTATCTCTGTATTCTGTAAGACTAAAAGCTGACTTATTTGCCAGGAACTTTTGATATGCTTTCTTCTTTTCCTTCACTGCCTCTTTAACTTCCTGTGTCCACCAGGGAGTTCTGATTTTTTTATCCTTGCACACAACCTCACCACATGCCTCTCTGGCAGAATCAATCAATGTTTCCTTCAGAGTTTGCCACTGAATCTCCAAGGTTTGATTCCTGTTCTCAAACTCTTTCATTTTCTTTTCAATAATATTTCTGTATTTTAGTCTACAGTTCACATCTGAGAGCTGCTCAACTTTTATTCGCTTTAAAACTTTCTTACATGTTATTCTTTTCAATATGAAATTCAATTTTATCCTGCTCAAGACTAAATAGTGATCACTTCCAATTTCAAATCCTCTGTACACTCTGGTGTCCTGCACCAGGGAGAAAACATCACTATTAACAATAACATAGTCAATGAGACTTTTCTTATTCCTATCCTCTTCTCTCCATGTGAATTTGTGCACATTTTTATGTTGGAACATGGTGTTAGTAATAACCAGTCCATGTCCTGAGCAGAAATCCAACAGATATTTGCCATTATTATTAGCTTTGCTCTTTTCTCCAAATTTTCCCAAAATATTTTTGTATGTCTCACAATCATTTCCTACTCTGCTATTTAGATCCCCAACAAGGACCAACTTTTCCCTTTTCATTGTGTCAGTTGCTTTTTCTAAAGCCTCAAAAAATTCCTCCACTTCTACCTTAGTAGAACCTTCTGTGGGACCATAGGCACAAATAAGTATCATTGTCCAGTTCCCCATTCTCATATTTGCCCACATTACTCTACTTGAGACTGACTGCCATTCAAGAAGATTAGCCTCGTATTTTGTGTTGAATACTATGGCTACTCCTTCTTTTCCTTGATTGTCATTGCCTGAATATAACATTTTGTATTTATTGCTCAGAAAGATCTCACCAGTTTTGGTCTTTTTTGTTTCAGTCACCCCTATTATGTCGATCTGGTACTTATCTAATTCCTCAGCTAGCTCCATTTCTTTGCCATTCAGGCTTCTTACGTTGATAGTACCGATCTTTAACTCTGGTGATGTTGAGTTGGGGTGTGTTTTCAGATTTGTTCCAGTAGCTGACTTTTCGCTGTTCGCCCTTGTTCCCTGGCGAAAACAACGGGAGCCTTGTTTAACCGGGCGACGCCCCAGCCGGCATGAAATTTTGTCATGTTGTACCATCATTTTTTATTTTGGTTTAACCAATAAGAATACAATTTGGTCAGCTAAATCCCAAATTGCCAGCCCATCCTTGTTCGTTCAGTATCAAAGTAGATACCCAACAGGGTGCACCACGAGAAGGTGAGGATTGGACATTAGGTCAGAAGCCCTGGTCGGTTCTCCGCATTCCTTTAAAGGCTATGTGGAGGTCTCCTGTCAGTTATACAGCTTTGACCCATAAGCACCCCTTTCTAAGTGTTATATTTTATTATCTTAATATTTTACGCTTTAAACACAATATTATCTGAATTTTACCAAATGCAAGTATTTTCTACTATGAACAATTCAATGTGCTAAGGTGTACTTGTTGAAATCTGTATGATCTCTTGAAACGAAGTCACAAGACCATTCAGAGTTCAACAAATACAACTTAGCATACACTCAATTATGACTCAATACTAAATGAAACTCGAGTTAAGAGGTTAACATATTCTAAATTAAGCATGCGAAACATACTGCATATTGGGATAGATAGCAAATGATATGAAGTTAAACTAAAATTCCTTTCTGTAATGCTATTCATAAGATAATATAAACAAACATTCTAATGTTACTCAGTTACTAAAATCCACAATTTTGATCTCATTAAGTTAATCTAATCACATACAATTACAAAAGATCTCTTCCAAACAATTCTTCTTACTCTCTCAAAGGAGGTTAACTTTCTAATTAGAGACTGTCCACAGAGAAATTTAGAAAACTGTTCTAAATTTCGCATTCGCAAACAATCTTCTCTCTTCTAATGAATTTTTTTATACAAAATAGAGTAATTTTACCTTATTCTTGTTGAGAGGCTTATACGCTGGTTAAACATGATAACTAATATTTAAGGAATTGACAGCGTATACTAGAAATATAAATTAAATAAACTTTAATATATACTTTCCGATATTTCGGCAAACGTCACGTTGCCATCTTCTTGGGAACTTAATACAAAGACACGTGCACACAAGTACTACATAACAGCAAATGAGAACTGAAGCTAGGAAGCTAACGTTTTCCTAAAGTCCTGGTGGTGCCCTCTGGCGGGCTATATTGGTGGTTCTTGGCCTTTGGGCTGAAGTTTTTCTGATAATTGTTCCCCAAATTTGGGACAGTCTCATGCATCCAAATTTGTTGAGGTTTGGCATGTTCCTAAGGGCTGAGGCTGATTCCATGAATAGTTTTTCATACTTGAACTTGCTGCAGTGTATGACTGTGGCTTTCTTCCATCTTATTCTGTGGCGAGTATCCAGAGCGTGGTCTGCAAGCCCAGAGTGGCTGTACTGGTGAAATCGGATGTAATCCTTGTGTTCTGAGATTCTGATATTTGCTGTTCTGCCTGTTTGGCCAAAGTATGACAATTTACAGCTGCAAGGGACCTGGTACACACCAGGTAGGTCTAGGGGAAGTGGTTGGTCTTTAGTGGAGCGGATAAGGGATGCCAATTTTCTATGTGGTCTATAACAAGTGGTTAAGTCGTGTTTTCTTAAGATTTTGTTGATTTTTTACCGAGGTGCCTCGGATGTAGGGAATGGTGATGGATTTAGAGTAATCTTTTTTGTGAAGGGGAGGGGGTGGTGGGTTGTGGATAACTGGGTTAAGTATTCTCTGGATTTTTTTTTTTTTTTTTTTGGGGGGGGGGGGTAGCCATTGGCTGAGAAAGTGTCATGGATGTGATTTAGTTCAGTGGTTAGGGCTTGATCATTTGAACAGATTATTTTTGCCCTGTTGAATAGTGTCTTCATAACTCCATATTGTTGTGAGGGGGGGGGGGGGGGGCGATGGGATTGTTGGTGAATGTATCTGCCTGTATGGGTGGGTTTTCTATAAACTGAGAAAACCAAGGTTCCATCAGGTTGGTGGGTGACTAGTGTGTCTAGGAAGGGGAGGTTATTGTTTTTCTCTTTTTCCAGGGTGAACTTGATTCTAGGGTGTTGGTTGTTTAAGTGTGTTAGGAAGGAGAGGAGTGAAACCGGGCCATGTGGCCAAATAGCAAACACATCATCAACGTAGTGAAGCCATATGGTAGGTTTTTGTGGGGCTGAGTTTAAGGCTTTCTCTTCAAAAGTCTCCATAAAGAAGTTGGCCAAGGGTGGGGAAAGTGGTGAACCCATGGCTGTCCCCTCTATCTGTTTGTAGAATTTTTCCTGCCAAACGAAATAGCCTGAGTTTATTGTAAACTGAAATAGGGCTGAGATATCGGGAGGAAATTTATCTTGGATTAGCTCTAGGGTTTCTTTGAGGGGTACATTCGTGAATAGGGAGGAGACATCAAAACTGACCATTATGTCATTATGTTGGAGTGTAAGGTTTTCTATAGTGGCTTTGAAGTGGGCTGAGTTTTTTATGTGTGATGGTGTGTTGCCAGTATAGTGTGAGAACGCTTTGGCTAAATGCTTGGCTAGTTTGTAAGTGGGGGAATCAATGCCATCCACTATGGGACGTAATGGCACATTTTCTTTATGTATTTTAGGGAGCCCATATATGCGGGGGGGGGTTAGAGTTATAGGGTTTTAGTCTGTTGGTAACCTCCACAGGCCAAGAAGTAACCTTCTTAAGTAGCCTATGGAGTTTTCTAATTTGTGAATTGGTGGGATTGTAATTAATGAGGAGGTAAGTGGATCGATCTAATAGCAAAGCCTTGAGCTTACCTGTGTAGTCATTAAGGTTGAGTACCACAGTGGCGTTCCCCTTATCTGCTTTGGTGATCACTATTTCTTTGTGTCTCTTCAATTCTTGTAGTGACTTGTATTCACTAATAGATATGTTGGATTTTGGAGGTTTTGCTTTTTTGAGAACACAGGCTACATCCAATCGAATATCGTTGGCGATGTGGCTTGGAAGTTGGCGAATTCCGCGTTCAATTTGGATCATTAATTCCTTGGCCGGTAATTTCTTAGGAGCAATGCCGAAGTTGTGACCACGTGATAGAGCGTTGAGTGCTTCAGGCTTCAAGATAACTGAAGAAAGGTTAACTACAGTGTTGGTTTGTAGTTTAGGTTTGGACGCCGAGTTCTTTATTAATTTATCAAACTTGTTGATATGTCGGCTCCGTATTCGATCGAATTCTTTGTTAGCTGCTGTACACGAGACGTCATGTAGGACTGACCAAAGCTCGTGATCAAGCATATGTGAAAGCTCATTCTCTAGCGCTAAAATAGCTCTGTTTATGTCGGCTAGGGAACCGCGTGTAGCGGTAATTTGCTCCCGAAGTAAAGCCTGGCTTGCCCAGTTGTAGATACGGAGAGCTTTCTGTGAGACGAAGCGGTGTTTAAATTTTACACAGTTTGGGATAACTTGATTATCCCGGCAGCGTTTTAGGAATGCCAGACAGTTAAGTTGTCTGGATAACTTAAGCTTCAGTTTGCCGTAATGGCGGGCCTTGCGTGCGAAGGAATCTCCGTGGATGATCATTATTCTTGTTGAGAGGCTTATATGCTGGTTAAACATGATAACTAATATTTAAGGAATTGACAGCGTATACTAGAAATATAAATTAAATAAACTTTAATATATACTTTCCGATATTTCGGCAAACGTCACATTGCCATCTTCTTGGGAACTTAATACAAAGACGTGCACACAAGTACTACATAACAGCAAATGAGAACTGAAGCTAGGAAGCTAACGTTTTCCTAAAGTCCTGGTGGTGCCCTCTGGCGGGCTATATTGGTGGTTCTTGGCCTTTGGGCTGAAGTTTTTCTGATAATTGTTTCCCAAATTTGGGGCAGTCTCATGCATCCAAATTTGTTGAGGTTTGGCATGTTCCTAAGGGCTGAGGCTGATTCCATGAATAGTCTTTCATACTTCAACTTGCTGCGGTGTATGACTGTGGCTTTCTTCCATCTTATTCTGTGGCGAGTATCCAGAGCGTGGTCTTGCAAGCCCAGAGTGGCTGTACTGGTGAAATCGGATGTAATCCTTGTGTTCTGAGATTCTGATATTTGCTGTCCTGCCTGTTTGGCCAAAGTAAGACAATTTCTCAGAAAATTGGCATCCCTTATCCGCTCTACTAAAGACCAACGACTTCCCCTAGACCTACCTGGTGTGTACCAGGTCCCTTGCAGCTGTAAATTGTCTTACTTTTCTTTGTTAGAGCGCCCTCTTTTTCCTCAGTCCCCTTTTGCACACGACCCATATCTTTTCACCCCTTGGGTTCATCCCTTGCTTTTTCCCGATGCTGTTATGCTCTTGCATTCCCAGAATTCACGTCAATATATACGTTCCGCTTAAGCTACTGCCGCCAGCGTTATGCTGTACACGTGTAGTTTGATATCTTCCAAGAATTATTATTTAGTAACTATTTGATGACACAGTTAATTTTACACTGCTTAACTGAGGCTTAAATTAAGTCAGATTATCCCTCTTTTAAGACATACTCTAATAAAATCTTAATATGAACACAATAGATTAAATATATCGTACATGAAATAAAGAATACAAATTTTATACATAAAGTGAAGGAAGTTTCACATTTAATTTCAGCTGATGTGCAGGTATTTCTCTTTGTTGGGTAAGTTTAATATGTTGGATCCTGAATGAATGATTTCTTTGCAAGATTCCTTCATTCAGGATTTAACACTTGATAGGTATGATGATGATTGATTCCATACGCAAAGAGTAGGAGAACCTATAAGCACATCAGTGCCATGTGTGAAGTGCAGGTGAGGATTGAAATTTGCTCAAAGAGTTGCAGGTTGTAGTTATTTGGAAATACTTCATGAGGAATGCTGCAGTTGAAGAGGTAGTTGAAGTAAATAAACAAAAGAGAAGCAGGGACAATGTGTTTGCAGTTGTACTGAAAAGGGATGTTGGACAGTGGTTGCTTTGATTTTAATAGGCCCATCAGAAAGTGGAGGAATGATTGCCAGTTGAGTTGAGCAATGACCATGAAGTTGGATATACCTGTAGAACAGACACAGAGCTGAATATCATTTCATCTGTGAAGTAGGATTGAAATGAGTGTGAGGGCAGGATCATCTGTGTGCCAAATTATTCTCTTCTGGGTGGCATTGTGAATTTTTAGTGGGAATTCTAGGTAAACTACCCCAAAACGCGAGCAGTATTCTAAGGATAGGAAGATTTGTGATTTGTATAGAATTAGTAGTTAGATGGATGAAAAATAGCATCTTGACTAGAACAGAATGCCTAGTTTTTTAGATGTTGAGGAAGATATTGATGTAATGCGTTTATGCCAAGAGAGAGAGAGAGAGAGAGAGAGAGACTGGAGGTAAATGTCAGTCCCAACATAGAGATCTGATTCTGTCTGGTGATTTGTGTATTGATAAGGGTAGGATACCTGAGATCCCTTTTGTAAGAGGAAGGGCAAGACTGTGTTTGTTTTAGTGGCATTAAAAATGTCCAGTGATGGGTGATGTAGACTGAAGTCAACCTGAATAGAACCCATGCGGGTGGTTGCTGATTAACTGGTGGGCCTCTGTGTAGTGGAGATGTTGACTATTAATGAACCTCTCCATTATTTTCCAGAGGAGTGAGTTAGTGGTGATTGGTCAGTGTTTTGACAACAGTCTTCTATCTCTCTTTTTTGGAATAGGATGAATATATGCTTGCTTCTACAAATTGGGATAAGTGCCAGCTAAGTATAGAAGATTGTAGAGATGAGAACAGAATAGTGTTAGATCTGCTGTACAATGTTTGAGTACATTTGGATAGATACAATCAAAACCTAAAGACTTTTTAGTGTCTAAGTTGTTTCGCATTTTTTGTCTTTTTTGCCAAAAAAGTTTTCATTATCTGGTATGGTAGAAAACAATTTGCCTTGATTATCCATGCAGGAGTTGAAGGACAAGCATGATGCCAGAGGTCAGTTTTATCTTTTGTTGCTGTTACAATGGTGCCATCTGCAGGAAAGAGAGAGAGCAGTGGAAGTGCAGGTGAGTAGAAGTTACATCCATTGGCCTTAGCAAAGGATCAGCAGGCACAGCTTCCATTTGAATAGGAGGCAAGTATTCTGTTGTTGGCTTTTAAATGAACTAAGATTTAGATTTGCTGATCATTCTTTTTGCATTTGTTGCATGCTTCAGCTGAATATCAACCTGGGATTCTTGATATGAGCCACCTGTGATAAGCTGTTTTTTTTTTTTTTTTTTTTCAACTCTACACTTTCTGTTGAACTAAGACTACAAAAATCTTGACAAAATTTCTTTTCCATTGTTCTCTGATTTGTATAAAGAGTTATTTCTTATTATAATCTGTTATTTTAAAATTAACCAACCTTCTTGACTCATAACTTCAGTGTTTACTGTATTATAATAGCTTTTGGAATCTTAGTATTTTTGGCATTCCTTGAAAATTTATTCAGTAACAAGCAAAATATTTCACATAATAAATAACTGAAATTATTTGAATAGTATGATATTTGTTTTGCTGAATATGTAATTAAGTTTGATTTACACTGACAGGTTTCAGTGGAAGAAGCAGAACCTCATTGGAAAATGCACTATGAAGCTTCTGGAAAGATGTGTAATCATATATACCGGTAAATTGATAACTATTCATTTAACTCAGTAGTTTCCAGCTTATAAGTAATTTCATTTACCAGGGTCATAATAAACACTGGCTATCTACAAATTTTTGTAATTTATATCTGATAAGTCTCATACAGATATTGATGTTCACTTATCTTTCTCCTATTTACAATATCTTCTCCATAAACTCTACAGTAATTCTAATTTTTATAATTTATATCTGATAAGTATCATACAGATATTAATTAATGTTCACTTATCTTTCTACTATTTACAATATCTTTTCCACTAACTCTATAATAATTCTAATGCTAAGAATTTATTTTGATTTATTTATTTAATTGCCTCTTTGGGAGATGTAACAGTTTGGCAATCACTGTCCTCAGTAAATTGAAGAAATCAGAATAATTCATTTTATCTTTAGATATTTATGACACTTATTATTATTGTTATTATTAGACCTCCATGGAGTCCATACATCACCCACATGAGCTGTTATATCTTCTCTTAAACTCATTCACACTAGATGCACTCACTACTTCAACAGACAAACTGTTTCACTCACTCGCTATTCTATGAGAGAAAAATCTAGCTCTTGCTTCTTTCTTAACTGCACACAAACTTCCATGGATGCCCCCCTTGGTTTTATCTACAAATAAAATAAAATGATTACAGTTGACAGGACCTCCGCTAGATTAGATCGTGCCCTGAGGCAAACAATTAAATGTCGCCCCTGATGGATTATAAGACAAAAATATAAGAAAATCTCCAATTGCTATTTTGTTTTTATTGCAAGAGAAACAATAATGCAAAACGATTACATAATAATATTAATTAAATGTTTACTCTACGAAGATATCGCACAATAAAACTGTTTAGAAGCGCTTCTAAATTTAAATTATCAGCTATATCTGCCTCTATCGATATAGTTGCTAGACCAACCAATCTTTCTTGGGTCATTGCTGTTCACAAATAATTTTTCATCAGTTTAAGCTTGGAAAAATTTCTTTCTGCACTTGCTATGAATTGTTAGCATAGCAATGGAGCCTACCGTAATATGGCTGAACGAGCGCCCTTATTAAGCTGCGCCATGAGGCAGGCTGCCTCTATGCTACACCCTGTCAACGGTAGTGACAGTTGATGTCTGCTATAGCAAACTCCATTATAGCAAGCTTGCTTCATTTTATAAACTACACAAAGTCCAAACCAATGATTCATAAGCTCTGCTGCACTATTCACTATAACCAACTAATTTTGTAGTTGGTTATAGTAATCACATATATGTGATACTATGTTATGCCAACTTTACAAAAATGGAGCTATTTTGTTAGGAACTGTCTTCGTCTTCTCCTTATGCATTAGGTAACTAAATGGCCTTACACAGCCTCAACATGACACCAGCTGACTCTCCTTCTGTTTAAAACCCTTACTGATATCTTTTCACATTTTAGGAAGGATTTGAACCTGATCTTACCAAAAAGGGCATTATCGTTACTGACTAAGCTACTGCAGTTCTTATGAACTATAGGAAATATATTTTTGAATAAATCATCAGAATCCTGATGTGTACCATAAGGCAGTGTTTCCCAAAGTGTGGTATGCGTATTCCCAATGATACACTAAAGGTCTTTAGGGAGTACAAGCACTTTTTAATTTCAGTTACCTTTTTTCCCCCTTTTACATTTCTGTCACTGTAGTATGCACAAAGTTAGTTTTTCTGCACTTGTGGAGCCCTATCTACAGCTTTAAAATAAAAATATAGAGAGAGAGAGAGAGAGAGAGAGAAAGAGAGCAGTTGTTCACCAAACTAACTTCCTCCCAACAGAAACAATTTCATTCATCTCATTAAACTTTTTTATTATTGGAAATTTAAATTTCATTATTTTTGTTTCTACTGTACATGTATTGAATTTGTGTAATTAAAAATGCATTTAATAATTTTAACAAATGGTGCCACATGTTTGTAATTTATTATAGCTCAAATTCAATTCTTTATTAATGCAAAAATTCTTTATGATTATTCATGTTTAAATGAAATATTATGACTTCCAAATTATCTTTGCCTGGGAGGGAATGAACACAGGTGCTGAAAGTTTGGGAACGTTCAACTTACTTACAATGTCTTACATTGTAAGTAAGTTGAACGTTGAAGTATAAACTGTTTTACTTGATGCTATAAACAATGCATAGTTTATACTGTCCAATTTGTACTATATGATTGTAGTGTTTTGAACAAATTTCCTCCTTGAACCTTGTCATATACCTTTTCCAGATCTGCTACCCATATTATGCAGTAGAAAAATGTGGTGGTGAGGAACTAATCTCTTCCATCTTACAGTATTATTGCCATTCCAATAATTCTGATCATATCTCCAAGTTTTTGGAATTTCTTGATATACTTTGTCTTCAGCCTCAAGCTAGTACTGATAAGATCTGCTTTCCTCTATCTGGATTTCACCATTGCCACATTACAATTTTCAGGGATCCTACAAGGCCTTCATAACTATTGTCCACACCATACTTTTGTGGGTATTTCATATCTACAAAACTTAAATACAGCTCCTTGTTATATTATCATAATTTCTCAACTATTTGTCTTAAAGTAAAAATTTAATCCTAACAACTTGTTTGGCTGGAATTCAGATTGTTTTTCTCTGTTACCCTTGCTAAATTTTTCTTAACCTTTTCTCAAGTACAGTTTGGTAGTAATACACATGTTTTTTTTTGTTAAAATCATTGCTGCCAAGTTGTGTAATTCAAAAATATGCAGGTCTAGAAATTTTACTGAATTCATGTGTAAAGTATGCCCCATAGGATTGCTGCAGTCATTGCAGTGAAAGGAGGTCCTACATCTTATTAAGATGGGCACTATGGCTGTTTGTTCCTCACACTATAGTATCTGTTGACTTCTTTCCAAGCATTGTACATATTATGATTGGAAAGAAGTCAACAGATACAGATTATAGGTGAGAATTCAGTGTTACTATTTTCCAGAATTTAGAAATTTTTAGGCCATCATTCCAATCAAGATTGGATTGATTGCAGAGAACTTCATAACATTTTATGAAGAGTCTCTCAAATTTGAAAGACCTTAAATCAGATTGATGGTCAAAAATTTCTAAATTCTGGGAAATAATGACTTTGAACCCTCACCAGTAATCCAACATTCAGTTGTAATATGTATCCGTTATCTCTCATGCTTACACAAGCAGTATTTTGTATGCATGACAGATGTCGGAATATTGGTCAAAAATTTCTAAATTCTGGAAAATAATTACTTTGAACTCTCAGTAATTGTTGTTAGTGTTGCTATAAAAAAACCTCCGTGGAGTCAAAGACTCATTACGGGAGGCCCATTATGTGCATGGCAGGTGTGTGTAGATAGGTGTAGATAGAAATATATAAGATATTCATATATATGCTTCCTGTTCACATGCAAATGTCTTAATTTTAGTTTTATTTTTACTTCAGTAATTATTCTCGTTAAACCTGTTTTGTGCTCCTTTTCCATTTGGAATTGTTTATAACTGTGTTGATGACTACATTTTCAGTTCTCACTGGTTCTTAATGTATCATGTGACTTGCCAGAGAGCAGCAAAACAGAAGCACTCTATAACCTCTGTTCACTTCTTTCTTGCCTTATGTGATAATGAGATGCTTAGCATGAAATATTAATAGTTTATATTAAATTCCTTATTTTTCTTACATAATGTACATGTGTAGTCATTTAACCAAAGTGTCTTGTATCCTGAGCCATCATGAAAATACAGCTCTAATGACATAATCAATGAGACTTTTCTTATATCTTGTCTTCTGTCCATATCCCGAATAGAAGTCCAGCAAGTTGGAGATGAATTTCATCATTTGAATGAATTTCATCATTCCCACTTATTGGAGGCTTGAAGTAGCTTGGAAAAGTTCCATGTTTGGTCTCTATAGCAGGAATTCTGAAATAAGTAAAAAATAAAATAAAAAATAGATAATAAAAATACAGAAAAATATAAAATTAATGAAGGATGGAGTAAAAATCTTTAGTCTACCCACAATACTAACATGCTGTAGGTTTTCAAAATTCTTTTGTGAGTAGGGGTTGGTTACATTAAAAAATAAAAACCTTATTATTCTTATCAGCTTGCTTTTTCCCCCAAAGTTTCCAAAACATTTCTGTATGTCAGATTTTGATTTCCATAGCCACCCAGGTAGTGTTTGCTGGATGGATCACGTGATCATGAGCTTGCCGCTAAGTCATTGTTTTAATATTAATTTAATGATATTTTGATTAGTGATAATTAGTATTCTTGTGTATGAATGTGTGGTTGAGTGCATTTATTTAATATATTTATACTGTGTATGATAGATAAACTGTGTTACTCATTACACCGATGCAAACAAGAATAGTGGTGGCCAAGACATCACTGTGCAGGGGATTTGACATAATGGGAGATTTTGTGAAATGTAGTGTGTGTGTGTGTGTGTGTGTGTGTCGTAGATGTTTTATGAGCCAGAAATGCGGAACTTCTCAGAAGCAAGAGAATGAAGTGGAAGTTAATTTCACAACTTCCAGTACATTTCATACTGGAAGTTGTGAAACCAAAAGTATTTGAGTGAATGGTGTTCTGGGTTTAAATGATGGTGAAAGAGACAAATGAAGTGATTGAAACTAACTAATATAATGCATGCAAAACTTGCAGTGGCAGAAGTTCACGAGAACATATCCTGAATAAAGAAATAGCTTGCTTGCATGTAGTTCTTCACTTGTTATAACTACAAGATTGAAGGGCTGCAGTAACAGCCAGGGCTGGCTCTACCGACGGTGCAACACGTCTATTTGCACGGGGCGGCAAAATTGTCCTAAACCATACAAAAAATAAATCGTAAAAAAGTCATTTATTCCTTCTCTGTTGCAACCAGACTTAAGGATGTCATTAGGTCTGGTTGACCTAATGACATCCCCTACACAATGATGCCTTAAATTTTTATGTGATAAAACTTCATTGTACTGTATATTTCTTTAAAGTCATAATCATTTAAAATAATGTATTATGTTGTGTTTAATATCGGGCTGTCAATGTTAATATCAGGCGACGTGACAATAGCAGAACACCTCCTGTCTTGTATTTATTTCCGATTCCATTGTTGGCCATGAGTTGACCTGACCTGAGGTTAAAATGCATGCAATTGCTTAATGAAAGTACAGTAACATATTCTTAATGAATATAGAATTACAAGATTGGATTATATATAAAATTTCAGAATGATGGAATTAACTGGAAATTGTGTACGACGTGACAATGGTCGTTAGTCTGTCTTCCATGTGCAATTTCCGTTTTTTCTTATTTGTAAATGAGAATCCAACCAGTCCGCAGTGCAGTGTAACATTGATGTGATGACTGTATCTTTTCATGTTTTACATTGGGTGAGTCCCAGTGTAAAACATGCCATCTTTTCCCAAGAGACGAGTGTAGTCTTTCAAAACTAATGCTTATTAAAACTTATTTACGTTCTACAATGACCAAAACTCAATTGGAAGGTCTTGCCATGATTTCAATTGAACATGAAATCAGTCAGAAGTTAAACTATACTGGCTTTATTTGTGATTTTGCGAATATGAAAGCAAGAAAAGTTTCGTTTTAAACAGTGAAAATGTAAATTAACTTTTGTTAAGACATGAGACACGTGTTCTAAAATCTAAAAATATTATATTTACCATAGTTTTATGATTTGGCAGTTCTTCATTCTACATGACGTGATGAGCATTACTTGCATGTAAGTTAATAATAATATGTTATTTTCTTTCTTTATTTTAACCCTTTAACGGTGTTCGACGAGTATACTTGTCATGTGAAAAAATAAATTACCCTTTGTGACAAAAATTAAAATTTTCATAAAAATTAAAATATATTTTTCTTATTATTATAAGGGAATCTAATGATCAATGATTTTTTGCATTTTTTGTGAAAATAATGTTGTATGCAAAACAAATAAAATACCATTGCATGCAATTCAAATAATTTCTTGTGAGAACTGTGCAAACAGCATCTAATTTTCCCTAGAAAATAATGAAAACTCTGCGAAAAACGTTTAAAAAGATCACACAATGCACTCCTAATATGCAGTATTTTTTAGCAAGTCGAATCCGATTTTTTATAAACTATAATCATACCACAGATTGCTATACTTTTTTTATGTGTTTGTGGATTTTTCAAGGTTTTTAAAAAACAATATATTTAGGTTGCATTGATGGTATTTGTGATATTAATGAATTTTGGAGCAATAAAATTATTGATTTTTCAAATAAACTAACTTTTAAAAATTGCCACTTTGTTATGATTTAATTAAAATTTAACTTCACTTGATTTTAATTATCTACACAGAAGCAGATTTTCAGAACAAAATTCCACCATTAAAAAGTTAATTCTCTCTCTCTTTCTGTAAAGAAATAGTTTATGATCATTGTTCATTAACTTATGAATTTTCATTAGCTAATGATACTATTTAGAATTTACAATCAGAAACGTTGAAGTCTAGCTTAACATCATTTTAAGATGTCATTAAAAGAGTTTTTTAGGGGGAAAGGGTGGAAAAAATATGTTATTGCATGGGGTGACAAAATTCCTATTCCTAGAAAGCCAAAAAAAATTGTAAGAATCAATGAGAGAAAGAACGTTAAGTATATAATTTTTATGGTGATTATGTGATGGGAGACAAAATATTTCACAAAAATACTGCAAAATCTTGTTTCCCTGGTGCAGATATTAATAATATTAGTAATGCTCTTAAAATGCAGAAAGAGAAGCGAAAGAATTGTTTTTTTTTTTTTTTTTTTGGCTGGAACCAATGACTTGACAGGTGAGAAGTATTGTATGAGGGGAGATGTGAAAGAGTTAGTGGAAAAAGTGAAAGAGAAGAACAAGAAGGTAAAGTTTGTGGGTCTGCTACCATGCTATGATAGAAGTGAACTGAGAAGGAAGGCGATGATGGCTAATGAATCAATATGAAAGTTGTGCAGAAAGAATGATGTACAGTTTGTGGACTTTATGGACTTAGTGATGGGCAACAAGATTTGCACAATGCTGATGGCCGGGAATTTTGGGGTAATAGATAGAGAGCTGAAATTTAGAGGACAACAACCTTCACCAAACCCATTCTGCCTTGATATCCTTTGGTAAAACAAGAATGCCAAATGAAAAGACCCCCCCCCCCCCTTGACGTCTATTCCTCCTTCCCATGGTCCAGATACTAGTTCAGTTCTCCTGAACCAAACACCTTCTCAGACTGAATAACTGAAATCATCCTCACTGGAATGAAGATCTTTGTCCCTCATTCTACCAAATCCACATCCACCATCTAAGCCTTGTTTCTCAAAACTGCATACCATGAATCAGTTTTGAATACTTTGTTTGTGTTAATGGTTCCAAGGAGAGGTATGATAGATATTGTGTTGACAGTTTGCATCTTCCCACAATCGGATTCCATCAATGTGCTCATGCATTGAATTTCATCATTTGGAGTGAGCCTATTGTCCCACTTATTAGTAGCCTGAAGTATCTTGAAAAAGTTCTGTGTTTGGTTTCTATAGCAGGATTTCTGAACTAAATAAAAAATAATAATAATAAAAATACAGAAAAATATAAAATTAATGAAGAATAGGGAGATATCCTTAGCCCACCCACATTATTAATGTACTATAGGTTTTCAAAAATCTTTCTTGAGTAGGATGGTTACATTAAAAAAAAAAAAAAAAAACCTTATTATTCCTATGAGCTTACTCTTTTTACAAGTTTCCCAAAACATTTCTTTATGTCAAATTTTGATTTCCTAATTCTGCTGTTTATGTCTCCAACAAGGACCAACTTTTCCTTTTTCTTTGTCAGCTGCTCTCTCTAATGACCCAAAAAATTCCTCCACTTAGTAGATATCCTTCTTTGAGACCATAAGCACAAATAAATTGCATGGTCTGTTAGCAGTGATTTAAATCTAACATGACTTCTATAAGCAGTAATGAAAGCATTTCAAAATTATAATGTAGATGAGAAAACAAAACATTGTATTTTGCACCCTGCTGATATTATAAGATCAAAGGAAATTTACTGCTGTTAGGTTGAAATTAGTCTTAAAATGACTATATCCCAAATTTTTGTTATATTAATACATGCATGGGTCAAAGGCTGTATAACTGAGAGGAGTCATCCACATAGCCTTCAAAGGAATGCAGAGAATCAACCAGGGCTTCTGACCTAATGTCCAATCCTCACCTTCTCGTTGGATATCTACCTGGACACTGAACGAACAAGGATGGGCTGGCAATTTGGGATTTAGCCGACCAAATTGTATTCTTATTGGCTTAATCCGATATACAAAATGATGGTACAACATGGCAAAATTTCATGCCGGCTGGTGCGTCGCCCGGTTACGCAAAGTCCCTGTTGTTTTCACCAGGGCAAACAGCGAAAAGTCAGCTACTGGAAGAAATCTGAAAGCACACCCCAACTTAACATCACCAGAGTTAAAGATCGGTACTATCAACATAAGAAGCCTGAATGGCAAAGAAATGGAGCTAGCTGAGGAATTAGATAAGTACCAGATTGACATAATAGGGGTGACTGAAACAAAAAAGACAAAAACTGGTGAGCTCTTTCTGAGCAATAAATACAAAATGTTATATTCAGGCAATGACAATCAAGGAAAAGAAGGGGTAGCCATAGTATTCAACACAAAACATGAGGCTAATCTTCTTGAATGGCAGACAGTCTCAAGTAGAGTGATGTGGACAAATATCAGAATGGGAAATTGAACAGCGAGACTTATTTGTGCCTATGGTCCCACAGTAATTACTTCGAAAAAGTGGAGAAATTTTTTGATGTTTTAGAAAATGCAACTGACACAATGAAAAAGGAAAAGTTGGTCCTTGTTGGGGATCTAAATAGCAGAGTAGGTAATGATTGTCAGACATACAAAAATATTTTGGGAAAATTTGGAGAAAAGAGCAAAGCTAATAATAATGGCAAATACCTGTTGGATTTCTACTCAGAACATGGACATGGTTATTACTAACACCATGTTCCAACATAAAAATGTGCACAAATTCACATGGAGAGAAGAGGCAAGGAATAAGAAAAGTCTCATTGACTATGTTATTGTTGATAGTGTTGTTTTCTCCCTGGTGCAGGACACCAGAGTGTACAGAGGATTTGAAATTGGAAGCGATCACTATTTAGCCCTGAGCAGAATAAAATTGATTTTCATATTGAAAAGAATGACATGTAAGAAAGTTTTAAAGCAAATAAAAGTTGAGCAGCTCTCAGATGTGAACTGTAGAATAAAATACACAAAGATTATTGAAAAAAAAATGAAAGAGTTTGAAAACAGGAACCAAACCTTGGGGTTTCAGTGGCAAACATTGAAGAAAACCCTGATTGATTCAGCCAGAGAGGCATGTGGTGAGGTTGTCTGAAAGAATAGAAAAATCAGAACTCCATGGTGGACACAGGAAGTTAAAGAGGCAGTGAAGGAAAAGAAGAAAGCATATGAAAAGTTCCTGGCAAATAAGTCGGCTTGTGCACTTAGAGAATACAGAGACAAATGTAAGAAATCTAAACACTGCATAAAACTAGCTAAACCACAAAAGTCATGGGAGATCTTTGACAAGAACATAGAAAATAAATATCAAGAAGGTGGTAAGATATTCTGGAGGTTGTTGAAGAAGCTTAGAAATGAAGGAAAGAGTGCTGTAAAAGGAGTTAGAGATGATAAAGGTGACATGAAAAAAGGAGGAAAAGATATCCTTGAAGTATGGAGTAATTACTTCAAAAAATTGCTAAATGAAACAAGCAGTGATAGCACAGAGGTAAAAAACACTCAACAGGCATATAGTCAGGAATACATATCCATACTTGAAGTAGAAAAAGCCATCAAAGGCATGAAATGTGGAAAGGCAGCAGGAGTAGATGATATTCAACTAGAAATGCTGAAGTATGGTAGTATAAAAGTCTGAGAGTGGCTGCACTGCATAGTTCAGAAGGCCTGGACAGAGGGATGAATTCCTGATGATTGGAGTAGTGCTCTAATAGTACCCATAATAAAAAGGGAAATAAAACTGAATGTGAGAATTACAGAGGTATTTCCATACTCAGTGTACCAAGCAAGATTTATGCCAGTATACTTGAGAAACGGTTGAGAAGTATTGTGTGAAAGAAAAGCTTGGTGAAGAACAAGCTGAATTCAGGTCGAATAGAGGCTGTCAGATTCAGATCTTCCACTTTACGACAATTAATTGAGAAAGCATGGGAATATAACAAAGATCTGTATTTAAGTTTTGTTGATTTGGAAAAGGCATATGACAAGGTGCTAAGAGAGAAGCTATTCAATACACTACAGCTATATGGTGTCAATGGGGCATTATATTAGCTGTATACACTAAATTAGCTGTATACAAGACAGTGTTCAAACCAGTTTTAACTTAGATCTGAGAGCTGGGTGAGAAGTAAAACACTTGACCAAAGACTAGAGACTGCAGATATGAGACTCCTGAGAAAGATTAGGAGCATAAACAGATGGCATCAATGGCAATATCATATTAAACACGAGGATGTTAGGAAAGAACTTGACATTGTCAGCATTCAGGAATACGTTAGCAGAGCTAATCTCTGGTGGTATGGTCACTTGAACAGAATGGACGAGGCTGCCAGGTTGGCAGGAAAACGACCGAGAGGAAGACCAAGATATAGGTGGATTGATACTGTACAAATGGCCTTATACGATAGAAATATAGATCTGATAATGTTGGAGTCTTGATTTGAAGGAAAATTATAGATAGGAAGTTAGTGATGATGTAAATTTTTTATGTAGTACTATCATATACTGTACACCCATTGAGGATACATGTCAGGAATTTGATGATGATGATGACTTCTATCTAGTAGAATACCAGGTGATTTCTTCTTAACCAACTCTCCTTCCAAATATATTAGTTGTCAGATCTTCCCTTGGTAGCCTAGATGATAATTTCATTGAAGTGGCTTTTGGCAATACAATAATGCCAGATGAAGTGACCTTGATGATGTGTACTTCTTTCCTCATGCAGAAAGATGCCTCCAAACACCTGCTCTAATTAAATAATAAATAATTCTAGGCATGGAAGCCTCTATTTCTAGTCATTCAGCTTGAAATCTCTAATCTATTATCTAAGCCTTGGTTCTTCAATGGGCATGACAGTGTTCAAACCAGTTTTAACTATGAATATTTGCAATATTCATAGTGTCTTAGTATAATATTTGCAATATTAGAATAATAGAATAACATTTACAATATTAGGCATATTACAAATGTTATATGACAAATACTTCAGCTCTACTTTCTCAAAACAATAATTCCAGCATGTCTTATTACGCCTCCAGTCTTAATTGCAGTCATGCATTATCTTTTCTGAAACTCCAGTTTTAATTTGTGTGAAAAAAAAATTTTCCCGCCAAGTTCCTGATACTATTTATAGTTTCAATATAGTGCATATGCAGCCATTTAACAGTTTTCTGACATCACACTTCCTTGTTCATGCAAGAAATGATGTAACTGAGAGGTTAACTCGATGAATCCATTTACTACCTGTAAACAGAAGTAACTAATGTGCAATACAAATTTAAAAATGTATGGCAAGATGTCATGTGAGTTGCTTGATACTATATATGCTATAATTTTTTGCACTTGTAAAAAATTTGAAAACCCTTAAAAATGTAGGGTTATCCTATAAACTAGTTCTGTTGATAATGGTTTTTACATATGTAAAATGGAAAATGGGCACCAACTATTAAGATTTGTGAAATTGAAAAAAAAAAAAAAAAAAAAAAAAAAAAAAAAAAAAAAAAAAAAAAAAAACTCAGTTTAATGATAGATGTTTTAAAAAACATATAGCTTTTTTTATATAGAATCAGTTTGAATGAGATTTTTTCCCCCCCTTATTGAAGGATGGTTTAGATCAGTTATCAGGACACTTGCTGTAATTGATCTTGAAACTTCAGATGTTTGAGCACTTCAAGGTTTGTTGTATGACCCTCCTTCATTTGAAGGTACAGCAGTAAAACAGTAAAGTTTCCTGATTGGCAAGCTTCAAATCCTGCTGCCATTTACTTGACCAGTTTATGACTGGATAGTGGTTGCAAGGAGAACTATAAAAAGGCCACATAGGGTGAAAAGACTGGGTTTCCCCTCTTGTGAGCAGTATGTTTGTGAGACTGTCATCTCTCATTGTATACCCTCTCCTTTCCTTTTATCTCTTCTTCTCCACATGTAATGGATCACAAATCAAAGATTGTTGGGATACTGAAACAGGCTTTTAATCTATATCTTGGAAGAAGAAGAAAAAATAAATAAACTAAATACCCAAATTGTGAGACTGTCTTCCTAAGGGCCTTGTGGATCACAAAAATTATCCCACAAAAAATCCTAAAAATAACCCCCCCCCCACACACACACACAAATAATAACAATAAAAGTGAAACTTTATTTCTTACCAAAAAAAAAAAAAATTTTTTTTTTTTCCATATCCACTTCGCCAGCATTTGTAGTCTAAACAGCAATATAAACGATGTGCACCACCATCTGCAGTCATCTAAACCAAAATTACTGTTCCTATCAGAACCTCAACTAGCAATCTCAACAACCACTGCCTACCTCAACTGATCAAACTACACGCTACTTAATTTTTCTGATACAAGGGCCCCACTTCATAAGTGAGAACTGATACACTCCTCATTGGATCTGCTTCTTTGGTTCAAAATTTCTCTAATAAACCAACATGCCCTTTTCATTTGCTGTCTCTATTGCTCTTCATACTCTGTTAGCCACTCATTCCTCTTCAACTATTTCTCTCTCTAAAGCTCGGCTTTCTACAGTTGAAATACCCTAGTAGTAAAGTCATCTTTCTTGGGAACTTTATCATCCACCAATGTCCTTTAAGCTGTGTGCATGCAAGCAATTTTTTTTCTTTCAGAATTTCTAATTTACAGTCAATTCAAATATACTGTACTATTATATAGAATAGTATAAACATGCTAGGAAAAAAAATTATAGAATAAATCAGACTTGTAACATACTTTATTTAGCAATTGCTACAGTCTTCACTTCAATATTACTCTAACCCCATTCCACCTCTAATTGTTGGAATACTTTTAGTTACTTTTAGCCAGCACTGTTGGGTGAACTGACATCAACTTCAGTAAGTGCAGTTACTTGAACTTGTGCATATGGTGATTGGCTTTTGTAGCTATGCAGATTTAAGCAAATTAATGTAGTGCTTGCAATTTTGCAGGTCATGTTATAGTTAGACAGAAAAACAGGGGCAGCAGTATGAGAAATATTACATTAGCGCACACATTGAGTCCAAGATTGGAAACTTGTACATGCAATGTTTTTCTAATACACATGGACTGGCAAAAATTAGAGGAAACATTGACATCTACAACTGCTTCCCTTGTCCAGTTTCGCTGATCAAGCAGGAAGGGATGCCGAGGTGTTTGCCATTAGCAATGACCTAACACTGATCATTAATCTCCTACCAGAATTCCTGACAACCCCTTCCGATTTGCAAATGCATTTGATCTCTTTTTAATAATCTCTGCTTCCAGATATACTGTGAATGTCAGATCTCTTGATAACTCAGATCACAACCTCATACAAATTTCTTTTGTCACAGAACAAACTTCACCCATTCCATTCTCAGTCTTGTTATCCTTTGGCAAAACAAGGATGCCAAACGAGATGACCCCTGTGACTTCTATTCCATCTTCCCATGGCCCAAATACTATCATTAAACACAGATCATTAATCTCCTACCAGAATTCCTGACAACCCCTTCCGATTTGCAAATGCATTTGATCTCTTTTTAATAATCTCTGCTTCCAGATATACTGTGAATGTCAGATCTCTTGATAACTCAGATCACAACCTCATACAAATTTCTTTTGTCACAGAACAAACTTCACCCATTCCATTCTCAGTCTTGTTATCCTTTGGCAAAACAAGGATGCCAAACGAGATGACCCCTGTGACTTCTATTCCATCTTCCCATGGCCCAAATACTACTTCAGTTCTCCTGATCCAAACACCTGCTCAGACTGAATAACAGAAATCATCCTGACTGCAATGAAGACCTTGTCCCTCGTTCCACCAAATCCTCATTTACAATCTAAGTCTTGGTTCTCAAAACTCTGCATACCACGAATGGCTCAAGGCCAAAACTCCAGCTGCTCACTACACTTATGCTGCAGCTTGCAACAGCTGTAAAGGAATTATCATGAATTTCAAATCAGACTTTGAAGTGGGCAAACGCTGCATACTCGCCTTCTAGTCCATTTCCAAGTCCATTGGGTGCAGCTTTTATCCATCTTTGTTTCTACCAATCTTATATCCAGATGGTACTGTAGTCACCTCACCTGAATACAAAGCCAACTTACTGGCATAACTCTTTTCTTTTAATGACCTGGGTAAAGTTCTCTCCACTCTACCAAGAACTGCTCTCTCCATGTCACTGATAGTATTCTGCCAGAAAGAAACCTGAAGAATCTTTAATTATCTGAACGCAAACAAGGCATCTGGTCCTAATGGTATCTCACCTATTGTGTTAAAAAAACTTGTGCTCTCCTGAACTAACATCTATCCTCTATTCTCTTTTCAATCTATCCTGTTCAACTGACTTCTAACATACAACACAAAAAGAGGCTCACATCCAGCCAAAGAAAGATGAAAAATGTCAGCCAATGAACTACCATCCAGTTGCTCTCACCTCTATTCTCTCTAAAATTATGGAGAGGGTTATCAACAGGTTTACCAACTCTTGCACTGCCTAGAAACCTACCAACTAACCAGTGACTAGCAATATGGATTCCACCACTCACAATCCACAGTCAATCTTCTAGCTTTTATTACCCACCTCTGGACTCAAGCCATGAAATAATTTTGATGAAAATTATTTCATGGCTTGAGTCCATGAAATGTTGAGAGGAACTATATGAGAAACTCATATAGTTCCTCTCAACATTTCAAAAGATTTGATCAAGTTTGGCATAGGGGCTTAATTAGCAAACTGCCATCCTATAGTCTGCCTTCCACACGCTACAACTGGATCACCAGCCTTCTCAGTGGTCACTCGCTACATGTCATGGTGGTTGGTTTCCTCTCCTCAGATTTTCCCACCAATGCAGGAGTACCTCATTGTTCTGTGCTTTCAATCACTCTCTTCCTCTTAAATATAAATTACCTGCTCTCACAAACTTCAAATCCTATCCATAGCTTTATCAATGACAGTACACTGCATTCCTCCTTTTCATTTGACAAGCCTTTATAGTGCTCAGTTGTTAGAATCCAATTCAGGAAATTAAAAGTTCAATGTCCTGAACTTCGATCCCCTATCTATATTTCAATGGAACAAGGACAGATTTGTAGACTTCAGTGCCACTAAAACTCAGTCCTTTCTGATCTCTCATAAGAAAGAGCTCACATCCTGCCTCCTAAATTTCAATAATACCAGATATCCAAACACGATCAGATTTCCCTTTCACTGACCTACATCTCCAACCTTTCCTGGCACAAACACATTTCAACCATAGTTTCTGCAGCTGATAAAAAACTTGGTATACTTTTTTCTGACAAGATACTTCACAGCTGCTAACTCCATACAAATCCCAAATGTACACAACCATGGAATATTGTACCCATATTTAGGATAGTGCATCAAAATCTTCTTTAAGATTGCTCGATTCTATCCAGAAGAGGGCAATATGGTTAATTAATGATCTCTCTCTCTCTCTTCCATAGACATTGTTTCTGCCTTATACCTGTTCTACAGATACTTTCATGGACAGGGCTCTGCTGAATTGGCCAGTATTTTTCCTTCACTTCCTCTAAAATCACAAGAACAAAAGCTACCGTTAACCAACCTTTTTATAGTCCAACTTGAAACTCACCAAACCAACTTCTCTGCTTCCTCTTTCATTCCACCTACTTCTGTTCTTTGGAAGAGATTCCTCCTTTCTTCTTATCCTCTTACCCAAACACAGCACTGATCTGCTATAGTTTTTGTGACTGTTCCTGTGTGGTCAGATACATACGTACATATATATATATATATATATATATATAAATGAATAAGATGGTTTGTGGGAGGGCAACTGTCATCAACAAAACTGTGGATGGGAATTTGAGTCAGTCAGAAGATCATTTACATGTATGAAGAAGAGAGTGGGCAAAAAAAAAATCAAATCGCTAAGGAACACCTGCATTAATCAGAACATTGAAAGAGCATCCACCACCATTACATGCAGTGTAATGACTCAAGAGAAACTGGAAATCCAGTTATAAAGGGTGGAAAGCAGACAGTAAGGTGACAGTTTTCTGAGAATATCTTAGAACACCTTGTCATATGTCTTGGTTTCTCTTTCTCTAAAACTTTCTATGGCAGGTGATGTTGGAAAAGAGATGTGCTGCGGATCTTGTCAAATATCCATATAGGTGGTCAGTGATTATTTGATAGTTCTCCAGGTATCAAAAAAGAAGTTGACTGTTGATGATTTTCATTACTTTAGACAGCCCTGATGTGGAAGTAGTAAGTCAATAGTTTGATGGCAGACACTAATCGCTAAGGATGAACTACATTTTCACCTGTATATGAAAAAATTTTCATGACTACAGCCAAATGTAGACATAAATTTATAAATTTTGTACAATATTTTTGACAAAAGTTACAAATTTCCTAAGAATGTAGTAAGGAATTAATGTACAGTGCATGCAGAAAACTGTGTGGAGAGATATTTCAGTATGGAATACACAGTGTGACCATTAAGTAATGAGACGACAATTACTATATCAAAACAAAGAACTATATTTGGAATTATCAATTACACAAATTCAAAATAATCTCCCTCCAACTCCACACAACGTTTACATCTGTTGTACAGGTGTTTGAATGGGAACCTCCTTCAGTGTCTGGGTTACACTGCGTTGGATGTCTTCAATGTCACTGAAGCACTCCCCTTTCAATTACACTTCATCTTTGGGCAGTGGAAAAGGTCTGCAAGAGCAAAATATGGGGGTGTATGTTCGATCACATAGATCAACTTCAATGGCAGAAACTGCTTCATAGACAGTGCACAGTATGCAGGCATGTTGTTGTGGAACAGTTCTTTCCTGACACATTGCATTACTCCTAAATAATACTGATCATTCACTGTGGTGCCCTCAGGAACAAATTCTCTCTGTTCATGTGTCAACGTGTGCAGATCTCTTTCTAAGATTAATCTGGCCATTTCATTACCAACACCAGCTGTATAGTGAGTATCCTAGTGGTTATTCACCTGTCATTTGCAACAATTTCCCTAGCTTTCACCACATTTTCATTTGTCCTTGCAGAAATTGGCCATTCACAGGCCTGTGGATGGCCAAAGGGCAACTGGCCCCTCTCCTCTTTAAACATTGAAAACCAGCAGAACACTTGTGCATGGCTCATACATTCATCATACACTCATACACTCCTTCAGTGTTCTGCTGTATGTTCGATCACATAGATCAACTTCAATGGCAGAAACTGCTTCATAGACAGTGCACAGTATGCAGGCATGTTGTTGTGGAACAGTTCTTTCCTGACACATTGCATTACTCCTAAATAATACTGATCATTCACTGTGGTGCCCTCAGGAACAAATTCTCTCTGTTCATGTGTCAACGTGTACAGATCTCTTTCTAAGATTAATCTGGCCATTTCATTACCAACACCAGCTGTATAGTGAGTATCCTAGTGGTTATTCACCTGTCATTTGCAACAATTTCCCTAGCTTTCACCACATTTTCATTTGTCCTTGCAGAAATTGACCATTCACAGGCCTGTGGATGGCCAAAGGGCAACTGGCCCCTCTCCTCTTTAAACATTGAAAACCAGCAGAACACTTGTGCATGGCTCATACATTCATCAGCATCAACTTTTTTTAGGTCTTGGTACACTTCTGTAGCAGTTTTCCCTAATTTCCAGTAAAATTTTATCACAGCTCTTTGCTCCATGATGCAACTGCTGACACGCTTCACTCACACACTTTTACTTCAACAATTGCCACACAAAAACTGCTGCATCACCAGACTAGAATGTTGCACCTGCAATTACAATACATTCTAGCAGTCAAAACTATAAACACATTTGTTACTTTTATGTAAAGGGCTATCCTGTAAAAAATCAATCTCATTACTTAACAGGTACACTGTGTAGCTGTTAAAATACACAGTGAATTGAGATGCAGCTTACCCTGCATAGCACTAAGTGATTCAGGAGTTCTTGAAGCAAACTGGTCAATCCTCCTTCAGAGCAAGGATAAAGCCTTGTTTGTTTTCTTGAGGGGAAATTTCAAGCAACAGTGTGTCTCCCTATTACGTCCCCAAACATGTTCTGTAGGATTGAAATCTGGCTAGCATTATGGCCACTCGATTCAATTAATATCCTCTGTCATCAGATGTATCTCCACATTTCTTACATAATGTGGTGCCGCATTGTCATCCATATGAATTCTTCACCTATAGCACCGTGGAATAATTGAACTTGGCGTTGAGGAATTTCATTGCAGTATCGTTCATCAGCCATAGTCCCTTTTTCCTGCACTTTTAGCTCAGTGCGTCCATTAAGCATGATGCCTCCCCACACCATTACCCCAGCACCATCATATCTATCCCTTTCAAGAGTATTCTCTTGATGGTAAGCAGTACCACTTTTATGACTAAAATGACTCTCATGTGTAAAGAGTACATTAGCCCATTGGTGTCTTTCCAATTTTTATGGATACATCACCACTGAAAACCTGCCCTATGATGGGCTGTGGATAAAGGTACATTGGCTTTATAGGGCTTTGGGTATATATGGGATTCAGTGAACTGTGGCAAGACATCTGCAACAAGCAAATGTCTTGCTACAGTTTGTTGAATCCATGTACCTGTGCTTGAATGGAGCAGGCTTGCAAGCTGATCTACCATGGTGCATCGATTCCGTTTTGTTGTTATAGCCAAAAATCTGTCTTCATGCTCCATGGTAGAGTGAAAGTGACCTCTTAGCAAATGTCTGGAACACATTTCATTGGTTTGAAACGCTGCCCAGAACCCGGATACAATGCTGTGTGATTCCAAGCTCTCTAGCAATACCAGTAATTCTGTGGCCTTCTTCAAGCTTTCCAGTAATTCTTCCCCACATGAAATCATCTTGGTGATGTCTTTATGACTTTACAAAACATCTAAGTTTGCAACTTTATTACTTCATGGCTTCCTTCAAACAGTTTGCTAGCATGCCCTTTTTCATTTTATCATAAGTGCTACCACATGGCACCTTTGCATGTGATTCAAAAATTTGAATATGTATCTGCTTTCTACTTGAAATCATCAGTTATACAAATTTCCACAAGCTGACTCATCTGAATTTAAAGTTGTTATCTTCAGAAATAGTGTTTGTCCTTGAGTTTTGGACATCAGTGTATATGAGCTTGCCTCCATGCTGTAGAGTAGATGCCAGATGAGTATTATATAGTATAGAGATGATAATGAACAAGTGTTAGTTCAGTAGCATGTCTCTTTCATATCCTTAGTGGGGTATAATCAGAACTAGAAGCCTTTTTGGTATTCATGTTGTAAGATTATTCTGATATCTTTCCAGAAAGCCACGGGAAGCATGTGATACAGTGTTCCAGCTGAAGGAGGAAGTAATTTGCTGTGATGTGCTGAAGTTGTAAGAAGAATGATGCCAGGGAGTTAGCTTTATCTTTAAGGATGTAACAATACTACCATCTAGGTATGTGTGTGAAAGAGAGGTGAGAGCACGCACAGACAGAACTTGCACCCAACAGCTTTTGCAAAGGACCAGAAGCCATGATTCCAATTGTTATGGGCATCAAACGTTGTAGCCTTCAGTGTAGACTGTGAATAAAGCTGGAGTTTTTGTCTGAAGCCACTTACATTTTTTTTTGACTGCCCTTGATACACCTTTTTTTTGGAAAACTACGGTTTGGATACTGGTTGAAAATTTTTAATAGGGTGGGAGAATGAAGGCCCTTATTCTATTGTGGATAATTTCTGTAACAAGATCACAAGTCTCTGGTTTTGGAAAATAGAAATGATAGTCTAACTGTAGAAAGGTAGGATAAATGTCTCAGACATCTTCCTGCTTGGTGTTATTGTGTTATTTAGTGCTAAAGGACACGATATTATGAATGGCTGAGGGGAGGGTGAAATGTGGATGAGATTGTGTTCCAAGAGACCAAAGGAGAAGTCATCTTAGCAGTGTGTCTGGAAGAATTGGTTACGAAGAGATCCAGATCATTAGGGAAATGTCAGGAATAGTATTTGGAAGATGAATGATTTGCTCTAGTCATTGCTTACAGTAAACAGCTCCAACTTCTCTTCCATCTTGATCAGCAAAGTTGTGTACATTAAAGTTACCAAGGAAGATGAAATGCAAGATAACTGAAAGGCGATCTCCACCTAGTCTTTCAAAAAGTGTGGAGAACCAGCTAGGCATTTTGGTGTAATGTCCAATGATGCTCATCTTCTCATGGTACATATCATTAGTAGGCATCTATGTGAATACTGAACAAATGAGGAAGGGCTGACAATTTTGAATTTAGCCAACCAAATTTGTATTTTTTGGGCTTAAACCAAACGAAAGTGATGGTGCAACATGATGGAATTTCATGTCAGCTGGATCATCATCCAGATAAAAAAAAAAAAAAAAAAAAGCCACCTTCTGCTTTTGTCAGAGAACCAGAGCAAACAGATCTTCAAATGCTCATCAACAGAATTCAAGATGTCTTCAACAGGAAAGAAAACACGTGAAACTGGCAGGCGATTTGCAGTGGTACTATATCCACATAATGGGTGTCATCAAAACAAAGAAAACAAAAACATGTGAGATTCTTCTAAATAGTAAATACAAGATATTATATTCAGACAGTAATATCAGAAAAAGGAAGAGAAGCTATAGTATTCAATGTTAAACACAAGGATAATCTTAAATGCCAGACATGAGACAATGAGACTTATTTATGCTTATGGTTCCACAGAAAGTTCTACTGAGGAAAAAAATAATGGGAGGTATTTTCTGACTCATTAGAGAAGGCAAATGATAAGTAAAGGGAAAAGTAGATCCTTGTTGGAGATCTAAACAGTAGAGTAAGACATAATTACCATACATACAGAAATGTTTCGGAATATTTGGAAAAAAGACGAGCTAATAATAATGAAAAGTACCTGATGAATTTTTTTCAGAAAATGGACTATAAATATCATATTCCAACATATGCACAGATTCACAAGGAGTGGAGACAGTGAAGAGAAATAAGAAATGTCTCATTGACTGTTATGATTGATAGTGATATCCTCACATTAGTTCAAAACACAAGAGTATACAGAAGATTTAAAACTGGAAGTGATCACCATTTAGTTTTGGGTAGGATAAAACTGAATATTATATTGAAAAAAGAAATATCTCACAGAGTTTTAAAAAGAAAGTTGAGTAATTTTTGGAGGTTAACTATGGATTCAAATATACAAATATTTTGGAGAAAAAATCTGAAAGAGTTTGAAAACAAGGACCAAACCTTGGAATGTCAGTGGCATGCTCTGAAAAAAAACACAGATTTGATTAAGCCAGGGAGGTATGTGGTGAGGTTGTTTACAAGAATTGAAAAATCCTAACTTTATGGCAGATGTCCTCATCTCTAAAAAATACTGAGAATAGTTTTACATTACTCATAGTGGACTTCACCTCCATTGTCATCTCTACACCATCCCTCACAAAATATAAGAATCGTTCATACTCTTAAAACGTGTGCTATTTCTAGCAACTTCTACTCTACCAACTCACTCTTAATGGATATCTTAGAAAATTGTTTCACAAAATACTATTCTTCAATTCCACTCTGCAGCCAAATCCTTATATTTACTTGGCAGGTTTTCAATCAAAATTCACTAATCTTCTCAAATCTCCCAATATCAGAGTAGCATGTGAACTATTCTCATCATACATATCCTCCTGCACTCTCAAAGACAGTAACACCTTCTACAAACATCCTGGGGTTTACAGATTTCCTTGTTTGTGGGCCTTCCTTACATATGTCACACTTCTGAAGTTTTGAGATAAGAAAGAAAGAAAGAACATCTCAGAGACATTGCTCATAATAGAGAAAAAAAGATCAGGCTTAGCCTATTGCTCTTCCCACATCGATCAGAACAAGGATTCTGTGCCTTATTTAGAAGAAAGCTTCCAAACAGGTAAAAGAACCTACCATGGTCATTTTTTCATAATAGTGCTTCACGGTATAAACAACACCAAGAGAGGAAAAAATATAAACAACACCAAGAGAGGAAAAAATAAATTCATGTATTGAGCTTGCTAATATTTTTCTGTTTTCTACCCACCATCTTCAAGTACAAATTATAACTGTGACAAGCATGTAAACACTAAACTAATTCATTAGGAACAATTCAGATTGTAACCGAAATAGAACTAATGTCCTAACATGATGCCCTCTATGGATGGGATGACCATAATGTTGATTTGGAGAAGTTAGGCTATCTGGTCTCAGAATGGTTGTTTTTTAGATCTGTAACAAATTAATGCAATCATATTTGTTGCAGTTGGGAGAGTGCTTCATAGCAGATACTGAATCTAAAAATAGTCTTGCAGACCTATATCAACTTCTATGTAATACTGATATTTTCCTCCATTTAATCCTATGTGAAGGAGTATCCAGATCATGGTCTGCTTGTCTCGATTTGCCCTACAAATAATCACAGGTGTGATTTTGGTGTTCAAGGTTCATGTTAACTGATCTGCCAGTCTGTCCAAAGTAAGTCAAACTGCAAACACAAGGAACAAACTTTGTACACTCCATGATGTGCAAAAAGATGAGGTTGATCTTTTGGAGAATGGATGAAGCGAGCTGAATGATCAAACCAAACCAGTTTGGAAGTGGATGGAGATCATATTTGTAGAGAATGTTAGTTATATTTTCTGATGTACACTTTATATATTGGGTGGGAATAGTTCTGCTGTGATCTTATGTGTTAATTGCAGGTGATATGATGGGGCTGCATGCAGTATTTTATCTATTTTATACAGGCTGTAGCCATTAGCTAAAAATGTGTTGTGAAGGTCATTGAGCTCAGTGGATGGAGATCATATTTGTAGAGAATGTTAGTTATATTTTCTGATGTACACTTTATATGTTAGATGGGAATAGTTCTGCTGTGATCTTATGTGTTAGTTGCAGGTGGTATGATAGAGGTGCTGCAGTATTTTATCTATTTTATACAGGCTATAGCCATTAGATAAAAATGTGTTGTGAAGGTCATTAAGCTCAGTCTCAAAAACTATGTAATTTGATCAAATAGCCCTGACTCATTGAGTAAGTATTTTGAGGATACCATACTGTTGGGATAGATAATGGTGTGATTACTTATTAAATATCTTCCTATATGTGTGAATTTTCTCTAAATGGAAAAGAATAATGAGCTATTATGAAGTACGTCATTAGCATATCTGGAAAGCAGAGATACTTTGTTACATTTTTTTCTCTCTCTTGAAGTTTATTTTAGGATGCTAGCTTTGAGATGGGCTGAAAATGTATCCAGTGTGTATTATAGCATGGGGCCAAATAGCAAACACATTGTCATTATAGTATAACCAAACCATTGGTTTGAGTGTAGCTGTGTCAAATGCTTGGTTATCAAAATGTTCCATTTAGAAGTTGTATAGTTTGGGGGGGGGGGGATCCATAGCACTCCCATCCAGCTGTTGGAACATAGTGAACAGAAATCCAGTACTTGCTATTGTTATTAGCTTTGGTCTTTTTTGCAAATTTTCCCAAAAAACATTTCTCCATGTCTGATAATCATTTCCTTCTCTGCTGTTTAGATCCTCAACAAGGACCAGCTTTTCCTTTTTGTGTATGTGTATGTGTATCAACTGCCTTCTGTAATAAAAAAAATTCATTCCAGTTCTTCCTTAGTAAAACCTTCTGTTGGGCACACAAGTTTTATTGTCCAGTTCCCCATTCTGATATTTGCACATATCATTCTACTTGATATTGCCTGCCATTCAAGATTATCCTCATATTTATTGTTGAATACTATAGCTACTCCTTTTCCCCTGGTCATTACTGTCTGAATATAACATATTGTATTTGTTTCTTAGAAAAATCTCATGTTTTTGTTTTCTTTGTTTCAGTAACACTGGTTATGTCCTTCTGGTACTTATCCAGTTCCTCTGCTAGTTTCATTTCTTTTCCATTGATGCTTCTTATATCAATGTATAACTCTGCTGATGTTTAGTTGTGATTTGTTCAAAGTATCTGACTTTTTTTTTTTTTTTTTGCCCTGGTTCTGTGATGAAAACAATGGAGGCTTGTTCTTGATTATATAATATTGCTGTCTCATTATGATAGGAAATTGAATGCTGCAGTCTTTTCTTCTTTTTTTTTTATTTACTTGATTTTTAAAATTGCTTTGAAATTTTCTATTTCACAAAAACTACTAAATATTTAAAGACTGTTGTATAGAATTTTTCTCTGATTTTTGTATTTTCATGTATCAATATTCATAATTCTGCTCTGCTTGAATTTATATTTGTAGGCATGGACAGTGCAAATTAAGAGCTGCTGATCAGATGTGTGAAACTGGCTTAAGAGAGAAAACATATTTCGTTCTTAGTGGGTCTGTTCTTTCAGTTTGGACACAAGTTGACAGAGCATTGTCAGCTTCTACTTCTGGAAAGTCTACATATTTATCATCTATTACAGAGAATGCTTACTATTCAAAACTACAAGTTGTGCGTTTGCGTACTGCAGATAATTTAAGGATTGTTGGTGAGTTTTTTACTTAGAAAACAGCAAATTCAAAACAGCTTTGAAAAATGTTTATTGCAATTGCTTGAAAAATATCAATTTATTTCTAGTGCTAAATTTACTATGTGCTTATTTTTGAGCATTGATACTATGCATATAATAGATATTGGGATGTTATGTCATTATCCTGAATGCTTAAATTTATTACATTAAGATTTTATTTGCTTAATGGATTTGGACTGCTTTGTTAGTATTTATTTGCTTTGAATGTTAATGATATACATGCAGCATTTAAAAGAAAGCTAAAAGCTATGTTTTTCTTCGGGGATTCTTTAGAATCAAGAAACATAACCAGGAGGAAACTCAATGTTTTCTGTAAGAAATGCAAACTGAAACCAAGCTTGATTCAATGCCTATTGACTTCCTGCAATATATCCCACTTGAATACTGAATGGCAGACAAGAATGGCTAGCATGTTTAGAATTCAGATAACTAAATTGTACTTTTGAAACCTGAATATTGCAATGATGGAATTACATAATTAAAAATAGGAGATATCATCCATTTAAAAGTCTGCTGTTTTCAGTGAAGAATCTATGTAGTGGATACAGGCAATATACGAATATCCAAAGGAAATAAATGGGGGGGGGGTTACTGATTATAAAATTCTTATGTTGAAAATAATAGATATTTAATAATTACTAAAAATACATAGGAAAAGTGGATATTAAAGATCCAACATTATTTCAAAGCCAAATGTTTGTAGAAACTTATGAAAGATTTTGTAAAATCTGACCTAAGCTTTACGAGAATTAGCTTATTAACTATAAAATTAGTTTATGAGAATACAATCCTCGGCAGCATTGGAGTGCCTTAGCTTCTATTACTAAAAAGAACATGACTGTTGCCCAAGCACTCATATGTTCACACTTTTATTAATGCTAAAGAAATCAAATGAGAGTTTTTGATCTCTTAAATGTTAAGAGCACCAACCAGTTTGAAACAGCTGTCAGGCCAGTGAAACCTTAAAAAAAATGCACTGATAAAAGGTGAACATATGGGCTGTTGTGTTCTTTTAAGTATTGCAAGCTAAGGCAACTCTGATGCCAAGGATTGTATTCTCATAAGCTCTCGGGTCAAATTTTATGAAACTTTCATAAGGTGTTTCAAAGAAGACCCAAAAAAGTGAACGCTTTTAATTATAAGTATTTCTATTTTTTATTATTTCCATTTTTCCATATATTTCAATTTTCCCATAAGAATGAATGTAAAATGGAATAATCCATTCCCGAACCCCAGATGACAGCTTATTTACACCTTTATAACATTACTTCATGCATAAAATCGTATACGAAAACAATGAAAATGCATAAAATCTTACACAAAAAGAATAAACACAATAAATAGATAAAATATAGAAGAAAAAGGATGGTCTCTTTCCACAAAACTTTGCACCTCACCCCATTTCACGCACATTTCTTTGATCAAAGAACTAGGAATCCTCCCTTCCTCTATCTCTGAAAACATTTCTTCAACCACCGTCTTTTGCTGCTCCTTCTGAAGGGGTTCCAGTTCTTCCGTGGTGAGCTCATTCCTGTGGTCCTTCACATCAGCATTGCAACTTCCAAGCCTATGCTTTTGCCCAGAGACACAACTTCATCGACAACAGCAACATACTCAGTCTCAAAGCCCTCAATATCTCTGTGTACTCAAATACACAAAGATTATTGAAGAAAAAATGAAAGAGTTTGAGAACAGTAATCAAACCTTGGAGATTCGGTGGCAAGCCTTGAAGAAAGCCCTGATTGATTCAGCTAGAAAGGCATGTGGTGAAGTTGTCTGCAAGGATAGAAAAATTAGAACTCCATGGTGGACACAGGAAGTTAAAGAGGTAGTGACAGAAAAGAAGAAAGCATATCAAAAGTTCCTGGCAAATAAGTCAACTTGTGCTCTTAGAGAATACAGAGACAAATGTAAGAAAGCTAAACACTGTATAAAACTAGCTAAACAAAAGTCATCAGAGGACTTTGACAAGAACATAGAAAATAAATATCAAGAAGGTGGTAAGATATTCTGGAGGATGTTGAAGAAGCTTAGAAATGGAGGAAAGAGTGCTGTAAAAGTAGTTAGAGATGATAAAGGTGACATGAAAACAGGAGGAAAAGTATGGGGTAATTACTTCGAAAAATTGCTAAATGAAACAAGCAGTGATAGCACAGAGGTAAAAAATACTCAACAGGCATATAGTCAGGAATACATATCTATACTTGAAGTAGAAAAAGCCATCAAAGGCCTGAAATGTGGAAAGGCAGCAGGAGTAGATGATATTCGACCAAAAATGCTGAAGTATGGTAGTATAAAAATCTGACAGTGGCTGCATAGTTCAGAAGGCCTGGACAGAGGGACGAATTCCTGATGATTGGAGTAGAGCTCTAATAGTACCCATAATAAAAAGGGGAAATAAAACTGAATGTGAGAATTACAGAGGTATTTCCCTATTGAGTGTTCCTGGTAAGATATATGCAAGTATACTTGAGAAACGGTTGAGAAGAATTGTGGAAGAAAAGCTTGGTGAAGAACAAGCTGGATTCAGGCCAAATGGAGGCTGTCATGATCAGATCTTTACTTTACAATAAACAGTCGAGAAAGCATTGGAATATAACAAAGATCTGTATTTAAGTTTTGTCGATTTGAAAAAGGCATATGACAAGGTGCCAAGAGAGAAGCTATTCAATACACTACAGTTATGTGGTGTCAATGGGGCATTATACCAAGCAATACTTAGTCTTTATTTGAGTTGTGAGTCAGCAGTTAGAATTGAAGGAAGTACAGGAAGATGGTTTAATGTTAAATCTGGTGTAAGACAAGAATGTACATTATCCCCTCTGTCATTCATTATCTATATGGATCACATTATGAAGGAAAGTGGTATTATACATGATATCAAATTTGGAGATGTTAATGTCAGCTCTTTGCTTTATGCAGATGATGTTATACTTCTAAATAAATCCTCTACAAGTCTGCAAGATTCTCTGACTAAATTGAATAACTGTTGTAATAGGTATGGTATGAAGGTCAGCATTAAAAAGACAAAGACAATGAAATTAGGCAGAATCATTGAAAATGTCAACTGTGTTGTAAATGGAGAACCTGTGGAACAAGTAAAACATTTCAGCTACTTACGCATGATTTTTAGTGAAGATGGTAAATTAAATATAGAAATAGACAACAGAATCAGCAAAGCTGGTATGGTGGGAAGTCAATTGAATAAATTCGTTTGGAATATGAGAGAAATTAGTCAGAATACTAAATTAGCTGTATACAAGACAGTGTTCAAACCAGTTTTAACTTGTGGATCTGAGAGCTGGATCAGAAGTAAAACACTTGACCAAAGACAAGCGATCGCAGATATGAGAGTCCTGAGATAGATTATTGGTGTGATCAGATGGCATCAATGGCAATATCATATTAAAAACAAAGATATTAGGAAAGAACTTGACATTGTCAGCATCCAGGAATGTGCTAGCAGAGCTAATCTCAGGTGGTATGGTCACTTAAACAGAATGGGCGATTAGCAAAACAAGTGTTCTCTACCAGGCTGGCAGCAAAACGACCCAGAGGAAGACCAAGATATAGAAGTATTGATACGGTACAAAATGCCTTAGACAATAGAAATATAAGATCTGATAATGTTGGAGTCTTGACAAGTAACAGACTGATTTGGAGGAAAATTGTAGATAGGACGTTAGTAATGATGCAATTTTTTTCATGTAGTACTATCATATCCTGTACACCCCTTGAGGTTACATGGCAGGAATTTGATGATGATTTATTCTAAAAAAAATATCATGGAAAGTAAATATGTAGTGCAGTAATTTCTTGATTTAAATAAAAAAAATTAAAATTACAAACTTAGGTCAATAAGGCCATTTATAAAAAATAAAGAATGAGAGGTTTTTTGCATCAATCATTCTATCCGAAATACTAAAAATATTTATACAAGCAAAATATTTTGCTTAGTTTAATTTCATTTCTGTCAGATTTTATAGTTTATTAAATGTCTGGTAAAAATTAAGTCAAGGAAGTTTGTCTTCCTATTAGGCTCAATAGCTTGTCATGACTTCTGGATTCTGGCTTCCTGTAAACATAATTTACCTGTACTATATATAACCAATAGTTTCATTTAAATTTATTTACACCATTGCTGTGTTTGCCAGTTTTATATTCTCTAACTAGTTTTTCTTGTGGGGAGGGTGGAGATACAATTTAGTCATATGATGGAAGTAGAAACCATGTCAACCAAAGCCCAGTCATTGAATCATTGGTCTGAAGAAGAAGGGCTTGGATGATATTGATAATATAAAGGGTACAGAGCATTTTGTATTTTATCTTTGAAGAATTTTATTATTTTTGACTTTGGATAATAAATATCAGTAACATGAAGAAAATATACAAGTTAATAGCAACAATGCCCTTTGGTTTAAGACCTGTGTTCTAGTATGTAAGGAACTTTTATAAGAGCTTTTCAGCTAGTGCTACTAGTTTGTCTGTTTTGTAACTAATATTTATTTTGTTTTAAAGATTTTTTTTTTTTTGTTGCCTCCTTTTAATTTGTATTATTTATATAGATAGATAGATATAGATAGATAGATTTTACTTTAAAAAGAAAAAGATAAAATAACGATAATGACTCTACAATCTCAATATTGTAGAGTCATGCTATTGACATGCTATGTTGTTATGGCAGTTGTAATACTGCCCTAATAGAAAACATGAACCCCAGGAAGTTTATATTTTTAATTTCAGACAATCCTCTTTCTACCATATATAACTTGTAGGGAGAGGATTTTCTCTTTCACCTGCATTTTATCCACCAATGTTTGTATTGCAGATCATGTGAGCATGTTCAAGAGAATTAAACCATTGCAAATTATGTACTTTTCAACTGCATTAAACCATTTCTTAACCAAATGCTTATGAATCAAGAAATGTCTCCAATACTAAACATAAAGAAAAATTACTTAAATGGAAGGTTCAAGTATTAGAAATTATATCACATAAAGAAACTGGAAGAACTAATGTTGATGTGCTGCATAGCAGGGTATGAAATAAATTCTAGCTTTATGAAAGTAGTTTTTTGGAATGGGGAAGAATAGTATTATTTTGAATTATTGATATCTTCATTCAAAATCTTATTCAGTGCAGGATAAAAATAAGTAGAAAGAAAAATAAATTTTTGATTTTTTTTTTCTTACATATTTCTACATATTTCTTTCATATCTATATGCTAAAGTATACAGATATTACTGGTTAAAAAAAAAAGTCTGAATACAAGAAAACTTCAGAGAATGCTGCAAAAATTTGAAAAAACACTGACACTTGTACACTTCCAAGAAGCAATCCAGATGCTGAAAAAAAAGTACTGGGGGGGGGGGGGGGGAGTTCACTGACTTGCCAAAAAGCAATTTATATCTACATCTGAAAAATTATAAAGGAAAATTAATGAACAAAAACTATTAAAAATAAATAAATAATTATTATGAAGGTAGCATAGCGAAGGATGCTCTGAAAAAAAAAAATCTACTAACACCTTTTATTCCCCAGGCAAGTCTGTATAGTAGCCTGTTTTAGCCCTATCTAACTTTTGGAGCCTCAGGAGCAGTCAAACTCTACTATTAGCCCAAGTGTAAGCAAACAAAGTTTGCACCTGAAATATCTACAGGACTGGGCAACTCGTATATAGATGCTAATGACTTCACATCACTTGCCTTAGTACCCCATAATGCCAAGCACATATCCTTTCAGACATGTATGATGCTATTCATTATACACATCTGAAACTATGACTTGATTAATCGATTAATTTAAGACATGATTAATCGAGGCCAAGTATGAGGGTAGTCTGAAAAGTTCTCAGACTAACAATGAAAAAATGAATTTATAATTTCAAAATTATTTTTATTTTTCAACATAATCTCCCTTAAGACTAATACAGGTAACCCTCATATAACGCGGTACTTATACAATGCGGTTTCAATATAACGCTGTCTACAAATTGTAATAACCCTTTGTCTTTTCATGTATTTTTCACCGCACGACTTAAAAATCAAATTTTATCTTCGTTAAATTTGTGTCTGCCCATATCCCGCATGTAGTTATAAGTAGCGAATTTATATTAGGGGAAATACTCTTTAACGCGCATGTACGTCAATTGTTTACCGTGTAAAGTGTTTATTGTTGAAAATTGTCTTCGTTTTCTGCCAGGAAAGTGCGTTAAAAAATCATAAGTGTGTTAATCTCAAGCTGAGCACTTTATTTTCTGGTTTAAATAAATTTAAATTTTTATGTAAAAATTTTATTTTTATAATAATGGCCACTTAGAGGGCTTTTGCAATATGGTTGAAAACTAAATTAGCGAATTAATTGATGGGGAAATAGATTTAAATTAGGAGGATCTGGTACAATTAATAGATGTCGATCCAAATGGCGGGGAAAGTTCTGCTGAAGATTGTGATTGTGATGAATCCGTTAAAGAATTCAGTTTAAAGAAATTAGCAGAAGGATTGAACTTGGCAAGAAAGTTATTTTATAATGATCTCTCAATGGAGTGCTCTGGAAAATTCATGAGACAATTGGATATTTGTTTAGCTCCATATTATGAACTTAATAAAAAATTGCAGCATAGTGGTAAACAAGGTCATATTACTGACCTCTTGATAACTAAACCAGTGTTGAAGTATGCAATAAGAATTATACAAATGATGTCCAAGAGATTTCAAGTGATGATGACGTCTGGCCACTCGTAAATAAAGAACATCTACGAAATGTTATTTTTGAAGGCGGTGATGATGATTAAATAAATTGCCATAAAACATTTATGCATTATGGCAATGAAGTTTACATACAATTTGTATTTTTATAAGTTTATACTATGTATTTTGTTTCATAGTTTATATGTTTTCTTAACTTACATGAATTAAATAAAAATATTTTTTGTTGGATATGTCATTCTTGTTTATATAATTTAAAAAAACAATTTTGGAACCTAACCTACTTTTTCTATGTGATCTGAGTCTCACATAATGCGATTTATCATCATCATCATCATCAAATTCCTGCCATGTACCCTCAAGGGGTGTACAGGATATGACAGTACTACATGAAAAAATTACATCATTACTAACTTCCTATCTACAATTTTCCTCCAAACCAGTCTGTTACTTGTCAAGACTCCAACATTATCAGATCTTATATTTCTATCGTCTAAGGCACTTTGTACCGTATCAATCCACATATACCTTGGTCTTCCTCTGGGTCGTTTTCCTGCCAACCTGGCAGAGAACACTTGTTTTGCTAATCTTTCCTCTCCCATTCTATTTAAGTGACCATGCCATCTGAGATTAGCTCTGCTAACGCATTCCTGGATGCTGACAATGTCAAGTTCTTTCCTAATATCCTCATTTTTAATATGATATTGCCATTGATGCCATCTGTTCACGCCTCTAATCTTTCTCAGGACTCTCATATCTGCGGTCTCTAGTCTTTGGTCAAGTGTTTTACTTCTGACCCAGCTCTCAGATCCATAAGTTAAAATTGGTTTGAACACAGTCTTGTATACAGCTAATTTGGTGTTCCGACTAATTTCTTTCTTATTCCATATGAATTTATTCAATTGACTTCCCACGATACCAGCTTTGCTGATTCTGTTGTCTATTTCTATATTTAGTTTACCATCTTCAGTAAAAATTGTGCCTAAGTAGCTGAAATGTTTTACTTGTTCCACAGGTTCTCCATTCACAACACAGTTGACATTTTCAATGATTCTGCCTATTTTCATTATCTTTGTCTTTTTATTGCTGACCTTCATACCATATCTACTACAACAGCTATTCAATTTAGTCAGAGAATCTTGCAGACTTGTAGCGGATTTATTTAGAAGTATAACATCATCCGCATAAAGCAAAGAGCTGACATTAACATCTCCAATTTTGATATCAGGTTTAATACCACATTCCTTCATAATGTGATCCATATAGATAATGAATAACAGAGGGGATAATGTACATCCTTGTCTCACACCAGATTTAACATTAAACCATCTTCCTGTACTTCCTTCAATTCTAACTGCTGACTCACAACCCAAATAAAGACTAAGTATTGCTTGATATAATGCCCCATTGACACCATATAACTGCAGCGTATTGAATAGCTTCTCTCTTGGCACCTTGTCATATGCCTTTTCCAAATCGACAAAACTTAAATACAGATCTTTGTTATATTCCCATGCTTTCTCGACTATTTGTCGTAAAGTGAAGATCTGATCCTCACAGCCTCTATTTGGCCTGAATCCAGCTTGTTCTTCACCAGGCTTTTCTTCCACAATTCTTCTCAACCGTTTCTCAAGTATACTTGCATAGATCTTGCCAGGAACACTCAGTAGGGAAATACCTCTGTAATTCTCACATTCAGTTTTATTTCCCTTTTTATATATGGGTACTATGAGAGCTCTACTCCAATCATCGGGAATTCGTCCCTCTGTCCAGGCTTTCTGAACTATGCAGTGCAGCCACTGTAAGACTCTTATACCACCATACTTCAGCATTTCTGGTCGAATATCATCTACTCCTGCTGCCTTTCCACATTTCAAGCCTTTGATGGCTTTTTCTACTTCAAGTATGGATATGTATTCCTGACTGCATGCCTGGTCAGTGTTTTTTATCACTGTGCTGTCATCACTGCTTGTTTCATTTAGCAGTTTTTCAAAGTAATTACTCCATACTTCAAGGATATCTTTTTCTCCTGTTTTCATTTCACCTTTATCATCTCTAATTCCTTTTACAGCACTCTTTCCTCCATTCTTAAGCTTCTTCAACAACCTCCAGAATATTTTGCCATCTTCTTGATATTTATTTTCTATATTCTTGCCAAAGTCCTCCCATGACTTTTGTTTAGTAGTTTTACACATTGTTTAGCTTTCTTACATTTGTCTCTGTATTCTGTAAGAGTAAAAGCTGACTTATTTGCCAGGAACTTTTGATATGCTTTCTTCTTTTCCTTCACTGCCTCTTTAACTTCCTGTGTCCACCAGGGAGTTCTGATTTTTTTATCCTTGCACACAAACTCACCACATGCCTCTCTGGCAGAATCAATCAATGTTTTCTTCAGAGTTTGCCACCGAATCTCCAAGGTTTGATTCCTGTTCTCAAACTCTTTCATTTTCTTTTCAATAATATTTCTGTATTTTAGTCTACAGCTCACATCTGAGAGCTGCTCAACTTTTATTCGCTTTAAAACTTTCTTACACGTTATTCTTTTCAACATGAAATTCAATTTTATCCTGCTCAAGACTAAATAGTGATCACTTCCAATTTCAAATCCTCTGTACACTCTGGTGTCCTGCACCAGGGAGAAAACATCACTATCAACAATAACATAGTCGATGAGACTTTTCTTATTCCTAGCCTCTTCTCTCCATGTGAATTTGTGGACATTTTTATGTTGGAACATGGTGTTAGTAATAACCAGTCCATGTCCTGAGCAGAAATCCAACAGATATTTGCCATTATTATTAGCTTTGCTCTTTTCTCCAAATTTTCCCAAAATATTTTTGTATGTCTCACAATCATTTCCTACTCTACTATTTAGATCCCCAACAAGGACCAACTTTTCCTTTTTCATTGTGTCAGTTGCTTTTTCTAAAGCCTCAAAAAATTCCTCCACTTCTACCTTAGTAGAACCTTCTGTGGGACCATAGGCACAAATAAGTCTCATTGTCCAGTTCCCCATTCTCATATTTGCCCACATTACTCTACTTGAGACTGACTGCCATTCAAGAAGATTAGCCTTGTATTTTGTGTTGAATACTATGGCTACTCCTTCTTTTCCTTGATTGTCATTGCCTGAATATAACATTTTGTATTTATTGCTCAGAAAGATCTCACCGGTTTTGGTCTTTTTTGTTTCAGTCACCCCTATGTCGATCTGGTACTTATCTAATCCTCAGCTAGCTCCATTTCTTTGCCATTCAGGCTTCTTACGTTGATAGTACCGATCTTTAACTCTGGTGATGTTGAGTTGGGGTTTGTTTTCAGATTTGTTCCAGTAGCTGACTTTTCGCTGTTCGCCCTGGTTCCCTGGCGAAAACAACGGGGGCCTTGTTTAATCGGGCGACGCCCCAGCCGGCATGAAATTTTGTCATGTTGTACCATCATTTTTTATTTTGGTTTAACCAATAAGAATACAATTTGGTCGGCTAAATCCCAAATTGCCAGCCCATCCTCGTTCGTTCAGTATCAAAGTAGATACCCAACAGGGTGCACCACGAGAAGGTGAGGATTGGACATTAGGTCAGAAGCCCTGGTCAGTTCTCCGCATTCCTTTAAAGGCTATGTGGAGGTCTCCTCTCAGTTATACAGCTTTGACCCTTAAGCACCCCAATTTTACTTACCATAATTTTCTGGTTTTCATTATTCAGATTTTGAAAAACTGATGTAAAGCTTTTAAATACATTGCAGAATACCTTATTTCTTTCATCATCATCATCGAATTCCTGACCTATTCACTCAGCAGTGGGGGATGCTAGATATTATGATAATATTATGTGAAAAAGTTACACTCCAGTATTACCAGATCTTATATTCCTGTCTTCTAATGTACTTTTTATTGTATCAATCATCAAATCTTGGTCATCCTGTGGACGTTATTTCTGTCATCCTGGCAAAGAACACTTGTTTTGCTAACTTTTCTCCTATTTTGTTTAAGTGGTTTAACCTTGCTCCAACTAGAAGGAGAGGGGGGTCAATTCTCCAGGCCCACAATTTATAATGACCTGGGCATTTTTCTTTTTTCTTTGTAAATGAAAATAACAAATTAAAGTATTCTGCTTTTGTACCATTTCAGAAGACCCAGTAAGTTATTTTCCCCCATGGCCAGTGTTAGATCTTGAATGATGGTTCTATCAAGAATAGAACTGCTCCATTCAAGATTTAACAAGAACAACTATATCAAGCAAAAGCACACTTGTATTTTTGGCAAAACAGACACAATATGTAAAAATGCAGATATTAACTTTGCTTAAGAAGGGAATTAAAATATAAAGGAAGAAATTGAATCCTAAATTAAAGTGAAATTGAAGAAGGAAATAAGTATTAGATTGTACTATGTTTAAAGTATTGTCTAAAATAGATGGAAATCTTAAACTTTCAAAAGCACCAATACTAAACTATGCCATGTATAAAATCGCGTATTGTCATGTGAACGAAAGTACAAAGGTTGCTATGTGACCACCAAAGATGATGTAACGAATGATGAGTAGGCATTCGTGGAAGGCGCTCGAATTTTGCATTCCCCGAAGAGAGCAATCCTCGTTCAGTGAGGAGGTGACAGCCAATTGGAAAGCATCATAGACAAGCTTGGAGTACGGAAGAGGGTGCTATAGAAGAGTTGAAAAACGAACTCACGGGGCTGGAGGCTCTCTCTTAGTTCCCTCTACATTTTGGTTTTGGTTCCCGTGGTGTTCCCCAGTTGCATGTGTCCCCCCCCCCCCCCACGTGGGTTACTGGCTCGTAGTTCCGAAGCAGGTCAGCACGGCTGATATCTGATAAGACGGCATGGCATCAGCGAGTTTATTGCTCGTAGTTCCGAGGCAGGTCAGCATGGCTGATATCCGATAAGATGGCACGGCGGCAACATGTTTCTAGTTGCTGAGTGGTGCGAACCGAAGAAGTTGAGCATGAGATGACGACATTGTTTCGAGTTTCGGCCATCGGTCTGGTTCTAACCGATGAGAAGGCAGCAAAGGATTCCCTTTGAAGATAATTTGTGTTAAAAGCAGCGTTGCGAAAAGTTCATAAGGCCAGAGGAAACAAAGAAAAAAAATCGGGACGAGCATGTGACTCCACGTGGCAGCAGATCACCGTAAAAGGGGACAATCCATAACAAAGAACAGACGGAAGGATCGAGAAATCGTCTAACAAGGTAGTAACATACAAAATCTTCATTTTTGTATTATCTATTAGTGATGAGTGTAAAAAAAATGGACAGAGATTAGAAAAGATAATAGTGAGAATTTAGAGACAGTTTCATATGTTAAGTTGATTGAATTGGATTGGTAGTCTACGTTCTTAGATTGTCTAAACCCTAGTTAATGTGTATGGGTCATTAGTAGCACTAATTTAATTTGATATCAGGAACCAAGTTTGTGACTTAGATGAATCATGAGAGTGTATAAATAACTTGCCTGTTTGATTACCACTGGCTTGCTTTACCTGTTTTTTAGTATTGATCTTGATTAGCTTTGAATATACGTGTTAGTCATATTGATCTAGTAGTCTGAAAGCATGAGAGCATGCAACACTTAGTTGAATATGAATTGATCTTTGTTAGCAAGTTTTATTTAGAATTTGAACTAGTGTTTTATGGTGAATGTGTACTTATTTAACCTAGAGATGTAAGATTAGAGTATCTAGATAATTAGAATGTTCCGTATTGTTTAGCTAGTAAATTAGAATTTTCATATGACATATCTTTGATGTGTGGAAGCTTAATGTATGTAATCTTGATAATCAATAAATATGTTTTTCCTATGTAAGTCTGAGTGTGTCTGAGCATGAGATTGAAATTACCACTCGCTAAAGTTCGAACCGGTGAATAAGGGGAAATTAAAGAAAGTTTAGGCCATGACTGCAATGTTGAAGTTTCTATAGGCACTTAATACTTTAATAAGATTAGGTAATACTTAAACTCTGGGAAGGTTTCTTTGTATAAGAACTCTTCTGTACTAGGACTCTGGCTCATGCAGCTAAAATAAATAAATTTTGTCAGAGTTCCAAATAGAGAAGCAGCCCCAGAGAGAGATAGGTTAGAGATTTCAGGCTTAGTTGGTATGACAATAATTTAAGATAGAAAATTAACAAGAAAGTGGTGACATGCAAAAAGAAAGAAAGAAGGAGATATAACAATGGCGCAGCAGATATAACACCAGCTTTAGCTGTTGATGCCACTGGCATACCACCTGAGATTATTGTTGAAGGTTTTTCCACTTGGTTATACTATAAATTATACTATACTATATTACTTCACATCACTTGCCTTACTTTGCATTATGGGATATTAAGGCAAGAGTGATGTGAAGTCATTAGCCTCTATATACAAGTTGCCTAGTCGTGAAGTTACTTCATGCGCAAACTTTGTTTGCTTACGCTTTAATGAAGGATGAAACCAAGAATATAATTTCTTGGCATCTTTAATTTACACCTGAGATTAGCTCTGCTAACAATATCAAGTTCTTTTCTAATATCCTCATTTTTAATCAATGAGTATCAATGGCATTTGATGCCATTGATACTATCTGTTCACTCACCAAATCTTTCTCAGAACTCCCATATCAGTAGGTGTCTACTCTTTGATCAAGTACTTTATTTCTAACCTTCTCAGATCCATACATTAAAATTGGTTTTGAGACTATTTTGTGTTTGACTAATTTCTCTTATATCCATCATCATCAAATTCCTTATTGGTATCCTCACAGGGTATGCAAATTATGATAATATTACATGAAAAAGTTACACCATTGCTAACTTCTGGTCACAATTTGCCTCCAAATTAATCTTTGTCAAGATTCCATTATTATCAGACCTTATACTTCTATTTATATTAAGAAGCTTTTTATTGTATCAATCCATCTATTGATATCCTGTCTCTCCCAGGCAGGTTCGAACTCTTGTCTTCACATTTCTGTACATCTCCTGCACCAACCTGACATGTTTCTCCGGTACTTTCTTCTCCCTCAGACACCACCAGACTTCTTGCCTTGGCACTCTATCATATGCTTTCTCCAGATCAATAAATACCAGATGTAGCTCCCGTTGCTTCTCTCGAAACTTTTCCATCTGTCGTAACCCAAAGATAGCATGTGTCATCGATCGACCAGGCATGAAGCCAAATTGCTCCTTTGCAATCTCCATCTCCTTCCTCAGTCTTCCATCAAGAAAGAACCCTCTCTAGGATTTTCATTGTGTGGGACATCAACTTTATTCCTCTGTAATTCTTACAGTCTTGGGCATCCCCTTTACTCTTGTATATGGGGGACAAGAGTACTTTCTAAATAGCTGAAATGTTTTACTTGTTCTCTATTCAGCACCCTGTTGATGTTTTCAATGTTTTTGCCAATTTTCACTGTCTTTATCTTTTTAATGCTGATTTCATACCAAATTTATTACAGCTGGTATTCAATTTACTCAGGGAATCCTGTATGTTGTACTCAGTTTATTTAGACATATAACATCATCTGCATAAAGGAAAGAGCTGAGATTAATCTCCAATTTTGATGTCAGGATTTTTCACATTTCCTTTATAATGTGATTCATATACATGATGAATAACAGTGGAGATAATGTCCTTATCTCACACCTCATCTAACATCTTCCTGTGACTTCTTCAGTTCTAATTGCTGATTTACAACTTAAATATAGACTATGTATTACTTCATATAATGTCCCATTTACAGCATATCACTGAAGCATTCTGAACATCTTTCCTCTTGGCACCTTGTCATATGCTTTTTGAAATCTACAAAACTTAAATTCAAATCCTTGTTTTATTCCTATGATTTCTCAACATTTTGTCTTAAAGTGAAAATTTGATCCTGACAAATCTTTATTTGACCTGAACCAGCTTGTTCTTTTCCAAGCTTTCCTTTCCCAATTTTTCTTAGCGGTTTCTCAGCTATACTTCCATAAATCTCACCTCTTGCATAAATTCCTCTTTAATTTTCCTTGTTGTAGATAGGTACTATGAGAGCTCTACTTCAGTCATCTGGAATTTGAACCTCTGATCAGGCCTTCTGAAACATGCAGTGTAGCCACTTGCAAAAGAATTGATCTTGCCTCTGAAGTTGTTCAATCTAAGTTTCAGCTCTAGCAGGGTTCCAGGGGAGTGTATATAATGTCCCATTTACAGCATATAACTGAATCATTCTGAACAGCTTTCCTCTTGGCACCTTATCATATACCTTTTCAAATCTACAAAATTTAAATTCAAATTCTTGTTTTATTCCTATGATTTCTCAACATTTTGTCTTAAGGAGGATAAGATAGTTCCATTGCATAAAGGTGGCTCCCAGGCAGAGCTTGCAAGCTACAGACCAATTAATGTATCAGGAGTTTTTGTCGAAGTATTGGAAAACTTAGTTAAAGGTAAAATCCAATAGTGGGCAGATTGGGATTCAGTGTTCTATAGTGTTTTATGTGGGTGGCTAGTGGAGTACTTGAAGTACAAATACAAATTAATATATACAGGGTGTTCGGGATAAATTTGACATATTTATAATTAATTATATTTTTCCGTAAGTTACATGTATTAACACACACTTCTCTTCATTTAAAAGTTTGGACCCTTCTTCATTCATATACAAGATGTCAGAAAGGATGGATAGCTGGAACCCACCTGAATCATGGAAGAGAATAACTTGTATCATGATGATTCGTGCCCGCCATCAAAATAAGGATATTACGACTGCTGCCCAATGCTCCCTGAATACAGTAAAAACAATCAGGCATGAACTAGAGACTTGCAATGGTGACTACGAGGATGTAGCAAGAAGAAAGATCCCTAGCAGACGATCTGATTGCGTTCGTACAGCAGAATTCCTCGCAAATCTGCAGGAACAGGTGTTGAAGAACCCTGGCATTGGAATTCGGGCTATGTTCGTGGAGTTGCTAACTGTAGTCAAGCCCTGGATAACAAGGGTAGCCAATGGTAGGCCGTATGTATGGCAGCAGGATTCGGCCCCTTGCCACACCTCTGGGAAAAGTCAAAAATGGTTGTCTGAAAATTTCTACGACTTCACCAGTCCAAATGTTTGGCCTCCAAACTCCCCAGACCTTAACACCATGGATTATTTTGTATGGGGCGCAGTTGAAAAAGACACCAATCGCACTTCCAGTAATACAAAAGCCCAGTTAATGGATAAAATTAAAACAGTTTTTGCGGCCCTTCCCAGGGAGACTGTAGCATCAGCTTGTTCGAGGTTCCGAAGCAGAATTGAAGCTGTGATCGATGCTAATGGTGGTTATTTTGAGTAAATCTTGTTGATAGTATTGTAATTAACTCTGCCTGTAATGTTTTTTTGTCAATTCATTAAATTTAATAGATACAAAGAAGATTTTCTTTTTCCTTACGAAACTGTCAAATTTATCCCGAACACCCTGTATTTGTACAAATATATAAATTAAGGAGTACTTCTATAATCCTTAATTTTTATATCAGTGATATAGGGAAAGATTTAAGACAATATTGTTTGCTGATGATGATGCAAAACTGGGGAGAGCAGTAGTTGATAAAAGTGATGTAGATATTCTTCAGAATGATTTAAATAAATTGGCATTGTGAGCAAAGGTTAAAGATTATCAATTTAATGTTGCAAAATGTAAGGTTATGTATCATGTTGATGGTAATGGATTGCCAGAAATTGATGAGGTTAGAGAATTGGGGATAATTGGGGACAGATAGTTGAAGCTTAGAGGGCATATTGCAAAAGTTGGTAGAATTACTTAGGATTACTTGAATGTTGAAAAACACGCTAACAAGTAAAGATAGGGACATTATTTTCCCTCTTTATAAGGCCATGATTCAGCCACATCTTGACTATGCACAGATTTAGTCACTTGGGTTTCTTAGAACTGCCGAATAAGGATCCTTTACTTGACAATCCCCAAGAAAGTATATTTCTTGGGGATTGTCAAGATTTAACTTTCTGCTTAACTGCTGTATAGTGATTTCATGGTAAAAGAGGTTGGGATATTTTATCTATTTGCCTGGAGCTAGAGTAAGTAATTAGAATAAAATTATATGTAAAGCAAATGATAAAACTTCTGAGCTGTTTTATGTTAGTAGAGAATGAATAAAACTGGGGCTAGATTGTTTTTAATACTTGTATTAACTGCTAAGTTAAAAGTTGGTTAAAAAAAAAGTTAATTTTATTTATATAAAGCCCAGATTTCACGGTGTGTAAATGGTCAGAGTGATGGCAGCCAATTGGATTCTATGTAGATTTTTAATGCATGTGATTTTGGCTTATTAATTTATTAATAGCAGGGTACATGATAGACAAATGATAAGGAAATAGATGTAATGTTTGTAAATAGTAAGGAAAAAGACAGTTCCCAAGCTGGTTTTGAAGGAGGTCTATAAATTGAATTTGTGAAGAATCCACACCAATTGTTTGGGGGTTCCTAAGATAGAGTACTGAAATTTTTACATTTGATTATAGTCTGATAGAAGGATGATAAATATCAATCAGTTGGTTAATCAAAAATGGTTTGGCAGTAACTGGTAAATCCATCAAGCTGAGTAGGGTCTTAAAATCCATGACCTCTTACAGAAATTTAGAAATGCATAATTTTAATGGAACATCTATACTAGACATATTAAAGACATTTTCACAGCTTATACATCTTACAAAAAAATATATAATGGTTGGATTCCGTTACTATGATACGTTCACTCATCCTCACACCATCATCTGCTCTTCTAATGCCATTTTGTTAAATGAACAAAATAAAATCAAAAGCAATCTGATGTATCATGGATACAACAAAACTTTCATTCAAAAATATATTGATATTTATCATCCTTCTACCAGACTATAATCAAATGTAAAAATTTCAGTACTACCGTAGGAACCCCCAAACAATTGGTGTGGATTCTTCACAAATTCAATTTATACACCTCCTTCAAAACTAGCTCAGAAACTGTCGTTTTCCTTACTATTTACAAAAGATACATTATGATCTCTTTCCTTATCATATGTCTATCATGTACCCTGTTCATGTTATCTTTGCTATTTTGGACAAACTGCCCATTCTACTTTGATTAGAATCGATGAACATTAAGACTGTATTACATTTTTGGAATGAGAAAACTTCATTCCAGCTAGTTCAAATTTGATTGACTTTTTCTTGAAACGTCAAGTATTGCAAAATCATCTGAATGTCAAACACAATTGTCATTGCATTCCAATCGCTAAGTTTTGGGAAGTGATCACTATTAATTGTTCATAATATTTTTAATTAGTAATTATTTAAAATTATTTTTATCTACACAACTTTTACAATTGTACCGATGAACTCAGTTGCGACCAAGGCACGAGCTAGTATATGCATGCTTTATGACTCATTATTTGATTCATGTTTTGAATGTAGTTAATGTCTCCCTGATTATGTCATCAAATGGATATATATATATATATATATATATATATATTGGAGTTTTTGAATAAAATACTATATATTTTTGTTACCTGTATTAGCCATGAAAGTTTTTTTAAATAGGAGTGGTGTTTGCATTAATGATAAGGGAAAGTTGAAATTAGTGCATAGTTTGAATGATTTCATCTTATATACTATTTGTTCATGTTATTTAAACTATTAACTAGAGGAATTAAGCTACATATTTTAAGGATTTCTGCCTCTTGGTTTAATGATAAGGTTCATCATAGTCTACTTATTGAAAAGCAATAGCATGTCCCATCTCTTAGTTATCAGCCATTTGCTGCACTTGGCTGTGCCAGGCTCTACAAGAGTAGATAATAAAAAAGATGGTGAGGAAGAGAGTTAAAATAAATATTCAGTATTTTTTTTTTCTTTTATTATTAGAGTTGAAAATATATGAAATCCCCTTCAGAAACAGGTTATAGATGCAATGAATTTGTGTAACTTTAAGAAAGAATAAAATAATTATTCCCATCCCATCTTAGTTAGGCTTAGTGGCCTGTCATGACCAAGTAACTTAGCTTATTAGAAATCTAGTTACTACTGATTATAATAGGGCAGAAATTGTGTAAAATCTATTGTGGTGAAAAATATAAATATCTTCATCTATATTGATTTTACATGGGCCATAAAATACATATAATTAGAAATGCATGTAACCTGTTTAATGTATTAAATTTTGTAATATAATGTTAGACTAACTGAATGTCGAACCACAAGCAATTGTAACTAAAAAGCTCAGACAGAATTGGGCTAGTAAACTGAAGGTCAACAACAGTCAAAGGTCACCGGATTATGAATTTTGCGCCAAAACCTAACGTAAGTGTGAGTGATAAGGGCACTTCCAGTAAATCCGGGAATTTTTTTGGATATCATATAAAAGGTGGAGGCTCAAAGGCTCTCTCTCTTACTTTTTTTGTTCTTGTGGCAAGTTTTTTTCGAGGAGTCGCGAGCAGTAGTTCTGGAGATCATGGGGGAGTTCGTTGGCAGTAATACACAATATCCTTCCGTGAAATTCTTCGACAAATGTACCGATCCACGTGCGTGCTGATTTATAGCAGCCAACAACGTTCCTAACATCGACAAAAAAAATGCATTAAAGTTACAAGAAAGGAATCTACAAGACGACAACTGCCGGATAGTGCCCGATCACAGCCGTTGCACAAGAAAAAGAAAGGAGCCGGCGGAATTCACCCTTGATCCTTTTGGATTCAGGACTGTACGATGATATAGTGAGATTGTAAGTAGATTGCTTTTAGTTAATAGCCTAGATTGTGTGTACAGATGATAAATATAAATTCTATTTAACTAATGGCTTAATGTGTTGAAGAGGTCAGAAAGCTGAAAGTCGGTTTGAATGTGTAATATAGAATATTGTAATCTTGAATAGTGCTTTGCATTATATAATGCTTAGAACGTGTATAGTATAATTTTGCTTTTTATTGTTTGTAATGAGAGTAAGGTTGTGTAGGTGCAAAAATCCATCCACGGTGTTTAATAAGCTGAGTGTTGATAATCGGACACGTGATATGTCCTATTTCCCTTGTATATTTATTGTCTTAGTTTGAATAAACATGTTTGGTTTGCTAGCCAATGCACTGTCTCATAAAACAAATCGAACCTGTGTGACCTAAGTAAAGTAACAGCCACGACTGAGTAATTCGGAGTTGCTTGAGACAAAATTTATTTAAGGGTCATTATACGTGCTTAGCTAAATTATTCTTTTGTATGTAAAAGAAGGATAGAAAATTCTTTTACACGATCCTTAATGGCACAGTTGTTAACAAAAATAAATTTTTAAGGATTAATACATTTGAATTATAGCAACGTAGATTAAGGATTTGGTCCCAGCCAGAGGCTTTTCCTAGGTCTATGATACTAGCACATGTGCGACTATACTTTATGGCCTTGAAGGGGGGGGGTAAAGCTAATTGGATTATGAAAGGAATAAAGTCAATAGTATTATACGTGAGTTAGAGATTGGAGCAACCATGAAAATAACAAAGTAAGAGGGGAAACACATAGGGAAAAACAGTAACATAATAAACAATATAACAAAACTATAAATTACAAATGACTTAAATATTATAATTGCCATGTTTGTTTGGCTAGTTGGTCTGTTTTGTTTGGAGGAAAAACACTGCCATCTCTGTAATCACTAACTCACCTTTAGTTAGTTTAAACATCCTTGATTGGGAATTCATGCTCAAGTCTTTCTAACCAAAGGGCATCATCTGTACTGAGCTATGAAGGCTCTTCCTTTTTGGTACATTTTAAAAATGAGGTGTTTCCATTTTAGGAAATCAAAAGTCTTAGCTAGAGAAAGATGTAAGGATCTTTCAAAACCTCGGGTCATCTTTTCAATAGCTGTTGAAGTTGAATGCACTTGTGAACATGTTGACGTGTTTTCACAATGAATGATGCATTCTGTGAATACTTTTTTTCTGTACTAAAAGGAAGTCAGCATACACTTTCCGACAGAAGACTGAATTTGGGCTTTGAGGGCTTGTAATCATCCATTATATATGTAATAACATAAAATTACAACTTCAATGTATTTTTACCCCAATATATGCTAAACTGTACCAAAGAGAGAGTTGAAAGAACAGCTCATCTGGATAAATTTCCAGGTCACTTGTACTTCAAATGCTGTGCACATAAGGACATTACTTTGAGAGCCCCCCTCCCCATGAAAATAATATTTTATAAAAATAGATGAGAGAATGAAGAGGAAGAATATGAGTAGTGAGTGAATATACACAAAAACATTTGTGAGCAGTGAATTTTATGGTTAGTGTATTGATGTCCGTAGTGGAAATTAATTAGCATGTTCATGTGCTGTTTTTTAGAATACTCTAATTATCTCCTCACAAGCATAAAACTGACCTTGAATACAATTGTTAGTATTTGAATGTATATATAGGTACAAATATGTAATTTGTGAATTTCATGTCATTACCACTCAGTTGCTTGATGGATGTCTAGTAGTAATGATAATAAACCTGGTCATAGAAATTTTCTCATTATTACACAAAACAACATGTCTATCTCAGCCATAGAATAAGCTGTAATCATTGATTCCAAAATAACAAATGACATTACACTGGTTGAAAGCTCACAGTCCAACCAGACAACTGTGTAATGAACATTCAAAATCATATGTTCTTTTGACATTTTTATCTGACACCTTAAAGGAATAATATTATTATAACTATTTTTAACACTAAATCATAATACTTCATCCACATTATGGTTTCTGTTGCAGCATCCATTGTGAATCTTTTGATGGTGATTATGATCAATTTTATTTTAATTAAAATTTTCTTAAAAAAATTTTGAATGTCTTAATTTAGTTGGGTTCCAAAATTTCAGATGATCTGTGTTGCCTTTAGAAAATATAAGTACAGGCAACCCTCGGTTTACGCCTCACTTCCGTTCCTGAAAAAACTGGCATAAAACAAAACCCAATTTTAATGGGAGGTACAAAGTTATGTTCCGCACAGTCAAAAAATATGCATATGAAGTATGTGTAACATAATTATATTTAAAGCTTTGATAATCGAAAACAAAACAAAATTATATACAAAAAATATGAAAATTCGAAAAGATTACATATTTCTATGTTGAAGTTCCTGGTTTTGGATCACCTGCATTTTTTTTGAAAAATGTATGCAGTGTTAACTGCCTAGATTTTCTTTTTCTTTCTTTAAGGAGTTCAGTGCAAGGTCGAATAGATGCGATTACACTCCTTTTTACATTCACACTCCGTTCCCAATTGTGGTGCATTTCGCAGAGTTCATCAGTCAGTGTTTCTATGCTTGAAAGGATATGCTGTAAATCTAACGACATTTTTATATCTCTCATAGGACCTTCGTCGTTTTCTTTCTCCTCCTCTGGATGTTGACTTAATTGTTCGGCTAATTCTTTTAAGTCTTCATTGGAAAGCAGTTTATCATGGCTCTCTAAGACTTTTGTCATATCTTTAGCTGTAATATCGTCCAATCCAGTGGCAGCCCGTATATAAGCACTGCGACACTGCAGCACCCCCCAAGGAAAAAATGAAAAAATTAAATTTTGTTTGTCTTTATAAATAATAACAATGCTTACAACATTATATAAATGCAGTACAACATGTTAAAGGTTACAGCTTGTTTTGACATTGATTGAATAGTTAATAATTGGAATTGTTCGATTACGAAACAAAAGTACTGCGATCTAACGCCGATATTCGTTTGCTCTTGTCATTGCACGTTACATCATTCCCAACTGTAACTGCTCAAACGGCAGTGTATTTTTAATAAGCTTATGCGCATTATTTCTGTGAGATATGAAGCGTTTATTATTGGTGCATGTGCCTGGTGAACTATTTTTTGTAAATCTTATTTTATTTTGTTAAAATAACATATAATTATTTATTTATTATAGATACAAGGCTGAATTATGATGAGTGTCACTGTTGAAAATATGAAAAGAATAATATTTTTTCAGTTATCATTACATGAAACAAATGCACACTGCGATCTAACGCCGATATTCGTTTGCTGTCGTTGCACGTTACGCCATTAGATACACTCTCGCTTGGGCAGTGTATCTTATGCCTGCGTTCGTTATTTCTGTGAGATATATTATTATTATTATTATTATTATTATTCCTGATACCTCCAAGGAGTCCAAAGACTCATCGCGGGAGGACACCTACAACTGCCTCAACCACTACACCAAACCTCTACTACTAATCATCTCCATCAACGCCATCTACCACCCACCCCCACCACCACAACTAATATTTTTTGTCTGTAAATTGCGCGTGTTCTGAAAGGCTGATTTGTCTGTATGTGGGATGAAAAACCCGAGTTTACGGGAGTTAGATGAGATCGGCTAACTCACCTTCGATTGAAATCGTCCATATAAAGATTACTTCCATTGCGACGAGAATTGAACTTAGGCCTATTCCAATTGAAGGGCGCAATATACCATCATTCTTCCAATTGCGCTATGGAGGCGCTTAAAAATAATTGCCGAGTCTTTAACAGCATTTAGTAGTACAAGGACCAGCTGGATCCCTTTACCAGTAAACGATTATTAGCTTTCATTTCATTTCTCAAATATGAAACGTTTATTATTGACACGTATTCGTGGTGAACTATTTATTTGTAAATCTTATTTCATTTTGTTAAAACAACATATAATTATTTATAGGGTGCTTAAGGGTCAAAGCTGTATAACTGAGAGGAGACCTCCACATCCCCTTTAAAGGAATGTGGAGAACTGACCATGGCTTCTGACCTAATGTCCAATCCTCACCTTCTCGTGGTGCACCCTGTTGGGTATCTACCTGGATACTGAACGAACGAGGATGGGCTGGCAATTTGGGATTTAGCCGAACCAAATTGTAATTCTTATTGGCTTAAACCAAATTATAAAATGATGGTACAACATGACAAAATTTAATGCTGGCTGGGGCGTCACCCCAGCCAGTTGTTTTCACCAGGGAACCAGGGTGAACAGCAAAAAGTCAGCTACTGGAAGAAATCTGAAACACACCCCAACTCAACATCACCAGAGTTAAAGATCAGTGCTGTCAACATAAGAATCCTGAATGGTAAAGAAATGGAGCTAGCTGAGGAATTAGATATTACCAGATCAACATAATAGGGGTGACTGAAACAAAAAAGACAAAAACTGGTGAGATCTTTCTGAGCAATATATACAAAATGTTATATTCAGGCAATGACAATCAAGGAAAAGAAGGAGTAGCCATTGTATTCAACACTAAATATGAGGCTAATCTTCTTAAATGGCAGGCAGTCTCAAGTAGAGTGAGGTAAATAAATATTAGAAGGGGGAACTGGACAATGAGATTTATTTGTGCCTACGGTCCCACAGAAGGTTCTTCTAAGGTAGAAGTGGAGGAATTTTTTTAATGCTTTAGAGAAAGCATCTGACACAATGAAAAAGGAAAAGTTGGTCCTTGTTGGGGATCTAAATAACAGAGTAGGAAATGATTGTCACACATACAAAAATATATTGGGAACATTTGGAGTAAAGAGCAAAGCTAATAATAATGGCAAATATTTGTTGGATTTCTGCTCAGGACAGGGACTGGTTACTAACACCATGTTCCAACATAAAAATGTGCACAAATTCGCATGGAGAGAAGAGGCAAGGAATAAGAAAAGTCTCATTGACTCTTCTTATTCCTTGCCTTGACTTTTCTTATTCCTCTTGTTGATAGTGAAGTTTTCTCCCTGGTGCTGGACACCAGAGTGTACAGTGGATTTGAAATTGGAACTGATCACTATTTAGTCTTGAGCAGGATAAAATTGAATTTCATATTGAAAAGAATAACATATAAGAAAGTTTTCAAGCGAATAAAAGTTGAGCAGCTCTCAGATGTGAATGGTAGACTAAAATACACAAAGATTATTGAAGAAAAAATGAAAGCGTTTGCGAACAGGAACCAAACTTTAGAGATTCAGTGGCAAGCCTTGAAGAAAACCTTGATTGATTCAGCAAGAGAGGCATGTGGTGAGGTTGCCTGCAAGAATAGAAAAATCAGAACACCATGGTGGACACAGGAAGTTAAAGAAGCAGTGAAGGAAAAGAAGAAAGCATATCAAAAGTTCCTGGCAAATAAGTCAGCTTGTGCTCTTAGAGAATACAGAGACAAATGTAAGAATGCAAAACAGTGTGTAAAACTAGCTAAACAAAAGTCATCGGAGGACTTTGGCAAGAACATAGAAAATAAATATCAAGAAGGTGGTAAGATATTCTGGAGGTTGTTGAAGAAGCTTAGAAATGCTGTAAAAAAGCTTAAAGTGCTGTAAAAGGAGTTAGAGATGATGAATGTGATGAAAATGGGAGAAAAAGATATCCTTGAAGTATGGAGTAATTACTTCGAAAAATTGCTAAATGAAACAAGCAGTGATAGCACAGTGGTAAAAAACACTCAACAGGCATCCAGTCAGGAATACATATCCATACTTGAAGTAGAAAAAGCCATCAAAGGCCTGAAATGTGGTAAGGCAGCAGGAGTAGATATTTGACCAGAAATAGTGAAGTATGGTGGTATAAAAGTCTGACAGTGGCTGCACTGCATAGTTCAGAAGGCCTGGACAAAGGAATGAATTCCAGATGATTGGAATAGAGCTCTCATAGTACCCTTATATAAAAAGGGAAATAAAACTGAATGTGAGAATTACAGAGGTATTTCCCTACTGAGTGTTCCTGGTAAGATATATGCAAGTATACTTGAGAAACAGTTGAGAAGAATTGTAGAAGAAAAGCTTGGTGAAGAGCAAGCTGGATTCTGGCCAAATAGAGGCTGTCGGGATCGGATCTTCACTTTACTACAAATAGTGGAGAAATCATGGAAATATAACAAAGATCTCTATTTGAGTTTTGTAGATCTGGAAAAGGCATATGATAAGGTGCCAAGAGAGAAGCTATTCAATACACTACAGTTATATGGTGTCAATGGAGTATTATATCAAACAATACTTAGTCTTTATTTGGGTTGTAAGTCAGCAGTTAGAATTGAAGAAAACACAGGAAGATGGTTTAATGTTAAATCTGGTATGAGACAAGGATGTACATTATCCCCTCTGTTATTCATTATCTATATGGATCACATTATGAAGAAAAGTGGTATTAAACATGATATCAAAATTGGAGATGTTGATGATTTATGCAGGCGATGTTATACTTATCAATAAATCCACTACGAGCCTGCAAGATTCCTTGACTAAATTGAATAACTATTGTAATAGATATGGTATGAAAGGTCAGCAATAAAATGCAAAGACAATGAAAATAGGCTGAATCATTGAAATTGTCAACTGCATTGTGAACAGAGAACCTGTGGAACAAGTAAAACATTTTAACTTCTTAGGCACGATTTTTACTGAAGATGGTAAATTAAATATAGAAATAGGCAACAGAATCAATAAAGCTAGTATAGTAGGAAGTCAATTGAATAAATTCATATAGAATAAGAGAGAAATTAGTTGGAACACTAAATTAGCTGTATACAAGTCGGTGTTCAAACCAGTTTTAACTTATGGATCTGAGAGCTGGGTCAGAAGTAAAACATTTGACCAAAGACTAGAGACCGCAGATATGAGAGTCCTGAGAAAGATTAGACGTCTGAACAGATGACATCATTGGCAATATCATATTAAAAATGAGGATATTAGGAAGGAACTTGACATTGTCAGCATCCAGGAATGCGTTAGCAGAGCTAATCTCAGGTGGTATGGTCATTTAAACAGAATGGGCGAGGAAAGATTGGCAAAACAAGTGTTCTCTGCCAGGTGGGCAGGAAAACGACCCAGATGAAGACCAAGATACAGGTAGTTTCATCGGGTACAAAGTGCCTTAGACAACAGAAATATAAGATCTAATAATATTGGAGTCTTGACAAGTAACAGACTGATCTGGAGGAAAATTGTAGATAGGAAGTTAGTAATGATGTAAATTTTTCATGTAGTACTATAATATCCTGTTACCCCCCTTGAGGGTACATGTCAGGAATTTGATGATGATGATAATTATTTATTATAATTACAAGGCTGAATTATGACAAGTGTCACTGTTGAAAATATGAAAACAATATTTTTTCAATTATCATTACACGAAACAAATGCACTGTGATTTAACGCCGATATTCTTTTGCTGTTGTTTCACGTTACATCATTAGATACTAGATACACTGCCGCTTGGGCAGTGTATCTTATGTTTGCGGTCATTATTTCTGTGAAATATGAAACGTTTATTATTTGCACGTGTTCATGGTGAACTATTTTTTTTGTAAATCTTATTTTATTTTGTTAAAATTACATAATTATTTTTTTATTATAGATACAAGCTTGAATTATGATGAGTGTCACTGTTGAAAATATGAAAAGAATTATATTATTTCAATTATCACTACACGAAACAAATGCACTGCGATCTAACACCGATATTCGTTTGCACTTGTCATTGCTCTTGGTACGAAATATTTATTATTGGTGTTTGTTCGTGGTGAGGATGAAATATTTTTAATGTGTAAATTTATTAATAAATTCGTTACTGATTAGGGGATTTTTTTTTTTTTTTTTTTTTTTTTTTTTTTTTATATGCAGCACCCTCACTTAAAATTTTTACCTGCTGCCACTGGTCCAATCCCACCTCTCGCTCAAGCTTGGTAACGTCTTCAATGACATTCTCCTCTTGCTTTAATCCCTTGAAATCATGCATAAATGCTGGAAGAAGATGCTGGATAAATGCTTTTCGCCATGCTCCTTTTAAACACTTTGCTGACGCTTCGTTCCAAGCTGCCTTGATGTTGTTAATGCCATTCAAAATATCGAATGACCGCCAATAGTCTTTAATGGTTTTTCCTGAAGTGTCCAAGACTCTTACCATTTCCATAAATATTATACGGAGATAATAGACTTTGAAGATTGTTATAATCCCCTGATCCATCGGTTGCAAAAGCGGTTGTGTTTGGGGGGTATGTAAACAACCTTGACATCCAGTGGTGTTCTTACTTCAGCAAGGTTTTGAGGAAGTCCAGGGGCATTATCCAAGAGAAGCAATGCCTTGGCTAGCAAATCATTTTCTTTACAGAAGCGAAGCACAGTAGGACAAAAATAATTTGTGTACCTATAAAAACGTCTTCTGTAACCCAAGCTTTCTTGTTCCATTTCCAGTAGACTGGCAGCATGACTTTTAGACCCGTGAATGCACGTGGTGTCTGTGAATGGTACACCAACATTGGTTTAAGCTTCAAAGTTCCGGTGACATTTGCACCCAACAAAAGCATAAGTCTATCTTTTGCAGCTTTAAAACCTGGAACGGAACGTTCTTCACAGGAAATGAAGGTGCGTGATGGCAATTTTTGCCAGTAGAGCCCAGTCTCATCAGCATTAAAAATGAGATCAGGAGGATAACTTCCTTGTTCTACACAGTCTTGAAATTCTTTAGGAAAAGCAGCTGCTTCTGCAACATCTGCACTTGCTGCCTCACCACATAATTTGACACTATGGCACTTAGTTCAATACCTAAATCTCATGAATCAATCTTTGCTTCCTAAAAATGTTTCTTTGCCTCCATCTGTCTTTTTAAAATTCTCAAAAATTGTTTTTGCTTTCTCAGTTATAACAGCCTGCGTCAGAGGAATGTTTTTCTGATTCAAGTCATCCGCCCATAATAATAATTTTTTCACAAAGTTTACCCCTGCTATAACTTGCATGTTTTGCATTTAGTACTGCCGTAGATTGTTGCACAGACTGTTTTATTCTATCTGCATTTTTCATAATTGTAGTAACAGTCGATGGAGGTAGGTTCATACTTCTACGGACATTAGCACGTGTCTGCCCATCTTCTTTTCAAGTGTGATTGATTTCCGCGCCTTCTTAACACCAAGTTCTGCTAACTTTTCTGCACTTCTTTTATCAGACATGGTATGTAATTACGTACTTTATCAATTTAAATACATATATATGTAAAAAATTAAATAGAACAATTAGGTAGATTCAACAGTAAAACTAGGTTTGATATATATATATATATATATATATATATATATATATATATACGTCGTAGTAGCTCAGTAAACACTCAAAAACTAGAGTGCCTGGTAGCGTCGTTTCTCAGTCAGACCACACTACCATAAAAAAAAAAGCACGTGCAGGCATCTGGCATTATTGTGATTGAACCATCGTAAATCTAGGGCTCCCTGTATATTATTTTATCTGATAAAAATCATATATATGATTTTTATCAGAATTTAAAACCAGGCATATGATTGTACTTTCCACTTCCAAAATTCAATCTTAACTTAATTGTTTGTCTCATTATCTGAGGTTAAATGATAAATGTTTTTTTTTTCTTTATATATAAATAAATTAAAAAAAAAAAACCTAGAAATATGCTAGTTTTAATGATTTCAAGGTAAGTATCAAACCTAGGCATAATATATATATATATATATATATTTGCATGCATCCTCACATCACCTCACATCACTATCCAGCGCAAAAGTTGGGTATTGTATCAGCTCTTGCGAATCGTGCAACATCTGTACTGTCAGATGAAGAAGAACTAAAAAAAGAACTACAACATCTTAAATGGACCTTTAAAAGCAATGGCTACTCTTTAAAAAGTATCAACAAACAATTATCCCACCATCAACGTAGAGACACAGAACAACTCCAAAGGTTATATCTCCTTGCCATATATCAGCACACTATCCAAAAATAAGATCAAGTTTCAGCAACTATAAACAATCTCACAACCTTCTACAATTTCCAGGTGTATACAAAGTCACATGTGAGTGCGGAAAACCTTACTATGGCCAAACGGAGAAATCTATTCTCCTACGTCTCGAGCAGCACCAGAGAGACATTGCTTATAAGAGAACCAGAGCAACTACCCTGTCAGGCCATGTCCTGTTTTCAATAAACACGAACAACGAAAGCCGCCAACATGAAGTAAATTGGACAACAACTTCAAACCTACACATTTGCCATGATGAGGTAGAACCCGCATTGTAGAGTCAAAAGAAATCACCTTGAACCCTCTTCATGAACAATAATCTCAGATATAATTTGCCTGACTCTTTCAGCTCTACTATCAGATACTGGAGATCGGTTCCACACACGCACAAGTGTACAACAATAGAACTTTAACACTGACTATAGCACAAGTTCATAATAACTGTAATTTACAGTCGAATATCATAACTTTATAATTGTATAGCTTTAGACTGTCTCAATGTTTATTTCAGTGTCTTTTAATATCTTTCTATGTTCTTAACGCCTGATGAAGTCAATCTCGACGAAACATGTTGCGTTTTCAAATAAATCTCAATTTGTTATAATTCTCGGGTTTTTAGTCAGTTTATATTAAAAATGAATATATATATATATATATATATATATATATATATATAATTAAAAATGGTTATATATTTAAATGTTTAGTATGAAATGTATGCCATCTTGCTCAAATGCCACTCTATTATTTATATATATATATATATATATATATATGAAATGTATGCCATCTTGCTCATATGCCACTCTATTATATATATATATATATATATATATATATATATATATATATATATATATATAATTAAAAATGGTTATATATTTAAATGTTTAGTATGAAATGTATGCCATCTTGCTCAAATGCCACTCTATTATTTATATATATATATATATATATATATATATATATATATTAAGCATGTAACTGATTTTTTTTTTTTTTTTTACTTTAGGGACTCTCATTCCAACTGAACGTGTTGGTCCATTAATTAAAATTTTATCTCAAGGTGCTGCAAAAGTTTACGAAGAAACATTTTAAAATTCTGTGCCAAAGTTTTGAAATTTGACTATTTATATGAATTAAAAATTTAATGCTGTGATATATATATATACCCAATGCTGTATACTACTGTATACAGGTCAGGATTATGTCTGTGATTAACAGGATATTCATATAGTCAATGTAAACTTTCATTTATTCATAACCGGTTGCTTCCAAAGATTCTTAGTTTTGTGTACTATATAGAGGTAGGGAGGGGAATTCGTTTACATTATCAGTACATCAACAGTCACTATAATAACTTATAAGTCATTTTTTTTTTTTTTTGAGAGTGTACACTGACTTTTATGAGTCCTGTATTATAAATATAAAATATTTATTGTTTCACATGCGAATATAACGTATCGTTTTAGTAAAAATCGTTGTTTGCAGTATGGTTCATATGATTGCTTGAAATAAATAGATCTGTATAAAATGTAAAAGTCTCATTTCATAAATCCTCTTGTTATATAAGTTGTAATATCTAGTGGTATTCTGTATCATATTGTAATTCTCGCAATAAATCCTGTTAGATTTAATTTTCTTTGAGCAGATTTGTTAAGCATAAAAATAACTAATCTATGAACAAGTTTCTGATCAGTATCATTATATTCAGTAACGCTATATTTTCAGCAAAACCTTCAGTGACTTAAGTTAGTGAAGTTTTCTCTGATTTTGTGTTCCAGGGTATATTATGAGTATTAAACTCCCCTTAAGTTAAAGTTATGATTAACAACATTTAGTTATTCAATTGTGACATCATTTGATGCATATGGTCACCCAAATACCTCATTGGGTTTTGGGAGTGAAGCCTTCTGCTAGAAGAAGTGGTAGGGTCACAGATGCCCTTTCCACAAAGAGTTAGTAGGACAATCACAAACATCGATGCACTTGGTTGGCAAGTGGGTGTGCTAGCTACTTGGACAACCAAGTCAGCATTAACAATACTAGCCTGAAATTAAAAAAAAAATAAATAAAATACATATATCCATTATTGAGATATGGTAAAAGCTGTTGAAAATATTTCTGCTGAGTTACAAAGTATATTATACTTGACAAGAAATTATATTCAGATTGCATTTCATATCTTTTTCCTGGAGGAAAAAGATACAGAAGAATCCCAAGATCTAGGTGGAGTGATGCAGTCAGAAGACAGATATTTAAGATATGACAATATTGAAGTTCTCACAAGTGAGACTAATTTGGCAGAAATTTTTTCATATGAGATTAGTAATAATGTAAACTTAATCATGTACTATCATGTTACATTCCTTGAAGGTTCATATCAGGAAATTGATAATGGTGATAAATTATATTCATATTTTAATCCTTTACCCAAGCATAAGCAAACTTTTTTTTTCCCTGAAGTATTTTCACCACTAGTCTGCTTGTGCATAGAGGCTGTTGACTTCACATCATTTGCTTCATCATCCCATAATGTAAATGTTATGGGAAGGGTTACCAGTTTTGACCTTTATTTGAAGTCTTGTCAGGCCCAAAATGGATTTTAGGGTCTTGGATTTGATTCTTTCCTCAGAAGATATTGTAAATGAAGTGTCACTTCCTCCAATTGGTGAAAGAGACCATGAAGTGATCACTTGGGTGGTGGCCAGCCATATTGGGACTTTTGTGAGAAAGGATTATATATGGAATTGTACAGTGGATGATTAACAAACTCAGGAGGTGGCTTACAGTGACATTCTGGAATGAGGAATTGGATGAGAAGGAAATCAATGCTGCTCGGTCTCTGCTCAGAAAGTATCAGAGACAATGATTGAGTGTATTCCCAAGGGCAGCAGATTAAATAAGGTATATGTAAAATGGATGACTCAAGAGGTAAAGCATGCAATCTGGAAGAATAAGGCATTGTGGAGGAGGCAAAAATATCAGGAATACAAAGAACAAGCAAGGAAGGTGACACACTTTGTAAGGGTAGCAAAAGTGTATTATGAGCAGCAGTTAGCAAATGAGACTAAAAGAAATCCTAGGAAGTTTTTTTCGATATGTAGCCATTGCAAGGAAGAATGGTTATGAATGGATGATCTTGGTCAGCGATAACAGGAGCGTGATTAACACTGAGGAGGATATAATAGAGGTGTTGAATGAGGAAGTCAGTAAAGTAGTCCATCTTTGTGATTCCAACATAATACAGAACTTCTGATCAGTGGGAGTGAGTGAAGAACCAATTATGGTGACTGACCAGGAGATATATGAGGAATTGACTGAACTTCATGTCAACAGAGCCAACAGTTTAACAACAGCTTTAACTTATATTTTTAACATGAGTCTTAGATTAGCCCACTGATTGAAAGGAGTGGAAAGATGGCAAAACTGTTTTGCTTAAAAAAGGGATAATAAGACTTAGTCTTAAAATTATATTGAAAACAATCAGTTTCAAGCCACTGATTGGAGTTCATAGCAATGGTAAACATTTGATATTTGTGAAATACACAAAAAAAAGTAAAGATTTTTTTCCATCACAAAATGTTCCGTATTTACTCATTTTGTCACTCAAAACCGAAGTTCTTTGAGATTCAGTGGATACAATCATTCTTAAAGAGATCAAGTTCTTAATTTTCTGCATCTGCAGAAATACGGTCTGATTGAAATCCCAAAGAATACTACGTAGGATAGCATCTAATTATTATCTCTTAATTAAATGATTGATCTGATAAATCCAGTGTCCAAAGCACTTCAAACTTCTGCAGTTTAAAGTGTTTTGGACACTGCAGAAATTGATGCTGGTTCACAACTAATGTAGCCTCTTTTTAACCACCAAACACTTGTTAAATCTCTGCCATTTTTATCCTCTTTTAGTGACCAAGTTCAAATGATTATTTAAAAAAAAAAAAAAAAAAAAAACATGCCGTTCTCCAGCATAGGCTACAAGTTAGAATACCGCAGTGTGAGCATAGATGTTCATGGTTATTTTTGGCGGAAATGAATATCATTGCCCAGCATGTGAAAAAGTTATGTTTTATCTATAGAGCAGGAATCCAGAAATATGTGAAAAAAGTAAATAAAAACACAAACAAAATATAAAACTGACTTTTGATCAACTGTTTTCTCAACTTTCAAATTACATAATACAAAAAATCAAAGACCAAAATTGGGGCACTGCACTATGTGCAGCACACCAAAACTGGTACACTGCACACCATGCACAGTAGACCAGAAAAAAATGACAGAATTATAAAACAGTGACATCCTATGTATAACAAAAGAGCATAAGCTCATCGAGGATACAAGTGTAACAATTACACACAGCATAATAGTACACAAAAATATTGATAATATACACAGAGAATAATATACAGTATGTGTGTATATATATGTAATAAATTTTTTAACTTGGGGATATTGTATATTAGGATCTTATTGTGCTATCTTCTATCGAAGGTCAGCGACCATCTTGGCGAACAAACTGCGCTCTTGTGCTAATCTGAGCAGTTGTGCACTGCTCTTTCCTGTCCACGTCTTGATGTTGTCAAACCATGATATTCTTTTTCTTCCTCTAGTTCCTTTGCCATCAATTCTTCCTACCAAAATAGTTTGTAGAAGTTGGTATTTGCTGTTTCTCATGATGTGTCCAAGATATGTTTTTCGTTTCTTGATTATTTGTACAAGATGTTTAGCTTTGCCAATGGATTTTAAGACATCTTCATTGGTAATTTTTTCTGTCCATGATATCTTTAGCATTCTTCTGTATAGCCACATCTCAAAGGCTTCGATTTTCTTGATGGTTGTCGCCTTCAATGTCCATGTTTCAACTCCATAGAGCAGAATAGACCACACGTAAAATTTCAGCATTCGGCATCTGACTTCCATGTTTAGGTCTTTATTGCAGAATAGTGTTCTCATTTTCATGAAGGACTGCCGTGCAACTTCAATCCTTGTCTTTATATCTATTTCTGGATCCCACCGTTCATTAAGCCAGCAACCAAGATATTTATATCTTGACACTTGATCAATATTTTTCCCATTGAGTGTCAGTTTCATTGATGAGGCTGGATGTTTGCTGATGATCATGTATTTTGTCTTGTTGATGTTTATATTTATTCCCATTCTTTGGCTTTCTATGTATACTCTGTCAACGAGTTTTTGGAGATCCATAATGTTATCTGCAATTAGCACGGTGTCATCTGCATATCGTAGGTTGTTAACAATCTTTCCATTTATTGTGATTCCCTCTGGACATTCTTCCAATGCTTTTCTAAAGATTACCTCTGCATATATGTTGAACAGGAGTGGTGAGAGCACACATCCTTGTCTCACTCCTCTTTTGATGTTAATATCACTGGTGGTAATGTTGTCTAATTGAACGGTAGCTGACTGATTCCAATACAGATTTGTTATTAGTCTTATGTCTTGTTCGTCTAGCCTTATTTGTTGAAGGATTTCTATTAAGTTGGTGTGTCTGACTTTGTCGAATGCTTTTTCAAAATCTATGAAACACATAAAGACAGATTTCTGTTTTTCTATGCATTTTTGTATCAATATTTGGGTACAGAAAAGGGCCTCTCTAGTACCAAAACCAGTCCGAAAGCCGAATTGTGTTTCACTTAGAGTTTCTTCACTTTTTCTATAAATGCGATTCTGAATTAATGTCGTTAGAACGCGCTGTTATCGAACTAATGTTGAATTTTTTAAAAATTTGCATATCACACGATTAAGTTCTTATTAGCGCAGTTTGATAGATAACACTGCCTATATAAAAAGTTTCATATCGCTGGAAGCATTTTCAACCGAGTATCAGCGTATTCGTATTGTAAGAGTGAAAAAAAGCAGATTTTGACCAAAAAACACGAAAAAATTCACTTTTTGCAAAATTTCACGGAAACGTTATTTTCGTGTTTTACACACACAAACGCTATCAAATGTGAAGCTATTTGAGTGTATTTAAGTATATTTCTTTATACGGCACATAAATTAACGCAGAGGTTGTTAAAGAAACCAGCAATACATAGTGTAGTGCTTCATACCTTGTTTGGACATTGTGTCGTTAGAGGGCGATGTTAGCGAACTAATGTTGAATTTTTTAAAAATTTGCATATCACCCGATTAAATTCTTATTAGCACAGTTTGATAGATAGCACTGCCCTATGGCTATATAAAACGTTTCTTATCGCTGGAAGCATTTTTCAGCAAGTTTCAGCGTATTCGTGCTGTAAATGTGAAAACAAGCAGATTTTGACTAAAAAAACGAAAAAATTCGCTTTCTGCAAAATTTCACGGAAACGTTATTTTCGTGATTTACACACACAAACGCTATCAAATGAAACTATTTGAGTGTATTGAAGTATATTTCCTTATATGGCACATAATTTAACGCAGGGTTGTTAAAGAAACCAGCAATACATAGTATAGTGCTTTCTACCTTTTTTGGCATTATGTGGATAGAGGGCGCTGCTATCGAACTAATGTTGAATTTTTTAAAAATTTGCATATCACCCGATTAAGTTCTTATTAGCGCAGTTTGATAGATAGCACTGCCCTATGCCTATATAAAAAGTTTCACATCGCTGGAAGCATTTTCCAGCGAGTATCAGCGTATTCGTGCTGTAAGAGCGAAAACAAGCAGATTTTGACTAAAAAAAATTCACTTTTTGCAAAATTTCACGGAAACGTTATTTTTGTGTTGTTTTACACACACAAACGCTATCAAATGAAGCTATTTGATTGTATATAAGTATATTTCGTTATATGGCACATAATTTAACGCAGAGGTTGTTAAAGAAACCAGCAATACATAGTCTTTGCACTCTTTATACTACTGTGGAATCTTTTATTTATCAGTATGTAATCAATTTGATTTCTGACAATATTATGTTGGTTATCTTGAGGCGATTTCCAAGTGGACAGTCTTCTTGGTGGAAGTTTAAATCAGGTATTTGCTATTGTTAGATCTTCTTCCTGACAGAATTGGACTAGGCGATCTCCTCTGTCATTTCTGGTGGCTAAGCCATGTTCGCCAACAATTTCTCCATTACCCCCTCTTCCCACTTTTGCATTGAAGTCACACATCACTATATTTATATCATGTTTCTTTGTTAGGTTTTTAATCTCTTTTAGGTGTTCATAAAACTTCAACATCTTCACTTTTGTCAGCTGTGGGTGCATAAGCTTGGATGATATTTATGTTAACGGGGTTTCCCTTAAGTTGAAACAGCATTATCCTTTCAGAAAATGGAATCCAATTTATTACTGATTTATTGATTGCTTCATCTACTATTACAGCTACACCATGTCGATGTTTGTTCTCATCATTCCCAGAGTAATATATTGTCATATTATCTTGTTGACACTTTCCAGATCCTGGCCATCTTGTCTCGCAAATTCCCAAAATCCGGATGCCCAGCCTCTTCATTTCTATTGTGGCATTTCTTAATTTGCCAGCTTCATACAGAGTTCTGACATTCCATGTCGCAATTTTAAAAGCGGACACCATTTTGAGCCCAGAGATTCTTCGCACCCCTGTCCCATTTAAGGGACGCCGGGAACTTGGGGCCAATTGTAAGGGTTTGCTCGCCATGGTGGTTGTTCTGGAGATAAGATAGAGCAGTAGTGTCTCCGTTTGCTTTCTGCTCAGCAGTATTACAGACGTACACAATATAATCATATTGCCATCTGCAAATCTCTTATCAAAAGCTTTTCCGTCATCATTTGGATTCAACTTTGTGTCAGTACTGACAACGCTGCTTCCCAATGTCAGGGGCGGTGACCCCAGCAGGTACTTATTTAATGGCGACACTACTCGCCATGTCACAGAGTTGTCGTTGGGCTTTGTGAGGTTTTAAGTGAGACACAGTTGCCACTTCTGCTCCCCCACGCCCTGATAGCTCAGTCGCTGTTGGTCCATGGCTGCTTATTTGCCATATTGCTCTGCTTATATCGCAGCTAACCTCCATATCTGAAGGCTGTTCCGCGATCTGCCACCTGGGGATGCACCCGGTAGTAGTCAGCTCTGCCACCGGTATATAGGCATAGGGCAGTGCTATCTATCAAACTGCGCTAATAAGAACTTAATCGGGTGATATGCAAATTTTTAAAAAATTCAACATTAGTTCGATAACAGCGCCCTCTAACGACATAATGTCCGAACAAGGTATAATGCACTACACTATGGATTGCTGGTTTCTTTAACAACCTCTGTGTAAAATATGTGCCATATAACGAAATATACTTAAATACACTAAAATAGATTCATTTGATAGCGTTTGTGTGTGTAAAACAAGAAAATAACGTTTCCGTGAAATTTTGCAAAAAGTGAATTCTTTCGTGTTTTCTAGTCAAAATTTGCTTGTTTTCACACTTATTTTGCAAAAAGTGAATTTTTTCGTGTTTTTTAGTCAAAATCTGCTTGTTTTCACTCTAACAGAATACGCTGGAAAACGATTCCAGCGATATGAAACTTTTAATATAGGCATAGGGCAGTGCTATCTATCAAACTGCGCTAATAATAACCTAATCGGGTGATATGCAAATTTTTAAAAAATTCAACATGTATTGCTGGTTTCTTTAACAACCTCTGCGTAAAATTATAGAAAATGTAAAATAAAAAAATATACTTAAATACACTTAAATAGCTTCATTTGATAGCGTTTGTGTGTGTACAACACGAAAATAACGTGTCCGTGAAATTTTGCAAAAAGTGAATTTTTTCGTATTTTTTATTCAAAATCTGCTTCTTTTCACTCATACAGAACGAATACGCTGATAATCGCTGGAAAATGCTTCCAGCGATATGAAACTTTTTATGTAGCACAGGGCAGTGCTATCTATCAAACTGCGCTAATAAGAACTTCATCGGGTGATATGCAATTTTTTTTAAAATTCAATATTAGTTCGATAACAGCGCCCTCTAACGACATAATGTCCAAACAAATAATAAAGCACTATACTATGCATTGTTGGTTTCTTTAACAACCTCTGCGATAAAATATGTGCCATATAATGAAATATACATAAATACACTCAAATAGCTTCATTTGATAGCGTTTGTGTGCATAAAACACGAAAATAACGTTTCCGTGAAATTTTGCAAAAAGTGAAATTTTTTGTGTTTTTTAGTCAAAATCTGCTTGTGTTCACTCATACAGAACGAATACGCCGATACTCGCTGGAAAATGCTAACAGCAATATGAATCTTTTTCTATAGCATAGGGCAGAGATATCTTTCAAACTGCGCTAATAAGAACTTAATTGGGTGATATGCAAATTTTTGAAAAATTCAACATTAGTTCGATAACAGCGCCCTCTAACGACATAATGTCAAAAAAGGTAAAAAACACTATACTATGTATTGCTGGTTTCTTTAACAACCTCTGCGTTAAATTATGTGCCATATAACGAAATATACTTAAATGCACTCAAATAGCTTCATTTGATAGCGTTTGTGTGTGTAAAACACGAAAATAACGTTTCCGTGAAATTTTGCAAAAAGTGAATTTTTTCGTGTTTTTTAGTCAAAATCTGCTTGTTTTCACATTTACAGCACGAATACAGTGAAACTCGCTGGAAAATGCTTACAGCGATATGAAACTTTTTATATAGGCATAGGGCAGAGGTATCTATCAAACTGCGCTAATAAGAACTTAATCGGGTGATATGTAAATTTTTAAAAATTTCAAAATTAGTTCGATAACAGCGCACTCTAACGACATAATGTGCAAACAAGGTATAAAGCAATATACTATGTATTGGTGGTTTCTTTAACAACCTCTGCGTCAAATTATGTGCCATACAACGAAATATACTTAATTACACTCAAATGGCTTCATTTGATAGCGTTTGTATGTGTAAAACACGAAAATAACGTTTCCGTGAAATTTTGCAAAAATTCAATTTTTTCGTGTTTTTTAGTCAAAATCTGCTTCTTTTCACATTTACAGCACGAATACGCTGAAACTCGCTGGTAAATGCTTCCAGCGATATGAAACTTTTTATATAGGCATAGGGCAGTGTTATGTATCAAACTGCGCTAATAAGGACTTAATCGGGTGATAGGCAAATTTTTAAAAAATTCAACATTAGTTCGATTACAGCGCCCTCTACCGACATAATGTCTAAATAAGGTATAAAGCACTACACTATGTATTGCTGGTTTCTTTAACAACTTCTGCGTTAAATTATGTGAATATAACGAAATATACTTAAATACACTCAAATAGCTTCATTTGATAGCGTGTTTGAGTGTAAAAAACGAAAATAACGTTCCCGTGAAATTTTGCAAAAAGTGAATTTTTTCGTGTTTTTTCGTCAAAATCTGCTTCTTTTCAATCTTACAGCACGAATACGCTGATGCTCTCTGGAAAATGCTTTCAGCGATATGAAACTTTTTATATAGGCATAGGGAAATGCTATCGATCAAACTGCGCTAATAAGAACTTAATCGGTGATATGCAAATTTTAAAAAAATTCAACATTAGTTCGATAACAGCGCCCTCTAACGACATAATGTCCAAACAAGGTATAAAGCACTATACTATGTATTGCTTGTTTCTTTAACAACTCTGCGTTAAATTGTGTGCTATATAACGAAATATACTTAACTACACTCAAATGGCTTCATTTGTTAGCGTTTGTGTGTGTAAAACACGAAAATAAGGGTTCCGTGAAATTTTGCAAAAAGTGAATTTTTTCGTGTTTTTTAGTCAAAATCTGCTTGTTTTCACTCGTACATCACGAATACGCTGAAACTCGTTGGAAAATGCTTCCGGCGATATGAAACTTTTTATATAGGCATAGGGCAGTGCTATCTATCAAATTGCGCTAATGAGAACTTATTCGGGTGATATGCAAATTTTTAAAAAATCAACATTAGTTCGATAACAGCGCCCTCTAACGACAATGTGCAAACAAAGTATAAAGCACTATACTATGTATTGCTGGTTTCTTTAACAACTTCTGCGTTAAATTATGTTCTATATAACGAAATATACTTAGATACACTCAAATAGCTTCATTTGATAGCGTTTGTGTGTGTAAAACCCAAAAATAACGTTTCCGTGAAATTTTGCAAAAAGTGAATTTTTTCGTGTTTTTTAGTCAAAATCTGCTTGTTTTCACTCTTACCGCACGAATACGCTGATACTCGCTGGAAAATACTTCCAGCGATATCAATCTTTTTATATAGGCATAGGGCAGTACTATCTCTCAAAGTCCGCTAATAAGAACTTAATCGGGTGATATGCACATTTTTAAAAAATTCAACATTAGTTCGATAACAACGCCCTCTAACGACATAATGTCCAAACAAGGTATAAAGCAATATAATATGTATTGCTGGTTTCTTTACAAACTCTGCGTTAAATTATGTGCTATATAACGAAATATACTTAAATACACTCCAATCGCTTCATTTGATAGCGTTTGTGTGTGTAAAACACGAAAATAACTTTTCCGTGAAATTTTGCAAAAAGTGAATTTTTTTCGTGTTTTTTAGTCAAAAGCTGCTTGTTTTCACTCTTACAGCACGAATACGCTGATACTCGCTGGAAATTGCTTCCAGCGATATGAAACTTTTTATATACGCATAGGTAAGTGCTAACTATCAAACTGCGCTAATAAGAACTTATTCGGGTGATATGCAAATTTTTTATTGGACATTTTGTCGTTAGAGGGCGTAGTTCGATAACAACGCCCTCTAACGACAAAATGTCCAATAGCTCTATACTATGGATTGCTGGTTTCTTTAACAACCTCTGCGTTAAATTATGTGCCATATAACGAAATATACTTAAATACACTCAAATCGCTTCATTTGATAGCGTTTGTGTGTGTAAAACAGGAAAATAACGTTTCCGTGAAATTTTGCAAAAAGTAAATTTTTTCGTGTTTTTTAGTCAAAATCTGCTTGTTTTCACTCTTACAGCTCGAACACGCTGATACTCGCTGGAAAATGCTTCCAGCGATATGAAACTTTTTATATAGGCATAGGGCAGTGCTATCTATCAATCTGCGCTAATAAGAACTTAATCGGGTGAAATGCAAACATTTAAAAAATTCAACATTGGTTCATAACAGCGCCCTCTAACGACATAATGTCCAAACAAAGTATAAAGCACTATACTATGTATTGCTGGTTTCTTTAACAAACTCTGCGTTAAATTATGTGCCATATAACGAAATATACTTAAATACACACAAATGGCTTCATTTGACAGCGTTTGTGTGTGTAAAACACGAAAATAACGTTTCCGTGAAATTTTGCAAAAATTGAATTTTTTCGTGTTTTTAGTCAAAATCTGCTTGTTTTTACTCTTAGAGCACGAATACGCTGAAACCCGCTTTAAAATGCTTCCAGCGATATGAAACGTTTTATATAGGCATAGGGCAGTGCTATCTATCAAACTGCGCTAATAAGAACTTTATCGGGTGATATGTAAATTTTTTAAAAATTCAACATTAGTTCGATAACAGCGCCCTCTAACGACATAATATCCAAACAAGGTATAAAGCACTATACTATGTATTGCTTGTTTCTTTAACAACCGCTGCATTAAATTATGTGCCATATAACGAAATATACTTAATTACACTCAAATAGCTTCATTTTCTAGCGTTTGTGTGTGTAAAACACGAAAATAAAGTTTCCGTGAAATTTTGCAAAGAGTGAATTTTTTGGTGTTTTTTAGTGAAAATCTGCTTGTTTTCACTCTTACCGACGAATACGCTGATACTCGCTGGAAAATGCTTCCAGCAATATGAAACTTTTTATATAGGCATAGGGCAGTACTATCTATCAAAGTCCGCTAATAAGAACTTAATCGGGTGATATGCAAATTTTTAAAAAATTCAACATTAGTTTGATAACAGCTCCCTCTAACGCCATAATGTCCAAACATGGTATAAAGCACTATACTATGTATTGCTTGTTTCTTTAACAACCGCTGCATTAAATTATGTGCCATATAACGAAATATACTTAAATACACTCAAATAGCTTCATTTGATAACGTTTGTGTGTGTAAAACACGAAATTAACATTTCCGTGATATTTTGCAAAAAGTGAATTTTTTCGTGTTTTTTAGTCAAAATCTGCTTGTTTTCACTCTTACAGCACGAATACGCTGATAATCGCTGGAAAATGCTTCCAGCGATATGAAACTTTTTATATAGTCATAGGGCAGAGCTATCTATCAAACTGCGCTAATAAGAACTTAATCGTTTGATATGCAAATTTTTAAAAAATTCAACATTAGTTCGATAACAGCTCCCTCTAACGACATAATGTCCAAACATGGTATAAAGCACTATACTATGTATTGCTAGTTTCTTTAGCAACCTCTGCGTTAAATTATGTGCCATATAACGAAATATATTTCAATACATTCAAATAGCTTCATTTGATAGCGTTTGTGTGTGTAAAACATGAAAATAACGTTTCCGTGATATTTTGCAAAAAGTCAATTTTTTCGTGTTTTTTAGTCAAAAACTGCTTGTTTTCACTCTTACAGTACGAATAGGCTGATACTCGCTGGAAAATGCTTCCAGCGATATGAAACTTTTTATATAGGCATAGGGCAGAGCTATCTATCAAACTGCGCTACTAAGAACTTAATCGGATGATATGCAAATTTTTAAAAAATTCAACACTAGTTCGATAACAGCGCCCTCTAACTACATAATGTCGGAACAAGGTATAAAGAAATATACTATGAATTGCTGTTTTCTTAAACAACCTCTGTGTAAATTTATGTGCCATATAACGAAATATACTTAAATACACTCAAATAGCTTCATTTGATAGCGTTTGTGTGTGTAAAACACGAAATTAACATTTCCGTGAAATATTGCAAAAAGTGAATTTTTTTGTGTTTGATAGTCATAATCTGATAATCGCTGGAAAATGCTTCCAGCGATATGAAACTTTTTATATAGTCATAGGGCAGAGCTATCTATCAAACTGCACTAATAAGAACTTAATCGGGTGATATGGAAATTTTTAAAAAATTCAACGTTAGTTCGATAACAGCGCCCTCTGCCGACATAATGTGCAAACAAGGTATAAAGCAATATACTATGTATTGGTGGTTTCTTTAACAACCTCTGCGTCAAATTATGTGCCATACAACGAAATATACTTAATTACACTCAAATGGCTTCATTTGATAGCGTTTGTGTGTGTAAAACACGAAAATAACGTTTCCGTGAAATTTTGCAAAAATTCAATTTTTTCGTGTTTTTTAGTCAAAATCTGCTTCTTTTCACATTTACAGCACGAATACGCTGAAACTCGCTGGTAAATGCTTCCAGCGATATGAAACTTTTTATATAGGCATAGGGCAGTGTTATGTATCAAACTGCGCTAATAAGGACTTAATCGGGTGATAGGCAAATTTTTAAAAAATTCAACATTAGTTCGATTACAGCGCCCTCTACCGACATAATGTCTAAACAAGGTATAAAGCACTACACTATGTATTGCTGGTTTCTTTAACAACTTCTGCGTTAAATTATGTGAATATAACGAAATATACTTAAATACACTCAAATAGCTTCATTTGATAGCGTGTTTGAGTGTAAAAAACGAAAATAACGTTCCCGTGAAATTTTGCAAAAAGTGAATTTTTTCGTGTTTTTTCGTCAAAATCTGCTTCTTTTCAATCTTACAGCACGAATACGCTGATGCTCTCTGGAAAATGCTTTCAGCGATATGAAACTTTTTATATAGGCATAGGGAAATGCTATCGATCAAACTGCGCTAATAAGAACTTAACCGGTGATATGCAAATTTAAAAAAAATTCAACATTAGTTCGATAACAGCGCCCTCTAACGACATAATGTCCAAACAAGGTATAAAGCACTATACTATGTATTGCTTGTTTCTTTAACAACTCTGCGTTAAATTGTGTGCTATATAACGAAATATACTTAACTACACTCAAATGGCTTCATTTGATAGCGTTTGTGTGTGTAAAACACGAAAATAAGGGTTCCTTGAAATTTTGCAAAAAGTGAATTTTTTTGTGTTTTTTAGTCAAAATCTGCTTGTTTTCACTCGTACATCACGAATACGCTGAAACTCGTTGGAAAATGCTTCCGGCGATATGAAACTTTTTATATAGGCATAGGGCAGTGCTATCTATCAAATTGCGCTAATGAGAACTTATTCGGGTGATATGCAAATTTTTAAAAAATCAACATTAGTTCGATAACAGCGCCCTCTAACGACAATGTGCAAACAAAGTATAAAGCACTATACTATGTATTGCTGGTTTATTTAACAACTTCTGCGTTAAATTATGTTCTATATAACGAAATATACTTAAATACACTCAAATAGCTTCATTTGATAGCGTTTGTGTGTGTAAAACCCAAAAATAACGTTTCCGTGAAATTTTGCAAAAAGTGAATTTTTTCGTGTTTTTTAGTCAAAGTCTGCTTGTTTTCACTCTTACCGCACGAATACGCTGATACTCGCTGGAAAATACTTCCAGCGATATCAATCTTTTTATATAGGCATAGGGCAGTACTATCTCTCAAAGTCCGCTAATAAGAACTTAATCGGGTGATATGCAAATTTTTAAAAAATTCAACCTTCGTTCTATAACAGTGCCCTGTAACGACATGATGTCAAAAAAGGTATAAAGCACTATACTGTGTATTGCTGGTTTCTTTAACAACCTCTGCGTCAAATTATGTGCCATACAACGAAATATACTTAATTACACTCAAATGGATTCATTTGATAGCGTTTGTGTGTGTAAAATACGAAAATAACGTTTCCGTGAAATTTTGCAAAAATTCAATTTTTTCGTGTTTTTTAGTCAAAATCTGCTTCTTTTCACTCTTACAGCACGAATACGCTGATACTCGCTGAAAAATGCTTCCAGCGATATGAAACGTTTTATATAGGCATAGGGCAATGCTACCTATCAAACTGCGCTAATACGAACTTAATCGAGTGATATGCAAATTTTTTAAAAATTCAACATTAGTTCGATAACAGCGCCCTCTAACGACATAATGTCCAAACAAGGTATAAAGCACTACACAATGTATTGCTGGTTTCTTTAACAACTTCTGCATTAAATATGTGCCAAATAACGAAATATACTTAAATACACTCAAATAGCTTCATTTGATAGCGTTTTTAAGTGGAAAACACGAAAATAACGTTTCCGTGAAATTTTGCAAAAATGAATTTTTTCGTGTTTTTTAGTCAAAATCTGCTTGTTTTCACTCTTACCGCAGGAATACGCTGATACACGCTGGAAAATGCTTCCAGCGATATGAAAATTTTTATTTAGGCATAGGGCAGTGCTAACTATCAAACTGCGCTAATAAGAACTTATTCGGGTGATATGCAAATTTTTAAAAAATTCAACGTTAGTTCGATAACAGCTCCCTCTAACGACATAATGTCCAAACAAGGTATAAAGCACTATACTATGTATTGCTGGTTTCTTTAACAAATCTGCGTTAAATTATGTGCTATGTAACGAAATATACTTAAATACACTCAAATCGTTTCATTTGAGAGCGTTTGTTGTGTAAAACACGAAAATAACGTTTCTGTGAAATTTTGGAAAAAGTGAATTTTTTTCGTGTTTTTTAGTCAAAATCTGTTTGTTTTCACTCTTACCGCTCAAATACGCTGATACTCGCTGGAAAATGCTTCCAGCGATATGAAACTTTTTATTTAGGCATAGGGCAGTACTATCTATCAAAGTCCGCTAATAAGAACTTAATAGGGTGATATGTAAATTTTTAAAAAATTCAACATTAGTTGGATTACAGCGCCCTCTAACGACATAATGTCCAAACAAGGTATAAAGCACTATACTATGTATTGCTTGTTTCTTTAACAACCTCTGCGTTAAATTATGTGCCATATAACGAAATATACTAAAATACACTCAAATAGCTTCATTTGATAGCGTTTTTGAGTTAAAACACGAAAATAACGTTTTCGTGAAATCTTGCAAAAAGTGAATTTTTTCGTGTTTTTTAGTCAAAATCTGCTTGTTTTCACTCTTACAGCACGAATACGCTGAAAGTCGTTGGAAAATGCTCCAAGCGATATGATAATTTTTATATAGGCATAGGGAAATGCTATCGATCAAACTGCGCTAATAAGAACTTAATCGGGTGATATGCAAATTTTTAAAAAATTCAACGTTAGTTCGATAACAGCGCCCTCTGCCGACATAATGTCCAAACAAGGTATAAAGCAATATACTATGTATTGCTGGTTTCTTTAACAACTCTGCGTTAAATTATGTGCTATATAACGAAATATACTTAACTACACTCAAATAGCTTCATTTGATAGCGTTTGTGTGTGTAAAACACGAAAATAAGGTTTCCGTGAAATTTTGCAAAAAGTGAATTTTTTCGTGTTTTTTAGTCAAATTCTGCTTCTTTTCACTCTTACAGCACGAATACGCTGATACTCGCTGGAAAATGCTTCCAGCGAAATGAATCTTTTTATATAGTCATAAGGCAGTACTATCTATCAAAGTCAGCTAAAAAGAACTTAATCGGGTGATATGCAAATTTTTAAAAAATTCAACCTTAGTTCGATAACAGCGCCCTGTAACGACATGATGTCAAAAAAGGTATAAAGCACTATACTGTGTATTGCTGGTTTCTTTAACAACCTCTGCGTCAAATTATGTGCCATACAACGAAATATACTTAATTACACTCAAATGGCTTCATTTGATAGCGTTTGTGTTTGTAAAATACGAAAATAACGTTTCCGTGAAATTTTGCAAAAATTCAATTTTTTCGTGTTTTTTAGTCAAAATCTGCTTCTTTTCACTCTTACAGCATGAATACACTGATACTCGCTGAAAAATGCTTCCAGCGATATGAAACGTTTTATATAGGCATAGGGCAGTGCTACCTATCAAACTGTGCTAATAAGAACTTAATCGAGTGATATGCAAATTTTTTAAAAATTCAACATTAGTTCGATAACAGCGCCCTCTAACGACATAATGTCCAAACAAGGTATAAAGCACTACACAATGTATTGCTGGTTTCTTTAACAACTTCTGCATTAAATTATGTGCCATATAACGAAATATACTTAAATACACTCAAATAGCTTCATTTGATAGCGTTTTTGAGTGGAAAACACGAAAATAACGTTACCGTGAAATTTTGCAAAAAGTCAATTTTTTCGTGTTTTTTAGTCAAAAGCTGCTTATTTCCACTCTTACAGCACGAATACGCTGATACTCGCTGGAAAATGATCCGAGCGATATGAAACTTTTTATATAGGCATAGGGCAGTGCTATCTTTAAAACAGCGCTAATAAGAACTTAATCGACTGATATGCAAATTTTTATAAAATTCAACATTTGTTCGATAACAGCGCCCTCTAACGACATAATGTCAAAAAAGGTATAAAGCACTATACTGTGTATTGCTGGTTTCTTTAACAACCTCTGCGTTAAATTATGTGCCATATACCGAAATTTACTTAAATACACTCAAATAGCTTCATTTGATATCGTTTGTGTGTGTAAAACACGAAAATAACGTTTCCGTGAAAATTTGCAAAAAGTCAGTTTTTTCGTGTTTTTTATTCAAAATCTGCTTTTCACATTTACAGCACGAACACGCTGAAACTCGCTTCCAGCGATATGAAACTTTTTATATAGGCATAGGGCAGTGCTATCTATCAAATTGCCCTAATAAGAACTTATTCGGTTGATATGCAAATTTTTAAAAAATTCAAAATTATTTCAATGACATCGGCCTCTAACGACATAATGTCCAAACAAGTTATAAAGCACTATACTATGTATTGCTGGTTTCTTTAACAACCTGTGCGTTAAATTATGTGCCATGTAACGAAATATACTTAAATACACTCAAATAGCTTCATTTCAGATAGCGTTTGTGTGTGGAAAACACGAAAATAACGTTTCGTGAAATTTTGCAAAAAGTGAATTTTTTAGTGTTTTTTTGTCAAAATCTGCTTCTTTTCTCTCTTACAGCACGAATTCGCTGATACTCGCAGAAAAATGCTTCCAGCGATATGAAACTTTTTATATAGTCATAGGGCAGCGCTATCTATTAAACTGTGCTAATAACAACTTATTCGGGTGATATGCAAATTTTTTAAAAATTCAAATTTAGTTCGATAACAGCGCACTCTAACGACATAATGTCCAAACAAGTTATGAAGAACTACACAAGGTATTGCTGGGTTCTTTAACAACTTCTGCATTAAATTATGTGCCATGTATCGATATATACTTAAATACACTCAAATAGCTTCATTTGATAGCGTTTCTGTGTGTAAAACACGAAAATAACGTTTCCGTGAAATTTTGCAAAAAGTGAAGTTTTTTGTGTTTTTTAGTCAAAATCTGCTTCTTTTCACTCTTACAGCACGAATACGCTGATACTCGCTGGAAAATGCTTCCAGCGAAATGAAACTTTTTATATAGTCATAGGGCAGTACTATCTATCAAAGTCCGCTAATAAGAACTTAATAGGGTGATATGCAAATTTTTAAAAAAATCAACATTAGTTCGATAACAGCGCCCTCTAACGACATAATGTCCAAACAAGGTATAAAACACTATACTATGTATTGCTGGTTTCTTTAACAACCTCTGCGTTAAATTATGTGCTATATAAAGAAATATACTTAAATACACTCAAATAGCTTCATTTGAGGAGTTTGTGTGTGTAAAACACGAAAATAACGTTTCCGTGAAATTTTGCAAAAAGTGAATTTTTTCATGTTTTTTAGTCAAAAGCTGCTTCTTTTCACTCTTACAGTACGAACACGCTGAAACTCTCTTGAAGATGCTTCCAGCGATATGAAACTATTTATATAGGCAGTGTTATCTATCAAACTGCGCTAATAAGAACTTAATCGGGTGAAATGCAAATGTTTAAAAAATTCAACATTAGTTCGATAACAGCGCCCTCTAACGACATAATGTCAAAAAAGGTATAAAGCACTGTACTATGTATTGCTGGTTTCTTTAACAACCTCTGCGTTAAATTTTGAGCTAAATAACGAAATATACTTAAATACACTCAAATATCTTCACTTGATAGCGTTTGTGTGTGTAAAACACGAAAATAACGTTTCCGTGAAATTTTGCAAAAAGTCAATTTTTTCGTGTTTTTTAGTCAAAAGCTGCTTGTTTTCTCTCTTACAGCACCAATACGCTGATACTCGCTGGAAAATGATCCGAGCGATATGAAACTTTTTATATAGGCATAGCGCAGAGTTATCTATTAAACTGCGCTAATAAGAACTCAATCGGGTGATATGCAAATTTTTAAAAAATTCAACATTAGTTCGATAACAGCGCCCTCTAACGACATAATGTCAAAACAAGGTAGAAAGCACTACACTATGTATTGCTGGTTTCTTTAACAACCTCTGCGTTAAATTATGTGCCATATAACGAAATATACTTAAATACACTCAAATAGCTTCATTAGATAGCGTTTGTGTGTGTAAAACACGAAAATAACGTTTTCGTGAAATTTTGCAAAAAGTCAATTTTTTCGTGTTTTTTAGTCAAAAGCTGCATGTTTCCACTCTTACAGCACGAATACGCTGATACTCGCTGGAAAATGATCCGAGCGATTTGAAACTTTTTATATAGGCATAGGGCAGTGTTATCTATCAAACTGCGCTAATAAGAACTCAATCGGGTGATATGCAAATTTTTAAAAAATTCAACATTAGTTCGATAACAGCGCCCTCTAACGACATAATGTCCAAACAAGGTAGAAAGCACTATACTGTGTATTGCAGGTTTCTTTAACAACCTCTGCGTTAAATTATGTGCTATATAACGAAATATACTTAAATACACTCAAATAGCTTCATTAGATAGCGTTTGTGTGTGTAAAACACGAAAATAACGTTTTCGTGAAATTTTGCAAAAAGTCAATTTTTTCGTGTTTTTTAGTCAAAAGCTGCTTATTTCCACTCTTACAGCACGAATACGCTGATACTCGCTGGAAAATGATCCGAGCGATATGAAACTTTTTATATAGGCATAGGGCAGTTATCTATCAAACTGCGCTAATAAGAACTCAATCGGGTGATATGCAAATTTTTAAAAAATTCAACATTAGTTCGATAACAGCGCCCTCTAACGACATAATGTCCAAACAAGGTAGAAAGCACTATACTGTGTATTGCTGGTTTCTTTAACAACCTCTGCGTTAAATTATGTGCCATATAACGAAATATACTTAAATACACTCAAATAGCTTCATTAGATAGCGTTTGTGTGTGTAAAACACGAAAATAACGTTTTCGTGAAATTTTGCAAAAAGTCAATTTTTTCGTGTTTTTTAGTCAAAAGCTGCTTATTTCCACTCTTACAGCACGAATACGCTGATACTCGCTGGAAAATGATCCGAGCGATATGAAACTTTTTATATAGGCATAGGGCAGTGTTATCTATCAAACTGCGCTAATAAGAACTCAATCGGGTGATATGCAAATTTTTAAAAAATTCAACATTAGTTCGATAACAGCGCCCTCTAACGACATAATGTCAAACAAGGTAGAAAGCACTATACTGTGTATTGCTGGTTTCTTTAACAACCTCTGCGTTAAATTATGTGCCATATAACGAAATATACTTAAATACACTCAAATAGCTTCATTAGATAGCGTTTGTGTGTGTAAAACACGAAAATAACGTTTTCGTGAAATTTTGCAAAAAGTCAATTTTTTCGTGTTTTTTAGTCAAAAGCTGCTTGTTTCCACTCTTACAGCACGAATACGCTGATACTCGCTGGAAAATGATCCGAGCGATATGAAACTTTTTATATAGGCATAGGGCAGTGTTATCTATCAAACTGCGCTAATAAGAACTCAATCGGGTGATATGCAAATTTTTAAAAAATTCAACATTAGTTCGATAACAGCGCCCTCTAACGACATAATGTCCAAACAAGGTAGAAAGCACTATACTGTGTATTGCTGGTTTCTTTAACAACCTCTGCGTTAAATTATGTGCCATATAACGAAATATACTTAAATACACTCAAATAGCTTCATTAGATAGCGTTTGTGTGTGTAAAACACGAAAATAACGTTTTCGTGAAATTTTGCAAAAAGTCAATTTTTTCGTGTTTTTTAGTCAAAAGCTGCTTGTTTCCACTCTTACAGCACGAATACGCTGATACTCGCTGGAAAATGATCCGAGCGATATGAAACTTTTTATATAGGCATAGGGCAGTGTTATCTATCAAACTGCGCTAATAAGAACTCAATCGGGTGATATGCAAATTTTTAAAAAATTCAACATTAGTTCGATAACAGCGCCCTCTAACGACATAATGTCCAAACAAGGTAGAAAGCACTATACTGTGTATTGCTGGTTTCTTTAACAACCTCTGCGTTAAATTATGTGCCATATAACGAAATATACTTAAATACACTCAAATAGCTTCATTAGATAGCGTTTGTGTGTGTAAAACACGAAAATAACGTTTTCGTGAAATTTTGCAAAAAGTCAATTTTTTCGTGTTTTTTAGTCAAAAGCTGCTTGTTTCCACTCTTACAGCACGAATACGCTGATACTCGCTGGAAAATGATCCGAGCGATATGAAACTTTTTATATAGGCATAGGGCAGTGTTATCTATCAAACTGCGCTAATAAGAACTCAATCGGGTGATATGCAAATTTTTAAAAAATTCAACATTAGTTCGATAACAGCGCCCTCTAACGACATAATGTCCAAACAAGGTAGAAAGCACTATACTGTGTATTGCTGGTTTCTTTAACAACCTCTGCGTTAAATTATGTGCCATATAACGAAATATACTTAAATACACTCAAATAGCTTCATTAGATAGCGTTTGTGTGTGTAAAACACGAAAATAACGTTTTCGTGAAATTTTGCAAAAAGTCAATTTTTTCGTGTTTTTTAGTCAAAAGCTGCTTGTTTCCACTCTTACAGCACGAATACGCTGATACTCGCTGGAAAATGATCCGAGCGATATGAAACTTTTTATATAGGCATAGGGCAGTGTTATCTATCAAACTGCGCTAATAAGAACTCAATCGGGTGATATGCAAATTTTTAAAAAATTCAACATTAGTTCGATAACAGCGCCCTCTAACGACATAATGTCAAAACAAGGTAGAAAGCACTACACTATGTATTGCTGGTTTCTTTAACAACCTCTGCGTTAAATTATGTGCCATATAACGAAATATACTTAAATACACTCAAATAGCTTCATTAGATAGCGTTTGTGTGTGTAAAACACGAAAATAACGTTTTCGTGAAATTTTGCAAAAAGTCAATTTTTTCGTGTTTTTTAGTCAAAAGCTGCTTGTTTCCACTCTTACAGCACGAATACGCTGATACTCGCTGGAAAATGATCCGAGCGATATGAAACTTTTTATATAGGCATAGGGCAGTGTTATCTATCAAACTGCGCTAATAAGAACTCAATCGGGTGATATGCAAATTTTTAAAAAATTCAACATTAGTTCGATAACAGCGCCCTCTAACGACATAATGTCCAAACAAGGTAGAAAGCACTATACTGTGTATTGCTGGTTTCTTTAACAACCTCTGCGTTAAATTATGTGCCATATAACGAAATATACTTAAATACACTCAAATAGCTTCATTAGATAGCGTTTGTGTGTGTAAAACACGAAAATAACGTTTTCGTGAAATTTTGCAAAAAGTCAATTTTTTCGTGTTTTTTAGTCAAAAGCTGCTTGTTTCCACTCTTACAGCACGAATACGCTGATACTCGCTGGAAAATGATCCGAGCGATATGAAACTTTTTATATAGGCATAGGGCAGTGTTATCTATCAAACTGCGCTAATAAGAACTCAATCGGGTGATATGCAAATTTTTAAAAAATTCAACATTAGTTCGATAACAGCGCCCTCTAACGACATAATGTCCAAACAAGGTAGAAAGCAATATACTGTGTATTGCTGGTTTCTTTAACAACCTCTGCGTTAAATTATGTGCCATATAACGAAATATACTTAAATACACTCAAATAGCTTCATTAGATAGCGTTTGTGTGTGTAAAACACGAAAATAACGTTTTCGTGAAATTTTGCAAAAAGTCAATTTTTTCGTGTTTTTTAGTCAAAAGCTGCTTGTTTCCACTCTTACAGCACGAATACGCTGATACTCGCTGGAAAATGATCCGAGCGATATGAAACTTTTTATATAGGCATAGGGCAGTGTTATCTATCAAACTGCGCTAATAAGAACTCAATCGGGTGATATGCAAATTTTTAAAAAATTCAACATTAGTTCGATAACAGCGCCCTCTAACGACATAATGTCCAAACAAGGTAGAAAGCACTATACTGTGTATTGCTGGTTTCTTTAACAACCTCTGCGTTAAATTATGTGCCATATAACGAAATATACTTAAATACACTCAAATAGCTTCATTAGATAGCGTTTGTGTGTGTAAAACACGAAAATAACGTTTTCGTGAAATTTTGCAAAAAGTCAATTTTTTCGTGTTTTTTAGTCAAAAGCTGCTTATTTCCACTCTTACAGCACGAATACGCTGATACTCGCTGGAAAATGATCCGAGCGATATGAAACTTTTTATATAGGCATAGGGCAGTGTTATCTATCAAACTGCGCTAATAAGAACTCAATCGGGTGATATGCAAATTTTTAAAAAATTCAACATTAGTTCGATAACAGCGCCCTCTAACGACATAATGTCCAAACAAGGTAGAAAGCACTATACTGTGTATTGCTGGTTTCTTTAACAACCTCTGCGTTAAATTATGTGCCATATAACGAAATATACTTAAATACACTCAAATAGCTTCATTAGATAGCGTTTGTGTGTGTAAAACACGAAAATAACGTTTTCGTGAAATTTTGCAAAAAGTCAATTTTTTCGTGTTTTTTAGTCAAAAGCTGCTTGTTTCCACTCTTACAGCACGAATACGCTGATACTCGCTGGAAAATGATCCGAGCGATATGAAACTTTTTATATAGGCATAGGGCAGTGTTATCTATCAAACTGCGCTAATAAGAACTCAATCGGGTGATATGCAAATTTTTAAAAAATTCAACATTAGTTCGATAACAGCGCCCTCTAACGACATAATGTCCAAACAAGGTAGAAAGCACTATACTGTGTATTGCTGGTTTCTTTAACAACCTCTGCGTTAAATTATGTGCCATATAACGAAATATACTTAAATACACTCAAATAGCTTCATTAGATAGCGTTTGTGTGTGTAAAACACGAAAATAACGTTTTCGTGAAATTTTGCAAAAAGTCAATTTTTTCGTGTTTTTTAGTCAAAAGCTGCTTGTTTCCACTCTTACAGCACGAATACGCTGATACTCGCTGGAAAATGATCCGAGCGATATGAAACTTTTTATATAGGCATAGGGCAGTGTTATCTATCAAACTGCGCTAATAAGAACTCAATCGGGTGATATGCAAATTTTTAAAAAATTCAACATTAGTTCGATAACAGCGCCCTCTAACGACATAATGTCCAAACAAGGTAGAAAGCATTATACTATGTATTGCTGGTTTCTTTAACAACCTCTGCGTTAAATTATGTGCCATATAACGAAATATACTTAAATACACTCAAATAGCTTCATTAGATAGCGTTTGTGTGTGTAAAACACGAAAATAACGTTTTCGTGAAATTTTGCAAAAAGTCAATTTTTTCGTGTTTTTTAGTCAAAAGCTGCTTGTTTCCACTCTTACAGCACGAATACGCTGATACTCGCTGGAAAATGATCCGAGCGATATGAAACTTTTTATATAGGCATAGGGCAGTGTTATCTATCAAACTGCGCTAATAAGAACTCAATCGGGTGATATGCAAATTTTTAAAAAATTCAACATTAGTTCGATAACAGCGCCCTCTAACGACATAATGTCCAAACAAGGTAGAAAGCACTATACTATGTATTGCTGGTTTCTTTAACAACCTCTGCGTTAAATTATGTGCCATATAACGAAATATACTTAAATACACTCAAATAGCTTCATTAGATAGCGTTTGTGTGTGTAAAACACGAAAATAACGTTTTCGTGAAATTTTGCAAAAAGTCAATTTTTTCGTGTTTTTTAGTCAAAAGCTGCTTGTTTCCACTCTTACAGCACGAATACGCTGATACTCGCTGGAAAATGATCCGAGCGATATGAAACTTTTTATATAGGCATAGGGCAGTGTTATCTATCAAACTGCGCTAATAAGAACTCAATCGGGTGATATGCAAATTTTTAAAAAATTCAACATTAGTTCGATAACAGCGCCCTCTAACGACATAATGTCCAAACAAGGTAGAAAGCACTATACTGTGTATTGCTGGTTTCTTTAACAACCTCTGCGTTAAATTATGTGCCATATAACGAAATATACTTAAATACACTCAAATAGCTTCATTAGATAGCGTTTGTGTGTGTAAAACACGAAAATAACGTTTTCGTGAAATTTTGCAAAAAGTCAATTTTTTCGTGTTTTTTAGTCAAAAGCTGCTTGTTTCCACTCTTACAGCACGAATACGCTGATACTCGCTGGAAAATGATCCGAGCGATATGAAACTTTTTATATAGGCATAGGGCAGTGTTATCTATCAAACTGCGCTAATAAGAACTCAATCGGGTGATATGCAAATTTTTAAAAAATTCAACATTAGTTCGATAACAGCGCCCTCTAACGACATAATGTCCAAACAAGGTAGAAAGCACTATACTGTGTATTGCTGGTTTCTTTAACAACCTCTGCGTTAAATTATGTGCCATATAACGAAATATACTTAAATACACTCAAATAGCTTCATTAGATAGCGTTTGTGTGTGTAAAACACGAAAATAACGTTTTCGTGAAATTTTGCAAAAAGTCAATTTTTTCGTGTTTTTTAGTCAAAAGCTGCTTGTTTCCACTCTTACAGCACGAATACGCTGATACTCGCTGGAAAATGATCCGAGCGATATGAAACTTTTTATATAGGCATAGGGCAGTGTTATCTATCAAACTGCGCTAATAAGAACTCAATCGGGTGATATGCAAATTTTTAAAAAATTCAACATTAGTTCGATAACAGCGCCCTCTAACGACATAATGTCCAAACAAGGTAGAAAGCACTATACTGTGTATTGCTGGTTTCTTTAACAACCTCTGCGTTAAATTATGTGCCATATAACGAAATATACTTAAATACACTCAAATAGCTTCATTAGATAGCGTTTGTGTGTGTAAAACACGAAAATAACGTTTTCGTGAAATTTTGCAAAAAGTCAATTTTTTCGTGTTTTTTAGTCAAAAGCTGCTTGTTTCCACTCTTACAGCACGAATACGCTGATACTCGCTGGAAAATGATCCGAGCGATATGAAACTTTTTATATAGGCATAGGGCAGTGTTATCTATCAAACTGCGCTAATAAGAACTCAATCGGGTGATATGCAAATTTTTAAAAAATTCAACATTAGTTCGATAACAGCGCCCTCTAACGACATAATGTCCAAACAAGGTAGAAAGCACTATACTATGTATTGCTGGTTTCTTTAACAACCTCTGCGTTAAATTATGTGCTATATAACGAAATATACTTAAATACACTCAAATAGCTTCATTAGATAGCGTTTGTGTGTGTAAAACACGAAAATAACGTTTTCGTGAAATTTTGCAAAAAGTCAATTTTTTCGTGTTTTTTAGTCAAAAGCTGCTTGTTTCCACTCTTACAGCACGAATACGCTGATACTCGCTGGAAAATGATCCGAGCGATATGAAACTTTTTATATAGGCATAGGGCAGTGTTATCTATTAAACTGCGCTAATAAGAACTCAATCGGGTGATATGCAAATTTTTAAAAAATTCAACATTAGTTCGATAACAGCGCCCTCTAACGACATAATGTCAAAACAAGGTAGAAAGCACTACACTATGTATTGCTGGTTTCTTTAACAACCTCTGCGTTAAATTATGTGCCATATAACGAAATATACTTAAATACACTCAAATAGCTTCATTAGATAGCGTTTGTGTGTGTAAAACACGAAAATAACGTTTTCGTGAAATTTTGCAAAAAGTCAATTTTTTCGTGTTTTTTAGTCAAAAGCTGCTTGTTTCCACTCTTACAGCACGAATACGCTGATACTCGCTGGAAAATGATCCGAGCGATATGAAACTTTTTATATAGGCATAGGGCAGTGTTATCTATCAAACTGCGCTAATAAGAACTCAATCGGGTGATATGCAAATTTTTAAAAAATTCAACATTAGTTCGATAACAGCGCCCTCTAACGACATAATGTCCAAACAAGGTAGAAAGCACTATACTGTGTATTGCTGGTTTCTTTAACAACCTCTGCGTTAAATTATGTGCTATATAACGAAATATACTTAAATACACTCAAATAGCTTCATTAGATAGCGTTTGTGTGTGTAAAACACGAAAATAACGTTTCCGTGAAATTTTGCAAAAAGTCAATTTTTTCGTGTTTTTTAGTCAAAAGCTGCTTATTTCCACTCTTACAGCACGAATACGCTGATACTCGCTGGAAAATGATCCGAGCGATATGAAACTTTTTATTTAGGCATAGGGCAGTGTTATCTATCAAACTGCGCTAATAAGTACTCAATCGGGTGATATGCAAATTTTTAAAAAATTCAACATTAGTTCGATAACAGCGCTCTCTAACGACATAATGTCCAAACAAGGTAGAAAGCACTATACTGTGTATTGCTGGTTTCTTTAACAACCTCTGCGTTAAATTATGTGCCATATAACGAAATATACTTAAATACACTCAAATAGCTTCATTAGATAGCGTTTGTGTGTGTAAAACACGAAAATAACGTTTTCGTGAAATTTTGCAAAAAGTCAATTTTTTCGTGTTTTTTAGTCAAAAGCTGCTTGTTTCCACTCTTACAGCACGAATACGCTGATACTCGCTGGAAAATGATCCGAGCGATTTGAAACTTTTTATATAGGCATAGGGCAGTGTTATCTATCAAACTGCGCTAATAAGAACTCAATCGGGTGAGATGCAAATTTTAAAAAAATTCAACATTAGTTCGATAACAGCGCCCTCTAACGACATAATGTCCAAACAAGGTAGAAAGCACTATACTGTGTATTGCAGGTTTCTTTAACAACCTCTGCGTTAAATTATGTGCTATATAACGAAATATACTTAAATGCACTCAAATAGCTTCATTAGATAGCGTTTGTGTGTGTAAAACACGAAAATAACGTTTCCGTGAAATTTTGCAAAAAGTCAATTTTTTCGTGTTTTTTGGTCAAAAGCTGCTTATTTCCACTCTTACAGCACGAATACGCTGATACTCGCTGGAAAATGATCCGAGCGATATGAAACTTTTTATATAGGCATAGGGCAGTGTTATCTATCAAACTGCGCTAATAAGTACTCAATCGGGTGATATGCAAATTTTTAAAAAATTCAACATTAGTTCGATAACAGCGCTCTCTAACGACATAATGTCCAAACAAGGTAGAAAGCACTATACTGTGTATTGCTGGTTTCTTTAACAACCTCTGCGTTAAATTATGTGCCATATAACGAAATATACTTAAATACACTCAAATAGCTTCATTAGATAGCGTTTGTGTGTGTAAAACACGAAAATAACGTTTTCGTGAAATTTTGCAAAAAGTCAATTTTTTCGTGTTTTTTAGTCAAAAGCTGCTTATTTCCACTCTTACAGCACGAATACGCTGATACTCGCTGGAAAATGATCCGAGCGATATGAAACTTTTTATATAGGCATAGGGCAGTGTTATCTATCAAACTGCGCTAATAAGAACTCAATCGGGTGATATGCAAATTTTTAAAAAATTCAACATTAGTTCGATAACAGCGCCCTCTAACGACATAATGTCCAAACAAGGTAGAAAGCACTATACTGTGTATTGCTGGTTTCTTTAACAACCTCTGCGTTAAATTATGTGCCATATAACGAAATATACTTAAATACACTCAAATAGCTTCATTAGATAGCGTTTGTGTGTGTAAAACACGAAAATAACGTTTTCGTGAAATTTTGCAAAAAGTCAATTTTTTCGTGTTTTTTAGTCAAAAGCTGCTTGTTTCCACTCTTACAGCACGAATACGCTGATACTCGCTGGAAAATGATCCGAGCGATATGAAACTTTTTATATAGGCATAGGGCAGTGTTATCTATCAAACTGCGCTAATAAGAACTCAATCGGGTGATATGCAAATTTTTAAAAAATTCAACATTAGTTCGATAACAGCGCCCTCTAACGACATAATGTCCAAACAAGGTAGAAAGCACTATACTGTGTATTGCTGGTTTCTTTAACAACCTCTGCGTTAAATTATGTGCCATATAACGAAATATACTTAAATACACTCAAATAGCTTCATTAGATAGCGTTTGTGTGTGTAAAACACGAAAATAACGTTTTCGTGAAATTTTGCAAAAAGTCAATTTTTTCGTGTTTTTTAGTCAAAAGCTGCTTGTTTCCACTCTTACAGCACGAATACGCTGATACTCGCTGGAAAATGATCCGAGCGATATGAAACTTTTTATATAGGCATAGGGCAGTGTTATCTATCAAACTGCGCTAATAAGAACTCAATCGGGTGATATGCAAATTTTTAAAAAATTCAACATTAGTTCGATAACAGCGCCCTCTAACGACATAATGTCCAAACAAGGTAGAAAGCACTATACTGTGTATTGCTGGTTTCTTTAACAACCTCTGCGTTAAATTATGTGCCATATAACGAAATATACTTAAATACACTCAAATAGCTTCATTAGATAGCGTTTGTGTGTGTAAAACACGAAAATAACGTTTTCGTGAAATTTTGCAAAAAGTCAATTTTTTCGTGTTTTTTAGTCAAAAGCTGCTTGTTTCCACTCTTACAGCACGAATACGCTGATACTCGCTGGAAAATGATCCGAGCGATATGAAACTTTTTATATAGGCATAGGGCAGTGTTATCTATCAAACTGCGCTAATAAGAACTCAATCGGGTGATATGCAAATTTTTAAAAAATTCAACATTAGTTCGATAACAGCGCCCTCTAACGACATAATGTCCAAACAAGGTAGAAAGCACTATACTATGTATTGCTGGTTTCTTTAACAACCTCTGCGTTAAATTATGTGCTATATAACGAAATATACTTAAATACACTCAAATAGCTTCATTAGATAGCGTTTGTGTGTGTAAAACACGAAAATAACGTTTTCGTGAAATTTTGCAAAAAGTCAATTTTTTCGTGTTTTTTAGTCAAAAGCTGCTTGTTTCCACTCTTACAGCACGAATACGCTGATACTCGCTGGAAAATGATCCGAGCGATATGAAACTTTTTATATAGGCATAGGGCAGTGTTATCTATCAAACTGCGCTAATAAGAACTCAATCGGGTGATATGCAAATTTTTAAAAAATTCAACATTAGTTCGATAACAGCGCCCTCTAACGACATAATGTTCAAACAAGGTAGAAAGCACTATACTGTGTATTGCTGGTTTCTTTAACAACCTCTGCGTTAAATTATGTGCCATATAACGAAATATACTTAAATACACTCAAATAGCTTCATTAGATAGCGTTTGTGTGTGTAAAACACGAAAATAACGTTTTCGTGAAATTTTGCAAAAAGTCAATTTTTTCGTGTTTTTTAGTCAAAAGCTGCATGTTTCCACTCTTACAGCACGAATACGCTGATACTCGCTGGAAAATGATCCGAGCGATATGAAACTTTTTATATAGGCATAGGGCAGTGTTATCTATCAAACTGCGCTAATAAGAACTCAATCGGGTGATATGCAAATTTTTAAAAAATTCAACATTAGTTCGATAACAGCGCCCTCTAACGACATAATGTCCAAACAAGGTAGAAAGCACTACACTATGTATTGCTGGTTTCTTTAACAACCTCTGCGTTAAATTATGTGCCATATAACGAAATATACTTAAATACACTCAAATAGCTTCATTAGATAGCGTTTGTGTGTGTAAAACACGAAAATAACGTTTTCGTGAAATTTTGCAAAAAGTCAATTTTTTCGTGTTTTTTAGTCAAAAGCTGCTTGTTTCCACTCTTACAGCACGAATACGCTGATACTCGCTGGAAAATGATCCGAGCGATATGAAACTTTTTATATAGGCATAGGGCAGTGTTATCTATCAAACTGCGCTAATAAGAACTCAATCGGGTGATATGCAAATTTTTAAAAAATTCAACATTAGTTCGATAACAGCGCCCTCTAACGACATAATGTCCAAACAAGGTAGAAAGCACTACACTATGTATTGCTGGTTTCTTTAACAACCTCTGCGTTAAATTATGTGCCATATAACGAAATATACTTAAATACACTCAAATAGCTTCATTAGATAGCGTTTGTGTGTGTAAAACACGAAAATAACGTTTTCGTGAAATTTTGCAAAAAGTCAATTTTTTCGTGTTTTTTAGTCAAAAGCTGCTTGTTTCCACTCTTACAGCACGAATACGCTGATACTCGCTGGAAAATGATCCGAGCGATATGAAACTTTTTATATAGGCATAGGGCAGTGTTATCTATCAAACTGCGCTAATAAGAACTCAATCGGGTGAGATGCAAATTTTTAAAAAATTCAACATTAGTTCGATAACAGCGCCCTCTAACGACATAATGTCCAAACAAGGTAGAAAGCACTATACTGTGTATTGCAGGTTTCTTTAACAACCTCTGCGTTAAATTATGTGCTATATAACGAAATATACTTAAATGCACTCAAATAGCTTCATTAGATAGCGTTTGTGTGTGTAAAACACGAAAATAACGTTTCCGTGAAATTTTGCAAAAAGTCAATTTTTTCGTGTTTTTTAGTCAAAAGCTGCTTATTTCCACTCTTACAGCACGAATACGCTGATACTCGCTGGAAAATGATCCGAGCGATATGAAACTTTTTATATAGGCATAGGGCAGTGTTATCTATCAAACTGCGCTAATAAGAACTCAATCGGGTGATATGCAAATTTTTAAAAAATTCAACATTAGTTCGATAACAGCGCTCTCTAACGACATAATGTCCAAACAAGGTAGAAAGCACTATACTGTGTATTGCTGGTTTCTTTAACAACCTCTGCGTTAAATTATGTGCCATATAACGAAATATACTTAAATACACTCAAATAGCTTCATTAGATAGCGTTTGTGTGTGTAAAACACGAAAATAACGTTTTCGTGAAATTTTGCAAAAAGTCAATTTTTTCGTGTTTTTTAGTCAAAAGCTGCTTGTTTCCACTCTTACAGCACGAATACGCTGATACTCGCTGGAAAATGATCCGAGCGATATGAAACTTTTTATATAGGCATAGGGCAGTGTTATCTATCAAACTGCGCTAATAAGAACTCAATCGGGTGATATGCAAATTTTTAAAAAATTCAACATTAGTTCGATAACAGCGCCCTCTAACGACATAATGTCCAAACAAGGTAGAAAGCATTATACTGTGTATTGCTGGTTTCTTTAACAACCTCTGCGTTAAATTATGTGCCATATAACGAAATATACTTAAATACACTCAAATAGCTTCATTAGATAGCGTTTGTGTGTGTAAAACACGAAAATAACGTTTTCGTGAAATTTTGCAAAAAGTCAATTTTTTCGTGTTTTTTAGTCAAAAGCTGCTTGTTTCCACTCTTACAGCACGAATACGCTGATACTCGCTGGAAAATGATCCGAGCGATATGAAACTTTTTATATAGGCATAGGGCAGTGTTATCTATCAAACTGCGCTAATAAGAACTCAATCGGGTGATATGCAAATTTTTAAAAAATTCAACATTAGTTCGATAACAGCGCCCTCTAACGACATAATGTCCAAACAAGGTAGAAAGCACTATACTGTGTATTGCTGGTTTCTTTAACAACCTCTGCGTTAAATTATGTGCCATATAACGAAATATACTTAAATACACTCAAATAGCTTCATTAGATAGCGTTTGTGTGTGTAAAACACGAAAATAACGTTTTCGTGAAATTTTGCAAAAAGTCAATTTTTTCGTGTTTTTTAGTCAAAAGCTGCTTGTTTCCACTCTTACAGCACGAATACGCTGATACTCGCTGGAAAATGATCCGAGCGATATGAAACTTTTTATATAGGCATAGGGCAGTGTTATCTATCAAACTGCGCTAATAAGAACTCAATCGGGTGATATGCAAATTTTTAAAAAATTCAACATTAGTTCGATAACAGCGCCCTCTAACGACATAATGTCCAAACAAGGTAGAAAGCACTACACTATGTATTGCTGGTTTCTTTAACAACCTCTGCGTTAAATTATGTGCCATATAACGAAATATACTTAAATACACTCAAATAGCTTCATTAGATAGCGTTTGTGTGTGTAAAACACGAAAATAACGTTTTCGTGAAATTTTGCAAAAAGTCAATTTTTTCGTGTTTTTTAGTCAAAAGCTGCATGTTTCCACTCTTACAGCACGAATACGCTGATACTCGCTGGAAAATGATCCGAGCGATATGAAACTTTTTATATAGGCATAGGGCAGTGTTATCTATCAAACTGCGCTAATAAGAACTCAATCGGGTGATATGCAAATTTTTAAAAAATTCAACATTAGTTCGATAACAGCGCCCTCTAACGACATAATGTCCAAACAAGGTAGAAAGCACTATACTATGTATTGCTGGTTTCTTTAACAACCTCTGCGTTAAATTATGTGCCATATAACGAAATATACTTAAATACACTCAAATAGCTTCATTAGATAGCGTTTGTGTGTGTAAAACACGAAAATAACGTTTCCGTGAAATTTTGCAAAAAGTCAATTTTTTCGTGTTTTTTAGTCAAAAGCTGCTTGTTTCCACTCTTACAGCACGAATACGCTGATACTCGCTGGAAAATGATCCGAGCGATATGAAACTTTTTATATAGGCATAGGGCAGTGTTATCTATCAAACTGCGCTAATAAGAACTCAATCGGGTGATATGCAAATTTTTAAAAAATTCAACATTAGTTCGATAACAGCGCCCTCTAACGACATAATGTCCAAACAAGGTAGAAAGCACTATACTATGTATTGCTGGTTTCTTTAACAACCTCTGCGTTAAATTATGTGCCATATAACGAAATATACTTAAATACACTCAAATAGCTTCATTAGATAGCGTTTGTGTGTGTAAAACACGAAAATAACGTTTTCGTGAAATTTTGCAAAAAGTCAATTTTTTCGTGTTTTTTAGTCAAAAGCTGCTTGTTTCCACTCTTACAGCACGAATACGCTGATACTCGCTGGAAAATGATCCGAGCGATATGAAACTTTTTATATAGGCATAGGGCAGTGTTATCTATCAAACTGCGCTAATAAGAACTCAATCGGGTGATATGCAAATTTTTAAAAAATTCAACATTAGTTCGATAACAGCGCCCTCTAACGACATAATGTCCAAACAAGGTAGAAAGCACTATACTATGTATTGCTGGTTTCTTTAACAACCTCTGCGTTAAATTATGTGCCATATAACGAAATATACTTAAATACACTCAAATAGCTTCATTAGATAGCGTTTGTGTGTGTAAAACACGAAAATAACGTTTTCGTGAAATTTTGCAAAAAGTCAATTTTTTCGTGTTTTTTAGTCAAAAGCTGCTTGTTTCCACTCTTACAGCACGAATACGCTGATACTCGCTGGAAAATGATCCGAGCGATATGAAACTTTTTATATAGGCATAGGGCAGTGTTATCTATCAAACTGCGCTAATAAGAACTCAATCGGGTGATATGCAAATTTTTAAAAAATTCAACATTAGTTCGATAACAGCGCCCTCTAACGACATAATGTTCAAACAAGGTAGAAAGCACTATACTGTGTATTGCTGGTTTCTTTAACAACCTCTGCGTTAAATTATGTGCCATATAACGAAATATACTTAAATACACTCAAATAGCTTCATTAGATAGCGTTTGTGTGTGTAAAACACGAAAATAACGTTTTCGTGAAATTTTGCAAAAAGTCAATTTTTTCGTGTTTTTTAGTCAAAAGCTGCTTGTTTCCACTCTTACAGCACGAATACGCTGATACTCGCTGGAAAATGATCCGAGCGATATGAAACTTTTTATATAGGCATAGGGCAGTGTTATCTATCAAACTGCGCTAATAAGAACTCAATCGGGTGATATGCAAATTTTTAAAAAATTCAACATTAGTTCGATAACAGCGCCCTCTAACGACATAATGTCCAAACAAGGTAGAAAGCACTATACTGTGTATTGCTGGTTTCTTTAACAACCTCTGCGTTAAATTATGTGCCATATAACGAAATATACTTAAATACACTCAAATAGCTTCATTAGATAGCGTTTGTGTGTGTAAAACACGAAAATAACGTTTTCGTGAAATTTTGCAAAAAGTCAATTTTTTCGTGTTTTTTAGTCAAAAGCTGCTTGTTTCCACTCTTACAGCACGAATACGCTGATACTCGCTGGAAAATGATCCGAGCGATATGAAACTTTTTATATAGGCATAGGGCAGTGTTATCTATCAAACTGCGCTAATAAGAACTCAATCGGGTGATATGCAAATTTTTAAAAAATTCAACATTAGTTCGATAACAGCGCCCTCTAACGACATAATGTCCAAACAAGGTAGAAAGCACTATACTGTGTATTGCTGGTTTCTTTAACAACCTCTGCGTTAAATTATGTGCCATATAACGAAATATACTTAAATACACTCAAATAGCTTCATTAGATAGCGTTTGTGTGTGTAAAACACGAAAATAACGTTTTCGTGAAATTTTGCAAAAAGTCAATTTTTTCGTGTTTTTTAGTCAAAAGCTGCTTGTTTCCACTCTTACAGCACGAATACGCTGATACTCGCTGGAAAATGATCCGAGCGATATGAAACTTTTTATATAGGCATAGGGCAGTGTTATCTATCAAACTGCGCTAATAAGAACTTAATCGGGTGATATGCAAATTTTTAAAAAATTCAACATTAGTTCGATAACAGCGCCCTCTAACGACATAATGTCCAAACAAGGTAGAAAGCACTGTACAATGTATAGCTGGTTTCTTTAACAACCTCTGCGTTAAATTATGTGCCATATAACGAAATATACTTAAATACACTCAAATAGCTTCATTAGATAGCGTTTGTGTGTGTAAAACACGAAAATAACGTTTCCGTGAAATTTTGCAAAAAGTGAATTTTTTCGTGTTTTTTAGTCAAAATCTGCTTGTTTTCTCTCTTACAGAACCAATACGCTGGTACTCGCTGGCAAATGATTCCAGCGATATGAAACTTTTTATATAGGCATAGGGCATTGATATGTATCAAACTGTGCTAATAAGAACTTAATCGGGTGATATGCAAATTTTTAAAAAATTCAACATTAGTTCGATAAAGCGCCCACTATTCAATTTTCATCCTTTTACATAGTCATGCTTGTGTTACTCATTTATTAAATAATTCCTGAAGGTAGATGACCCTCAAGGTACAAAAATAGCGACTTTCATATAGAGGGAGGATGATGCTCAAGGTAGATCGGCTGGCGACTGCGTTCTACCTTGAGCATCATCCTCCCTGACGAGGGAACATGAACCTAAAGGGTGTCGATTATTTTAACCTTCAGGTTCATCTTCCCTAACGAGGGAACATGAACCTGAAGGGTGTGGAGTCAGATCAACCTTCAGGGTCACCTTCTAAAAAGAAAGCACTGTACTATGTATTGCTGGTTTCTTTAACAACCTCTGCGTTAAATTATGTGCCATATAACGAAATACACTTAAATACACTCAAATAGCTTCATCTGATAGCGTTTATGTGTGTAAAACACGAAAATAACGTTTTCGTGTTTTATCGGATGGCGACTGCGTTCTACCTTGAGCATCATCGTCCCTAACGAGGGATCATGAACCTAAAGGGTGTCGATTTAGTTTAACCTTCAGGTTCATCTTCCCTAACGAGGGAACATGAACCTGAAGGGTGTGGAGTCAGTTCAACCTTCAGGGTCACCTTCTAAAAAGAAAGCACTGTACTATGTATTGCTGGTTTCTTTAACAACCTCTGCGTTAAAGTATGTGCCATATAACGAAATACACTTAAATACACTCAAATAGCTTCATCTGTTAGCGTTTAAGTGTGTAAAACACGAAAATAACGTTTCCGTGAAATTTTGCAAAAAGTGAATTTTTTCGTGTTTTTTAGTCAAAATCTGCTTGTTTTCTCTCTTACAGCACCAATACGCTGATACTCGCTGGCAAATGATTCCAGCGATATGAAACTTTTTATATAGGCATAGGGCATTGATATGTATCAAACTGTGCTAATAAGAACTTAATCGGGTGATATGCAAATTTTTAAAAAATTCAACATTAGTTCGATAACAGCGCCCTCTAACGACATAATGTCCAAACAAGGTAGAAAGCACTGTACTATGTATTGCTGGTTTCTTTAACAACCTCTGCGTTAAATTATGTGCCATATAACGAAATACACTTAAATACACTCAAATAGCTTCATTAGATAGCGTTTGTGTGTGTAAAACACGAAAATAACGTTTCCGTGAAATTTTGCAAAAAGTGAATTTTTTCGTGTTTTTTAGTCAAAATCTGCTTGTTTTCTCTCTTACAGCACCAATACGCTGATACTCGCTGGAAAATGATCCGAGCGATATGAAACTTTTTATATAGGCATAGGGCATTGATATGTATCAACACTGTGCTAATAAGAACTTAATCGGGTGATATGCAAATTTTTAAAAAATTCAACATTAGTTCGATAACAGCGCCCTCTAACGACATAATGTCCAAACAAGGTAGAAAGCACTGTACTATGTATTGCTGGTTTCTTTAACAACCTCTGCGTTAAATTATGTGCCATATAACGAAATATACTTAAATACACTCAAATAGCTTCATTAGATAGCGTTTGTGTGTGTAAAACACGAAAATAACGTTTTCGTGAAATTTTGCAAAAAGTCAATTTTTTCGTGTTTTTTAGTCAAAAGCTGCTTGTTTCCACTCTTACAGCACGAATACGCTGATACTCGCTGGAAAATGATCCGAGCGATATGAAACTTTTTATATAGGCATAGGGCAGTGTTATCTATTAAACTGCGCTAATAAGAACTCAATCGGGTGATATGCAAATTTTTAAAAAATTCAACATTAGTTCGATAACAGCGCCCTCTAACGACATAATGTTCAAACAAGGTAGAAAGCACTATACTGTGTATTGCTGGTTTCTTTAACAACCTCTGCGTTAAATTATGTGCCATATAACGAAATATACTTAAATACACTCAAATAGCTTCATTAGATAGCGTTTGTGTGTGTAAAACACGAAAATAACGTTTTCGTGAAATTTTGCAAAAAGTCAATTTTTTCGTGTTTTTTAGTCAAAAGCTGCTTGTTTCCACTCTTACAGCACGAATACGCTGATACTCGCTGGAAAATGATCCGAGCGATATGAAACTTTTTATATAGGCATAGGGCAGTGTTATCTATCAAACTGCGCTAATAAGAACTCAATCGGGTGATATGCAAATTTTTAAAAAATTCAACATTAGTTCGATAACAGCGCCCTCTAACGACATAATGTCCAAACAAGGTAGAAAGCACTATACTGTGTATTGCTGGTTTCTTTAACAACCTCTGCGTTAAATTATGTGCCATATAACGAAATATACTTAAATACACTCAAATAGCTTCATTAGATAGCGTTTGTGTGTGTAAAACACGAAAATAACGTTTTCGTGAAATTTTGCAAAAAGTCAATTTTTTCGTGTTTTTTAGTCAAAAGCTGCTTGTTTCCACTCTTACAGCACGAATACGCTGATACTCGCTGGAAAATGATCCGAGCGATATGAAACTTTTTATATAGGCATAGGGCAGTGTTATCTATCAAACTGCGCTAATAAGAACTCAATCGGGTGATATGCAAATTTTTAAAAAATTCAACATTAGTTCGATAACAGCGCCCTCTAACGACATAATGTCCAAACAAGGTAGAAAGCACTATACTATGTATTGCTGGTTTCTTTAACAACCTCTGCGTTAAATTATGTGCCATATAACGAAATATACTTAAATACACTCAAATAGCTTCATTAGATAGCGTTTGTGTGTGTAAAACACGAAAATAACGTTTTCGTGAAATTTTGCAAAAAGTCAATTTTTTCGTGTTTTTTAGTCAAAAGCTGCTTGTTTCCACTCTTACAGCACGAATACGCTGATACTCGCTGGAAAATGATCCGAGCGATATGAAACTTTTTATATAGGCATAGGGCAGTGTTATCTATCAAACTGCGCTAATAAGAACTCAATCGGGTGATATGCAAATTTTTAAAAAATTCAACATTAGTTCGATAACAGCGCCCTCTAACGACATAATGTCCAAACAAGGTAGAAAGCACTATACTGTGTATTGCTGGTTTCTTTAACAACCTCTGCGTTAAATTATGTGCCATATAACGAAATATACTTAAATACACTCAAATAGCTTCATTAGATAGCGTTTGTGTGTGTAAAACACGAAAATAACGTTTTCGTGAAATTTTGCAAAAAGTCAATTTTTTCGTGTTTTTTAGTCAAAAGCTGCTTGTTTCCACTCTTACAGCACGAATACGCTGATACTCGCTGGAAAATGATCCGAGCGATATGAAACTTTTTATATAGGCATAGGGCAGTGTTATCTATCAAACTGCGCTAATAAGAACTCAATCGGGTGATATGCAAATTTTTAAAAAATTCAACATTAGTTCGATAACAGCGCCCTCTAACGACATAATGTTCAAACAAGGTAGAAAGCACTATACTGTGTATTGCTGGTTTCTTTAACAACCTCTGCGTTAAATTATGTGCCATATAACGAAATATACTTAAATACACTCAAATAGCTTCATTAGATAGCGTTTGTGTGTGTAAAACACGAAAATAACGTTTTCGTGAAATTTTGCAAAAAGTCAATTTTTTCGTGTTTTTTAGTCAAAAGCTGCTTGTTTCCACTCTTACAGCACGAATACGCTGATACTCGCTGGAAAATGATCCGAGCGATATGAAACTTTTTATATAGGCATAGGGCAGTGTTATCTATCAAACTGCGCTAATAAGAACTCAATCGGGTGATATGCAAATTTTTAAAAAATTCAACATTAGTTCGATAACAGCGCCCTCTAACGACATAATGTCCAAACAAGGTAGAAAGCACTATACTGTGTATTGCTGGTTTCTTTAACAACCTCTGCGTTAAATTATGTGCCATATAACGAAATATACTTAAATACACTCAAATAGCTTCATTAGATAGCGTTTGTGTGTGTAAAACACGAAAATAACGTTTTCGTGAAATTTTGCAAAAAGTCAATTTTTTCGTGTTTTTTAGTCAAAAGCTGCTTGTTTCCACTCTTACAGCACGAATACGCTGATACTCGCTGGAAAATGATCCGAGCGATATGAAACTTTTTATATAGGCATAGGGCAGTGTTATCTATCAAACTGCGCTAATAAGAACTCAATCGGGTGATATGCAAATTTTTAAAAAATTCAACATTAGTTCGATAACAGCGCCCTCTAACGACATAATGTCCAAACAAGGTAGAAAGCACTATACTGTGTATTGCTGGTTTCTTTAACAACCTCTGCGTTAAATTATGTGCCATATAACGAAATATACTTAAATACACTCAAATAGCTTCATTAGATAGCGTTTGTGTGTGTAAAACACGAAAATAACGTTTTCGTGAAATTTTGCAAAAAGTCAATTTTTTCGTGTTTTTTAGTCAAAAGCTGCTTGTTTCCACTCTTACAGCACGAATACGCTGATACTCGCTGGAAAATGATCCGAGCGATATGAAACTTTTTATATAGGCATAGGGCAGTGTTATCTATCAAACTGCGCTAATAAGAACTCAATCGGGTGATATGCAAATTTTTAAAAAATTCAACATTAGTTCGATAACAGCGCCCTCTAACGACATAATGTCAAACAAGGTAGAAAGCACTACACTATGTATTGCTGGTTTCTTTAACAACCTCTGCGTTAAATTATGTGCCATATAACGAAATATACTTAAATACACTCAAATAGCTTCATTAGATAGCGTTTGTGTGTGTAAAACACGAAAATAACGTTTCCGTGAAATTTTGCAAAAAGTCAATTTTTTCGTGTTTTTTAGTCAAAAGCTGCTTATTTCCACTCTTACAGCACGAATACGCTGATACTCGCTGGAAAATGATCCGAGCGATATGAAACTTTTTATATAGGCATAGGGCAGTGTTATCTATCAAACTGCGCTAATAAGAACTCAATCGGGTGATATGCAAATTTTTAAAAAATTCAACATTAGTTCGATAACAGCGCCCTCTAACGACATAATGTCCAAACAAGGTAGAAAGCACTATACTGTGTATTGCTGGTTTCTTTAACAACCTCTGCGTTAAATTATGTGCCATATAACGAAATATACTTAAATACACTCAAATAGCTTCATTAGATAGCGTTTGTGTGTGTAAAACACGAAAATAACGTTTTCGTGAAATTTTGCAAAAAGTCAATTTTTTCGTGTTTTTTAGTCAAAAGCTGCTTGTTTCCACTCTTACAGCACGAATACGCTGATACTCGCTGGAAAATGATCCGAGCGATATGAAACTTTTTATATAGGCATAGGGCAGTGTTATCTATCAAACTGCGCTAATAAGAACTCAATCGGGTGATATGCAAATTTTTAAAAAATTCAACATTAGTTCGATAACAGCGCCCTCTAACGACATAATGTCCAAACAAGGTAGAAAGCACTATACTGTGTATTGCTGGTTTCTTTAACAACCTCTGCGTTAAATTATGTGCCATATAACGAAATATACTTAAATACACTCAAATAGCTTCATTAGATAGCGTTTGTGTGTGTAAAACACGAAAATAACGTTTCCGTGAAATTTTGCAAAAAGTCAATTTTTTCGTGTTTTTTAGTCAAAAGCTGCTTGTTTCCACTCTTACAGCACGAATACGCTGATACTCGCTGGAAAATGATCCGAGCGATATGAAACTTTTTATATAGGCATAGGGCAGTGTTATCTATCAAACTGCGCTAATAAGAACTTAATCGGGTGATATGCAAATTTTTAAAAAATTCAACATTAGTTCGATAACAGCGCCCTCTAACGACATAATGTCCAAACAAGGTAGAAAGCACTATACTATGTATTGCTGGTTTCTTTAACAACCTCTGCGTTAAATTATGTGCCATATAACGAAATATACTTAAATACACTCAAATAGCTTCATTAGATAGCGTTTGTGTGTGTAAAACACGAAAATAACGTTTTCGTGAAATTTTGCAAAAAGTCAATTTTTTCGTGTTTTTTAGTCAAAAGCTGCTTGTTTCCACTCTTACAGCACGAATACGCTGATACTCGCTGGAAAATGATCCGAGCGATATGAAACTTTTTATATAGGCATAGGGCAGTGTTATCTATCAAACTGCGCTAATAAGAACTCAATCGGGTGATATGCAAATTTTTAAAAAATTCAACATTAGTTCGATAACAGCGCCCTCTAACGACATAATGTCCAAACAAGGTAGAAAGCACTACACTATGTATTGCTGGTTTCTTTAACAACCTCTGCGTTAAATTATGTGCCATATAACGAAATATACTTAAATACACTCAAATAGCTTCATTAGATAGCGTTTGTGTGTGTAAAACACGAAAATAACGTTTTCGTGAAATTTTGCAAAAAGTCAATTTTTTCGTGTTTTTTAGTCAAAAGCTGCTTGTTTCCACTCTTACAGCACGAATACGCTGATACTCGCTGGAAAATGATCCGAGCGATATGAAACTTTTTATATAGGCATAGGGCAGTGTTATCTATCAAACTGCGCTAATAAGAACTCAATCGGGTGATATGCAAATTTTTAAAAAATTCAACATTAGTTCGATAACAGCGCCCTCTAACGACATAATGTCCAAACAAGGTAGAAAGCACTATACTATGTATTGCTGGTTTCTTTAACAACCTCTGCGTTAAATTATGTGCCATATAACGAAATATACTTAAATACACTCAAATAGCTTCATTAGATAGCGTTTGTGTGTGTAAAACACGAAAATAACGTTTCCGTGAAATTTTGCAAAAAGTGAATTTTTTCGTGTTTTTTAGTCAAAAGCTGCTTGTTTCCACTCTTACAGCACGAATACGCTGATACTCGCTGGAAAATGATCCGAGCGATATGAAACTTTTTATATAGGCATAGGGCAGTGTTATCTATCAAACTGCGCTAATAAGAACTCAATCGGGTGATATGCAAATTTTTAAAAAATTCAACATTAGTTCGATAACAGCGCCCTCTAACGACATAATGTCCAAACAAGGTAGAAAGCACTATACTATGTATTGCTGGTTTCTTTAACAACCTCTGCGTTAAATTATGTGCCATATAACGAAATATACTTAAATACACTCAAATAGCTTCATTAGATAGCGTTTGTGTGTGTAAAACACGAAAATAACGTTTCCGTGAAATTTTGCAAAAAGTCAATTTTTTCGTGTTTTTTAGTCAAAAGCTGCTTGTTTCCACTCTTACAGCACGAATACGCTGATACTCGCTGGAAAATGATCCGAGCGATATGAAACTTTTTATATAGGCATAGGGCAGTGTTATCTATCAAACTGCGCTAATAAGAACTCAATCGGGTGATATGCAAATTTTTAAAAAATTCAACATTAGTTCGATAACAGCGCCCTCTAACGACATAATGTCAAAACAAGGTAGAAAGCACTACACTATGTATTGCTGGTTTCTTTAACAACCTCTGCGTTAAATTATGTGCCATATAACGAAATATACTTAAATACACTCAAATAGCTTCATTAGATAGCGTTTGTGTGTGTAAAACACGAAAATAACGTTTTCGTGAAATTTTGCAAAAAGTCAATTTTTTCGTGTTTTTTAGTCAAAAGCTGCTTGTTTCCACTCTTACAGCACGAATACGCTGATACTCGCTGGAAAATGATCCGAGCGATATGAAACTTTTTATATAGGCATAGGGCAGTGTTATCTATCAAACTGCGCTAATAAGAACTCAATCGGGTGATATGCAAATTTTTAAAAAATTCAACATTAGTTCGATAACAGCGCCCTCTAACGACATAATGTCCAAACAAGGTAGAAAGCACTATACTGTGTATTGCTGGTTTCTTTAACAACCTCTGCGTTAAATTATGTGCCATATAACGAAATATACTTAAATACACTCAAATAGCTTCATTAGATAGCGTTTGTGTGTGTAAAACACGAAAATAACGTTTCCGTGAAATTTTGCAAAAAGTCAATTTTTTCGTGTTTTTTAGTCAAAAGCTGCTTGTTTCCACTCTTACAGCACGAATACGCTGATACTCGCTGGAAAATGATCCGAGCGATATGAAACTTTTTATATAGGCATAGGGCAGTGTTATCTATCAAACTGCGCTAATAAGAACTCAATCGGGTGATATGCAAATTTTTAAAAAATTCAACATTAGTTCGATAACAGCGCCCTCTAACGACATAATGTCCAAACAAGGTAGAAAGCACTATACTATGTATTGCTGGTTTCTTTAACAACCTCTGCGTTAAATTATGTGCCATATAACGAAATATACTTAAATACACTCAAATAGCTTCATTAGATAGCGTTTGTGTGTGTAAAACACGAAAATAACGTTTCCGTGAAATTTTGCAAAAAGTCAATTTTTTCGTGTTTTTTAGTCAAAAGCTGCTTGTTTCCACTCTTACAGCACGAATACGCTGATACTCGCTGGAAAATGATCCGAGCGATATGAAACTTTTTATATAGGCATAGGGCAGTGTTATCTATCAAACTGTGCTAATAAGAACTTAATCGGGTGATATGCAAATTTTTAAAAAATTCAACATTAGTTCGATAACAGCGCCCTCTAACGACATAATGTCCAAACAAGGTAGAAAGCACTATACTGTGTATTGCTGGTTTCTTTAACAACCTCTGCGTTAAATTATGTGCCATATAACGAAATATACTTAAATACACTCAAATAGCTTCATTAGATAGCGTTTGTGTGTGTAAAACACGAAAATAACGTTTTCGTGAAATTTTGCAAAAAGTCAATTTTTTCGTGTTTTTTAGTCAAAAGCTGCTTATTTCCACTCTTACAGCACGAATACGCTGATACTCGCTGGAAAATGATCCGAGCGATATGAAACTTTTTATATAGGCATAGGGCAGTGTTATCTATTAAACTGCGCTAATAAGAACTCAATCGGGTGATATGCAAATTTTTAAAAAATTCAACATTAGTTCGATAACAGCGCCCTCTAACGACATAATGTCCAAACAAGGTAGAAAGCACTATACTGTGTATTGCTGGTTTCTTTAACAACCTCTGCGTTAAATTATGTGCCATATAACGAAATATACTTAAATACACTCAAATAGCTTCATTAGATAGCGTTTGTGTGTGTAAAACACGAAAATAACGTTTTCGTGAAATTTTGCAAAAAGTCAATTTTTTCGTGTTTTTTAGTCAAAAGCTGCATGTTTCCACTCTTACAGCACGAATACGCTGATACTCGCTGGAAAATGATCCGAGCGATATGAAACTTTTTATATAGGCATAGGGCAGTGTTATCTATCAAACTGCGCTAATAAGAACTCAATCGGGTGATATGCAAATTTTTAAAAAATTCAACATTAGTTCGATAACAGCGCCCTCTAACGACATAATGTTCAAACAAGGTAGAAAGCACTATACTGTGTATTGCTGGTTTCTTTAACAACCTCTGCGTTAAATTATGTGCCATATATCGAAATATACTTAAATACACTCAAATAGCTTCATTAGATAGCGTTTGTGTGTGTAAAACACGAAAATAACGTTTCCGTGAAATTTTGCAAAAAGTCAATTTTTTCGTGTTTTTTAGTCAAAATCAGCTTGTTTTCACTCTTACAGCACCAATACGCTGATACTCGCTGAAAAATCATTCCAGCGATATGAAACTTTTTATATAGTCATAGGGCATTGATATGTATCAAACTGTGCTAATAAGAACTTAATCGGGTGATATGCAAATTTTTAAAAAATTCAACATTAGTTCGATAACAGCGCCCTCTAGCGACATAATGTCCAAACAAGGTAGAAAGCACTGTACAATGTATAGCTGGTTTCTTTAACAACCTCTGCATTAAATTATGTTCCATATAACGAAATATACTTAAATACACTCAAATAGCTTCATCTGATAGCGTTTATGTGTGTAAAACACGAAAATAACGTTTCCGTGAAATTTTGCAAAAAGTGAATTTTTTCGTGTTTTTTAGTCAAAATCTGCTTGTTTTCTCTCTTACAGCACCAATACGCTGGTACTCGCTGGCAAATGATTCCAGCGATATGAAACTTTTTATATAGGCATAGGGCATTGATATGTATCAAACTGTGCTAATAAGAACTTAATCGGGTGATATGCAAATTTTTAAAAAATTCAACATTAGTTCGATAAAGCGCCCACTATTCAATTTTCATCCTTTTACATAGTCATGCTTGTGTTACTCATTTATTAAATAATTCCTGAAGGTAGATGACCCTCAAGGTACAAAAATAGCGACTTTCATATAGAGGGAGGATGATGCTCAAGGTAGATCGGCTGGCGACTGCGTTCTACCTTGAGCATCATCGTCCCTGACGAGGGAACATGAACCTAAAGGGTGTCGATTATTTTAACCTTCAGGTTCATCTTCCCTAACGAGGGAACATGAACCTGAAGGGTGTGGAGTCAGATCAACCTTCAGGGTCACCTTCTAAAAAGAAAGCACTGTACTATGTATTGCTGGTTTCTTTAACAACCTCTGCGTTAAATTATGTGCCATATAACGAAATACACTTAAATACACTCAAATAGCTTCATCTGATAGCGTTTATGTGTGTAAAACACGAAAATAACGTTTTCGTGTTTTATCGGATGGCGACTGCGTTCTACCTTGAGCATCATCGTCCCTAACGAGGGATCATGAACCTAAAGGGTGTCGATTTAGTTTAACCTTCAGTTTCATCTTCCCTAACGAGGGAACATGAACCTGAAGGGTGTGGAGTCAGTTCAACCTTCAGGGTCACCTTCTAAAAAGAAAGCACTGTACTATGTATTGCTGGTTTATTTAACAACCTCTGCGTTAAAGTATGTGCCATATAACGAAATACACTTAAATACACTCAAATAGCTTCATCTGTTAGCGTTTAAGTGTTGTAAAACACGAAAATAACGTTTCCGTGAAATTTTGCAAAAAGTGAATTTTTTCGTGTTTTTTAGTCAAAATCTGCTTGTTTTCTCTCTTACAGCACCAATACGCTGATACTCGCTGGCAAATGATTCCAGCGATATGAAACTTTTTATATAGGCATAGGGCATTGATATGTATCAAACTGTGCTAATAAGAACTTAATCGGGTGATATGCAAATTTTTAAAAAATTCAACATTAGTTCGATAACAGCGCCCTCTAACGACATAATGTCCAAACAAGGTAGAAAGCACTGTACTATGTATTGCTGGTTTCTTTAACAACCTCTGCGTTAAATTATGTGCCATATAACGAAATACACTTAAATACACTCAAATAGCTTCATTAGATAGCGTTTATGTGTGTAAAACACGAAAATAACGTTTCCGTGAAATTTTGCAAAAAGTGAATTTTTTCGTGTTTTTTAGTCAAAATCTGCTTGTTTTCTCTCTTACAGCACCAATACGCTGATACTCGCTGGAAAATGATCCGAGCGATATGAAACTTTTTATATAGGCATAGGGCATTGATATGAATCACACTGTGCTAATAAGAACTTAATCGGGTGATATGCAAATTTTTAAAAAATTCAACATTAGTTCGATAACAGCGCCCTCTAACGACATAATGTCCAAACAAGGTAGAAAGCACTGTACTATGTATTGCTGGTTTCTTTAACAACCTCTGCGTTAAATTATGTGCCATATAACGAAATATACTTAAATACACTCAAATAGCTTCATTAGATAGCGTTTGTGTGTGTAAAACACGAAAATAACGTTTTCGTGAAATTTTGCAAAAAGTCAATTTTTTCGTGTTTTTTAGTCAAAAGCTGCTTGTTTCCACTCTTACAGCACGAATACGCTGATACTCGCTGGAAAATGATCCGAGCGATATGAAACTTTTTATATAGGCATAGGGCAGTGTTATCTATCAAACTGCGCTAATAAGAACTCAATCGGGTGATATGCAAATTTTTAAAAAATTCAACATTAGTTCGATAACAGCGCCCTCTAACGACATAATGTCCAAACAAGGTAGAAAGCACTATACTGTGTATTGCTGGTTTCTTTAACAACCTCTGCGTTAAATTATGTGCCATATAACGAAATATACTTAAATACACTCAAATAGCTTCATTAGATAGCGTTTGTGTGTGTAAAACACGAAAATAACGTTTTCGTGAAATTTTGCAAAAAGTCAATTTTTTCGTGTTTTTTAGTCAAAAGCTGCTTGTTTCCACTCTTACAGCACGAATACGCTGATACTCGCTGGAAAATGATCCGAGCGATATGAAACTTTTTATATAGGCATAGGGCAGTGTTATCTATCAAACTGCGCTAATAAGAACTCAATCGGGTGATATGCAAATTTTTAAAAAATTCAACATTAGTTCGATAACAGCGCCCTCTAACGACATAATGTCCAAACAAGGTAGAAAGCACTATACTGTGTATTGCTGGTTTCTTTAACAACCTCTGCGTTAAATTATGTGCCATATAACGAAATATACTTAAATACACTCAAATAGCTTCATTAGATAGCGTTTGTGTGTGTAAAACACGAAAATAACGTTTCCGTGAAATTTTGCAAAAAGTCAATTTTTTCGTGTTTTTTAGTCAAAAGCTGCTTGTTTCCACTCTTACAGCACGAATACGCTGATACTCGCTGGAAAATGATCCGAGCGATATGAAACTTTTTATATAGGCATAGGGCAGTGTTATCTATCAAACTGCGCTAATAAGAACTCAATCGGGTGATATGCAAATTTTTAAAAAATTCAACATTAGTTCGATAACAGCGCCCTCTAACGACATAATGTCCAAACAAGGTAGAAAGCACTATACTGTGTATTGCTGGTTTCTTTAACAACCTCTGCGTTAAATTATGTGCCATATAACGAAATATACTTAAATACACTCAAATAGCTTCATTAGATAGCGTTTGTGTGTGTAAAACACGAAAATAACGTTTTCGTGAAATTTTGCAAAAAGTCAATTTTTTCGTGTTTTTTAGTCAAAAGCTGCTTGTTTCCACTCTTACAGCACGAATACGCTGATACTCGCTGGAAAATGATCCGAGCGATATGAAACTTTTTATATAGGCATAGGGCAGTGTTATCTATCAAACTGCGCTAATAAGAACTCAATCGGGTGATATGCAAATTTTTAAAAAATTCAACATTAGTTCGATAACAGCGCCCTCTAACGACATAATGTCCAAACAAGGTAGAAAGCACTATACTATGTATTGCTGGTTTCTTTAACAACCTCTGCGTTAAATTATGTGCCATATAACGAAATATACTTAAATACACTCAAATAGCTTCATTAGATAGCGTTTGTGTGTGTAAAACACGAAAATAACGTTTTCGTGAAATTTTGCAAAAAGTCAATTTTTTCGTGTTTTTTAGTCAAAAGCTGCTTGTTTCCACTCTTACAGCACGAATACGCTGATACTCGCTGGAAAATGATCCGAGCGATATGAAACTTTTTATATAGGCATAGGGCAGTGTTATCTATCAAACTGCGCTAATAAGAACTTAATCGGGTGATATGCAAATTTTTAAAAAATTCAACATTAGTTCGATAACAGCGCCCTCTAACGACATAATGTCCAAACAAGGTAGAAAGCACTATACTATGTATTGCTGGTTTCTTTAACAACCTCTGCGTTAAATTATGTGCCATATAACGAAATATACTTAAATACACTCAAATAGCTTCATTAGATAGCGTTTGTGTGTGTAAAACACGAAAATAACGTTTTCGTGAAATTTTGCAAAAAGTCAATTTTTTCGTGTTTTTTAGTCAAAAGCTGCTTGTTTCCACTCTTACAGCACGAATACGCTGATACTCGCTGGAAAATGATCCGAGCGATATGAAACTTTTTATATAGGCATAGGGCAGTGTTATCTATCAAACTGCGCTAATAAGAACTCAATCGGGTGATATGCAAATTTTTAAAAAATTCAACATTAGTTCGATAACAGCGCCCTCTAACGACATAATGTCCAAACAAGGTAGAAAGCACTATACTGTGTATTGCTGGTTTCTTTAACAACCTCTGCGTTAAATTATGTGCCATATAACGAAATATACTTAAATACACTCAAATAGCTTCATTAGATAGCGTTTGTGTGTGTAAAACACGAAAATAACGTTTTCGTGAAATTTTGCAAAAAGTCAATTTTTTCGTGTTTTTTAGTCAAAAGCTGCTTGTTTCCACTCTTACAGCACGAATACGCTGATACTCGCTGGAAAATGATCCGAGCGATATGAAACTTTTTATATAGGCATAGGGCAGTGTTATCTATCAAACTGCGCTAATAAGAACTCAATCGGGTGATATGCAAATTTTTAAAAAATTCAACATTAGTTCGATAACAGCGCCCTCTAACGACATAATGTCCAAACAAGGTAGAAAGCACTATACTATGTATTGCTGGTTTCTTTAACAACCTCTGCGTTAAATTATGTGCCATATAACGAAATATACTTAAATACACTCAAATAGCTTCATTAGATAGCGTTTGTGTGTGTAAAACACGAAAATAACGTTTTCGTGAAATTTTGCAAAAAGTCAATTTTTTCGTGTTTTTTAGTCAAAAGCTGCTTGTTTCCACTCTTACAGCACGAATACGCTGATACTCGCTGGAAAATGATCCGAGCGATATGAAACTTTTTATATAGGCATAGGGCAATGTTATCTATCAAACTGCGCTAATAAGAACTTAATCGGGTGATATGCAAATTTTTAAAAAATTCAACATTAGTTCGATAACAGCGCCCTCTAACGACATAATGTCCAAACAAGGTATAAAGCACTATACTATGTATTGCTGGTTTCTTTAACAACCTCTGCGTTAAATTATGTGCCATATAACGAAATATACTTAAATACACTCAAATAGCTTCATTAGATAGCGTTTGTGTGTGTAAAACACGAAAATAACGTTTCCGTGAAATTTTGCAAAAAGTCAATTTTTTCGTGTTTTTTAGTCAAAAGCTGCTTGTTTCCACTCTTACAGCACGAATACGCTGATACTCGCTGGAAAATGATCCGAGCGATATGAAACTTTTTATATAGGCATAGGGCAGTGTTATCTATCAAACTGCGCTAATAAGAACTCAATCGGGTGATATGCAAATTTTTAAAAAATTCAACATTAGTTCGATAACAGCGCCCTCTAACGACATAATGTCCAAACAAGGTAGAAAGCACTATACTATGTATTGCTGGTTTCTTTAACAACCTCTGCGTTAAATTATGTGCCATATAACGAAATATACTTAAATACACTCAAATAGCTTCATTAGATAGCGTTTGTGTGTGTAAAACACGAAAATAACGTTTCCGTGAAATTTTGCAAAAAGTGAATTTTTTCGTGTTTTTTAGTCAAAATCTGCTTCTTTTCACTCTTACAGCACGAATACGCTGATACTCGCTGGAAAATGATCCGAGCGATATGAAACTTTTTATATAGTCATAGGGCAGTGCTATCTATCAAACTGCGCTAATAAGAACTTAATCGGGTGATATGCAAATTTTTAAAAAATTCAACATTAGTTCGATAACAGCGCCCTCTAACGACATAATGTCCAAACAAGGTAGAAAGCACTGTACTATGTATTGCTGGTTTCTTTAACAACCTCTGCGTTAAATTATGTGCCATATAACGAAATATACTTAAATACACTCAAATAGCTTCATTAGATAGCGTTTGTGTGTGTAAAACACGAAAATAACGTTTCCGTGAAATTTTGCAAAAAGTCAATTTTTTCGTGTTTTTTAGTCAAAAGCTGCTTGTTTCCACTCTTACAGCACGAATACGCTGATACTCGCTGGAAAATGATCCGAGCGATATGAAACTTTTTATATAGGCATAGGGCAGTGCTATCTTTAAAACAGCGCTAATAAGAACTTAATCGGGTGATATGCAAATTTTTAAAAAATTCAACATTTGTTCGATAACAGCGCCCTCTAACGACATAATGTCAAAAAAGGTATAAAGCACTATACTGTGTATTGCTGGTTTCTTTAACAACCTCTGCGTTAAATTATGTGCCATATAACGAAATATACTTAAATACACTCAAATAGCTTCATTTGATATCGTTTGTGTGTGTAAAACACGAAAATAACGTTTCCGTGAAATTTTGCAAAAAGTCAATTTTTTCCTGTTTTTTATTCAAAATCTGCTTTTCACATTTACAGCACGAACACGCTGAAACTCGCTTCCAGCGATATGAAACTTTTTATATAGGCATAGGGCAGTGCTATCTATCAAACTGCCCTAATAAGAACTTATTCGGTTGATATGCAAATTTTTAAAAAATTCAAAATTACTTCGATAACATCGACCTCTAACGACATAATGTCCAAACAAGTTATAGAGCACTATACTATGTATTGCTGGTTTCTTTAACAACCTGTGCATTAAATTATGTGCCATGTAACGAAATATACTTAAACAGACTCAAATAGCTTCATTTGATAGCGTTTGTGTGTGGAAAACACGAAAATTACGTTTCTTGAAATTTTGCAAAAAGTGAATTTTTTCGTGTTTTTTAGTCAAAATCTGCTTCTTTTCACTCTTACAGCACGAATTCGCTGATACTCGCTGAAAAATGTTTCCAGCGATATGAAACGTTTTATATAGTCATAGGGCAGTGCTATCTATTAAATTGTGCTAATAACAACTTATTCGGGTGATATGCAAATTTTTTAAAAATTCAACTTTAGTTCGATAACAGCCCACTCTAACGACATAATGTCCAAACAAGGTATAAAGCACTACACAAGGTATTGCTGAGTTCTTTAACAACTTCTGCATTAAATTACGTGCCATGTATCGATATATACTTAAATACACTCAAATAGGTTCATTTGATAGCGTTTCTGTGTGTAAAACACGAAAATAACGTTTCCGTGAAATTTTGCAAAAAGTGAATTTTTTCGTGTTTTTTAGTCAAAATCTGCTTGTTTTCACTCTTACAGCTGATACTCACTGAAAAATGCTTCCAGCGATATGAGACGTTTTATATAGGCATAGGGCAGTGCTATCTTTAAAACAGCGCTAATAAGAACTTAATCGACTGATATGCAAATTTTTAAAAAATTCAACATTTGTTCGATAACAGCGCCCTCTAACGACATAATGTCAAAAAAGGTATAAAGCACTATACTGTGTATTGCAGGTTTCTTTAACAAACTCTGTTAAATTATGTGCCATATAACGAAATATACTTAAATACACTCAAATAGCTTCATTTGATATCGTTTGTGTGTGTAAAACACGAAAATAACATTTCCGTGAAATTTTGCAAAAAGTCAGTTTTTTCGTGTTTTTTATTCAAAATCTGCTCCTTTTCACATTTACAGCATGAACACGCTGAAACTCGCTTCCAGCGATATGAAACTTTTTATATAGGCATAGGGCAGTGCTATCTATCAAACTTCCCTAATAAGAACTTATTCGGGTGATATGCAAATTTTTTAAAAATTCAACTTTAGTTCGATAACAGCGCCCTCTAACGACATAATGTCCAAACAAGGTATAAAGCACTACACAAGGTATTGCTGGGATCTTTAACAACTTCTGCATTAAATTATGTGACATATAATGAAATATACTTAAATACACTCAAATAGCTTCATTTGATAGCGTTTTTGAGTGGAAAACACGAAAATGACGTTTCCGTGAAATTTTGCAAAAAGTGAATTTTTTCGTGTTTTTTAGTCAAAATCTGCTTCTTTTCACTCTTACATCACGAATACGCTGATACTCGCTGGAAAATACTTCCAGCGATATGAAACTTTTTAAATAGGCATAGGGCAATGCTCTCTATCAAAATGCTAATAAGAACTTAATCGGGTGATATTCAAATTTTTAAAAAATTCAACATTAGTTCGATAACAGCGCCCTCTAACGACATAATGTCTAAACAAGGTATAAAGCCGTATACTAAGTATTGCTGGTTTCTTTAACAACCTCTGCGTTAAAATATGTGCCATATAAAGAAATATACTTAAATACACTCAAATAGCTTCATTAGATAGCGTTTGTGTGTGTAAAACACGAAAATAACGTTTCGTGAAATTTTGCAAAAAGTGAATTTTTTCGAGTTTTTTAGTCAAAATCTGCTTGTTTTCAAAATTATAGCACGAATACGCTGGTACTCGCTGGAAAATGCTTCTAGCGATGTGAAACTTTTTATATAGGCATAGGGCAATGCTCTCTATCAAAATGCGCTAATAAGAACTTATTCGGGTGATATGCAAATTTTTAAAAAATGCAACACTAGTTCGATAACAGCGCCCTCTAACGACATAATGTACAAACAAGGTATAAAGCATTACACGATGTATTGCTGGTTTCTTTAACAACCTCTGCTTTAAATTATGTGCCATATAACGAAATATATTTAAATACACTCAAATAGCTTCATTAGATAGCGTTTGTTTGTGTAATTTTGTGATCTGTGAAATTTTGCAAAAAGTGAATTTTTTTGTGTTTTTTAGTCAAAATCTGCATCTTTTCGCTCTTTCGAATACGCTGATATTCGCTGGAAAATGCTTCCAGCGATATGAAACGTTTTATATAGGCATAGGGCAGAGCTATCTATCAAACTGCGCTAATAAGAACTTAATCGGGTGATATTCAAATTTTTAAAAAATTCAACATTAGTTCGATAACAGCGCCCACTAACGACGTAATGTCCAAACAAGGTACAAAGCACTAATCCATGTATTGCTTGTTTCTTTAACAACCTCTGCGTTAAATTATGTGCCATATAATAAAATATACTTAAATACACTCAAATAGCTTCATTAGATACCGTTTCTGTTTGTAAAACACGAAAATAACGTTTCCGTGAAATTTTGCAAAAAGTGAATTTTTTCGTGTTTTTTAGTCAAAATCTGCTTCTTTTCACTCTTACATTACGAATACGCTGAAACCTGCTGGAAAATGCTTACAGCGATCTGAAACTTTTTACGTAGGAAAAGGGCAGAGTTATCTATCAAACTACGCTAATAAGAATTTAATCGGGTGATATGCAAATTTTTAAAAAATTCAACATTAGTTCGATAACAGCGCGATATAACGACATAATGTCCAAACAAGGTATAAAGCACTATACTATGTATTGCTGGTTTCTTTAACAATCTCTGTGTTACATTATGTGCCATATAACGAAATATAATTAAATACACTCAAATAGCTTCATTAGATAGCGTTTGTGTGTGTAAAACACGAAAATAACGTTTCCGTGAAATTTTGCAAAAATCAATTTTTTCGTGTTTTTTACTCAAAAGCAGCTTGTTTTCACTCTTAGAGCACGAATACGCTGATACTCGCTGGAAAATGATCCGAGCGATATGCAATTTTTTATATAGGCATAGGGCAATGTTATCTATCAAATTGCGCTAATAAGAACTTAATCGGGTGATATGCAAATTTTTAAAAAATTCAACATTAATTTGATTACAGCGCCCTCTAACGACATAATGTCCAAACAAGGTATAAAGCACTATACTATGTATTGCTGGTTTCTTTAACAACATCTGCGTTACATTATGTGCCATATAACGAAATATACTTAAATACACTCAAATAGCTTCAATAGATAGCGTTTGTGTGTGTAAAACACGAAATTAACGTTTCCGTGAAATTTTGCAAAAATTCAATTTTTTCGTGTTTTTTATTCAAAAGCAGCTTGTTTTCACTCTTAAAGCACGAATACGCTGATACTCGCCGGAAAATGATCCGAGCGATATGAAACTTTTTATATAGGCTTAGGGCTGTGTTATCTATCAAATTGCGCTAATAAGAACTTAATCGGGTGATATGCAAATTTTTAAAAAATTCAACATTAGTTCGATTACAGCGCCCTCTAACGGCATAATGTCCAAACAAGTTATAAAGCACTATACTATGTAATGCTGGTTTCTTTAACAACCTCTGCGTTAAATTATGTGCCATATAAGAAAATATACTTAAATACACTCAAATAGCGTCATTAGATAGCGTTTGTGTGTGTAAAACACGAAAATAACGTTTCCGTGAAATTTTGCAAAAAGTGAATTTTTTCGTGTTTTTTAGTCAAAATCTGCTTCTTTTCACTCTTACATTACGAATACGCTGACACTCGCTGGAAAATGCTTACAGCGATCTGAAACTTTTTACGTAGGAAAAGGGCAGAGTTATCTATCAAACTACGCTAATAAGAATTTAATCGGGTGATATGCAAATTTTTAAAAAATTCAACATTAGTTCGATAACAGCGCGATATAACGACATAATGTCCAAACAAGGTATAAAGCACTATACTATGTATTGCTGGTTTCTTTAACAATCTCTGTGTTACATTATGTGCCATATAACGAAATATACTTAAATACACTCAAATAGCTTCATTAGATAGCGTTTGTGTGTGTAAAACACGAAAATAACGTTTCCGTGAAATTTTGCAAAAATCAATTTTTTCGTGTTTTTTACTCAAAAGCAGCTTGTTTTCACTCTTAGAGCACGAATACGCTGATACTCGCTGGAAAATGATCCGAGCGATATGAAACTTTTTATATAGGCATAGAACAATGTTATCTATCAAATTGCGCTAATAAGAACTTAATCGGGTGATATGCAAATTTTTAAAAAATTCAACATTAATTTGATTACAGCGCCCTCTAACGACATAATGTCCAAACAAGGTATAAAGCACTATACTATGTATTGCTGGTTTCTTTAACAACCTCTGCGTTAAATTATGTGCCATATAACGAAATATACTTAAATACACTCAAATAGCTTCATTAGATAGCGTTTGTGTGTGTAAAACACGAAATTAACGTTTCCGTGAAATTTTGCAAAAATTCAATTTTTTCGTGTTTTTTATTCAAAAGCAGCTTGTTTTCACTCTTAAAGCACGAATACGCTGATACTCGCCGGAAAATGATCCGAGCGATATGAAACTTTTTATATAGGCTTAGGGCTGTGTTATCTATCAAATTGCCCTAATAAGAACTTAATCGGGTGATATGCAAATTTTTAAAAAATTCAACATTAGTTCGATTACAGCGCCCTCTAACGACATAATGTCCAAACAAGGTAGAAAGCACTATACTTTGTATTGCTGGTTTCTTTAACAACCTCTGCGTTAAATTATGTGCCATATAACGAAATATACTTAAATACACTCAAATAGCTTCATTAGATAGCGTTTGTGTGTGTAAAACACGAAAATAACGTTTCCGTGAAATTTTGCAAAAAGTCAATTTTTTCGTGTTTTTCAGTCAAAAGCAGCTTGTTTTCACACTTACAGCACGATACGCTGATACTCGCTGGAAAATGATCCGAGCGATATGAAACTTTTTATATAGGCATAGGGCAGTGTTATCTATCAAATTGCGTTAATAAGAACTTAATCGGGTGATATGCAAATTTTTAAAAAATTCAACATTAGTCCGATTACAGCGCCCTCTAACGACATAATGTCCAAACAAGGTATAAAGAACTATACTATGTATTGCTGGTTTCTTTAACAACCTCTGCGTTAAATTATGTGCCATATAACGAAATATACTTAAATACACTCAAATAGCTTCATTAGATAGCGTTTTTGTGTGTAAAACACGAAAATAACGTTTCCGTGAAATTTTGCAAAAAGTCAATTTTTTTGTGTTTTTTAGTCAAAAGCAGCTTGTTTTCACTCTTAAAGAACGAATACGCTGATACTCGCTGGAAAATGATCCGAGCGATATGAAACTTTTTATATAGGCATCGTGCAGTGTTTTCTATCAAACTTCGCTAATAAGAACTTAATCGGGTGATATGCAAATTTTTAAAAATTTCAACATTAGTTCGATAACAGCGCCCTCAAACTACATAATGTCCAAACAAGGTATAAAGCACTATACTGTGTATTGCTGGTTACTTTAACAACCTCTGCGTTAAATTATGTGCCATATAACGAAATATACTTAAATACACTCAAATAGTTTCATTAGATAGCGTTTGTGTGTGTAAAACACGAAAATAACGTTTCCGTGAAATTTTGCAAAAAGTCAATTTTTTCGTGTTTTTTAGTCAAAAGTTGCTTGTTTTCACTTTTACAGCACGAATACGCTGATACTCGCTGGAAAATTATCCGAGCGATATGAAACTTTTTATATAGGCATAGGGCAGTGTTATTTATCAAACTGCGCTAATAAGAACTTAATCGGGTGATGTGCAAATTTTAAAATATTCAACATTAGTTCGATAACAGCGCCCTCTAACGACATAATGTCCAAACAAGGTAGAAAGCACTATTCTATGTATTGCTGGTTTCTTTAACAAACACTGCGTTAAATTATGTGCCATATAACGAAATATACTTAAGTGCACTCAAATAGCTTCATTAGATAGCGTTTGTGTGTGTAAAACACGAAAATAATGTTTCCGTGAAATTTTGCAAAAAGTCAATTTTTTCGTGTTTTTAGTCAAAATTGCTTGTTTTCACTTTTACAGCAAGAATACGCTGATACTCGCTAGAAAATGATCCGAGCGATATGAAACTTTTTATATAGGCATAAGGCAGTGTTTTCTATCAAACTGCGCTAATAAGAACTTAATCGGGTGATATGCAAAATTTTAAAAAATTCAACATTAATTTGATTACAGCGCCCTCTAACGACATAATGTCCAAACAAGGTATAAAGCACTATACTATGTATTGCTTGTTTCTTTAACAACCTCTGCGTTACATTATGTGCCATATAACGAAATATACTTAAATACACTCAAATAGCTTCATTAGATAGCGTTTGTGTGGGTAAAACACGAAAATAACGTTTCCGTGAAATTTTGCAAAAAGTCAATTTTTTCGTGTTTTTCAGTCAAAAGCAGTTTGTTTTCACACTTACAGCACGATACGCCGATACTCGCTGGAAAATGATCCGAGCGATATGAAACTTTTTATATAGGCATAGGGCTGTGTTATCTATCAAACTGCGCTAATAAGAACTTCATCGGGTGATATGCAAATTTTTAAAAAATTCAACATTAGTTCGATAACAGCGCCCTCTAACGACATATTGTCCAAAAAAGGTAGAGATCACTATACTAAGTATTGCTGGTTTCTTTAACAACCTCTGCGTTACATTATGTGCCATATAACGAAATATACTTAAATACACTCAAATAGTTTCATTAGATAGCGTTTGTGTGTGTAAAACACGAAAATAACGTTTCCGTGAAATTTTGCAAAAAGTCAATTTTTTCGTGTTTTTTAGTCAAAAGCAGCTTGTTTTCACTCATATAGCACGAATACGCTGATACTCGCTGGAAAATGATCCGAGCGATATGAAACTTTTTATATAGGCATAAGGCAATGTTATCTATCAAACTGCGCTAATAAGAACTTAATCGGATGATATGCAAATTTTTAAAAAATTCAACATTAGTTCTTTTACAGCGCCCTCTAACGACATAATGTCCAAACAAGTTATAAAGCACTATACTATGTATTTCTGGTTTCTTTAACAAACTCTGCGTTAAATTATGTGCCATATAACGAAATATACTTAAATACTCTCAAATAGCTTCATTAGATAGCGTTTGTGTGTGTAAAACACGAAAATAACGTTTCCGTGAAATTTTGCAAAAAGTCAATTTTTTCGTGTTTTTTAGTCAAAAGCAGCTGGTTTTCACTTTTACAGCACGAATACGCTGATACTCGCTGGAAAATGATCCGAGCGATATGAACCTTTTTATATAGGCATAGGGCAGTGTTGTCTATCAAACTGCGCTAACAAGAACTTAATCGGGTGATGTGCAAATTTTTAAAAAATTCAACATTAGTTCGATAACAGCGCCCTCTAACGACATAATCTCCAAACAAGGTAGAAAGCACTATACTTTGTATTGCTGGTTTGTTTAACAACCTCTGCGTTAAATTATTTGCGATGTACCGAAATATACTTCAATACACTCAAATAGCTTCATTAGATAGTTCGATAACAACGCCCTCTAACGACATAATGTCCAAACAAGGTAGAAAGCACTATACTTTGTATTGCTGGTTTCTTTAACAACCTCTGCGTTAAATTATGTGCCATATAACGAAATATACTTAAATACAATCAAATAGCTTCATTAGATAGCGTTTGTGTGTGTAAAACACGAAAATAACGTTTCCGTGAAATTTTGCTAAAAGTCAATTTTTTCGTGTTTTTCAGTGAAAAGCAGCTTGTTTTCACACTTACAGCACGACACGCTGTTACTCGCTGGAAAATGATCCGAGCGATATGAAACTTTTTATATAGGCATAGGGCAGTGTTTTCTATCAAATTGCGCTAATAAGAACTTAATCGGGTGATATGCAAATTTTTAAAAAATTCAACATTAGTTCAATGACAGCGCCCTCTAACGACATAATGTCCAAACAAGGTATAAAGCACTATACTATGTAATGCTGGTTTCATTAACAAACTCTGCGTTAAATTATGTGCCACATAACGAAATATACTTAAATACACTCAAATAGCTTCATTAGATAGCGTTTGTGTGTGTAAAACACGAAAATAACGTTTCCGTGAAATTTTGCAAAAGTCAATTTTTTCGTGTTTTTTAGTCAAAAGCTGCTTGTTTTCACTCTAACAGCAAGATTACGCTGATACTCGCTAGAAAATGATCCGAGCGATATGAAACTTTTTATATAGGCATAGGGCAGTGTTATCTATCAAACTTCGCTAATAAGAACTTAATCGGGTGATATGCAAATTTTTAAAAAATTCAAAATTAGTTCGATAACAGCGCCCTCTAACGACATAATGTCCAAACAAGGTAGAAAGAACTATACTTTGTATTGCTGGTTTCTTTAACAACCTCTGCGTTAAATTATGTACGATATAACGAAATATACTTAAATACACTCAAATAGCTTCATTAGATAGTTCGATAACAACGCCCTCTAACGACATAATGTCCAAACAAGGTAGAAAGCACTATACTTTGTATTGGTGGTTTCTTTAACAACCTCTGCGTTAAATTATGTGCCATATAACGAAATATACTTAAATACACTCAAATAGCTTCTTTAGATAGCTTTTGTGTGTGTAAAACACGAAAATAATGTTTCCGTGAAATTTTGCAAAAAGTCAATTTTTTCGTGTTTTTTAGTTAAAAGCAGCTTGTTTTCACTCTTAAAGAACGAATACGCGGATACTCGCTGGAAAATGATCCGAGCGATATGAAACTTTTTATATAGGCATCGTGCAGTGTTATCTATCAAACTTCGCTAATAAGAACTTAATCGGGTGATATGCAAAATTTTAAAAAATTCAACATTAATTTAATTACAGCGCTTTCTAACGACATAATGTCCAAACAAGGTATAAAGCACTATACTATGTATTGCTGGTTTCTTTAACAACCTCTGGTAGAAACAAGGTAGAAAGCACTATACTTTGTATTGGTGGTTTCTTTAACAACCTCTGCGTTAAATTATGTGCCATATAACGAAATATACTTAAATACACTCAAATAGCTTCTTTAGATAGCTTTTGTGTGTGTAAAACACGAAAATAATGTTTCCGTGAAATTTTGCAAAAAGTCAATTTTTTCGTGTTTTTTAGTTAAAAGCAGCTTGTTTTCACTCTTAAAGAACGAATACGCGGATACTCGCTGGAAAATGATCCGAGCGATATGAAACTTTTTATATAGGCATCGTGCAGTGTTATCTATCAAACTTCGCTAATAAGAACTTAATCGGGTGATATGCAAAATTTTAAAAAATTCAACATTAATTTAATTACAGCGCTTTCTAACGACATAATGTCCAAACAAGGTATAAAGCACTATACTATGTATTGCTGGTTTCTTTAACAACCTCTGCGTTAAATTATGTGCCATATAACGAAATATACTTAAATACACTCAAATAGCTTCATTAGATAGCGTTTGTGTGTGTAAAACACGAAAATAACGTTTCCGTGAAATTTTGCAAAAAGCAATTTTTTCGTGTTTTTTAGTCAAAATCAGCTTGTTTTCACTCTTAGAGCACGAATACGCTGACACTCGCTGGAAAATGATCCGAGTGATATGAAACTTTTTATATAGGCATTGGGCAGTGTTATCTATCAAATTGCGCTAATAAGAACTTCATCGGGTGATATGCAAATTTTTAAAAAATTCAACATTAGTTCAATTACAGCGCCCTCTAACGACATAATGTCCAAACAAGGTATAAAGCATTATACTATGTATTGCTGGTTTCTTTAACAAACTCTGCATTAAATTATGTGCCACATAACGAAATATACTTAAATACACTCAAATAGCTTCATTAGATAGCGTAGCGTTTGTGTGTGTAAAACACGAAAATAACGTTTCCGTGAAATTTTGCAAAAAGTCAATTTTTTCGTGTTTTTTAGTCAAAAGTAGCTTGTTTTCACTTTTACAGCACGAATAGGCTGATACTCGCTGGAAAATGATCCTAGCGATATGAAACTTTTCATATAGGCATAGAGCAGTGTTTTCTATCAAGCTGCGGTAATAAGAACTTAATCGGGTGATATGCAGATTTTTAAAAAATTCAACATTAATTTGATTACAGCGCCCTCTAACGACATAATGTCCAAACAAGGTATAAAGCACTATACTATGTATTGCTGGTTTTTTTAACAACCTCTGCGTTACATTATGTGCCATATAACGATATATACTTAAATACACTCGAATAGCTTCATTAGATAGCGTTTGTGTGTGTAAAACACGAAAATAACGTTTCCGTGAAATTTTTCAAAAAGTCAATTTTTTCGTGTTTTTTAGTCAAAAGCAGTTTGTTTTCACTCTTACAGCACGAATACGCTGATACTCGCTGGAAAATGATCCGAGCGATATGAAACTTTTTATATAGGCATAGGGCTGTGTTATCTATCAAACTGCACTAATAAGAACTTACTCGGGTGATATGCAAATTTTTAAAAAATTCAACATTAGTTCGATTACAGCGCCCTCTAACGGAATAATGTCCAAACAAGGTATAAAGCACTATACTATGTAATGCTGGTTTCTTTAACAACCTCTGCGTTAAATTATGTGCCATATAAGAAAATATACTTAAATACACTCAAATAGCTTCATTAGATAGCTTTTGTGTGTGTAAAACACGAAAATAACGTTTCCTTGAAATTTTGCAAAAAGTCAATTTTTTTGTGTTTTTTAGTCAAAATTGCTTGTTTTCACTTTTACAGCACGAATACGCTGATACTCGCTGGAAAATGATCCCAGCGATATGATACTTTTTATATAGGAATAGGGCAGTGTTTTCTATCAAACTGCGCTAATAAGAACTTAATCGGGTGATATGCAAAATTTTAAAAAATTCAACATTAATTTAATTACAGCGCCATCTAACGACATAATGTCCAAACAAGGAATAAAACACTATACTATGTATTGCTGGTTTCTTTAACAACCTCTGCGTTAAATTATGTGCCATATAACGAAATATACTTAAATACACTCAAATAGCTTCATTAGATAGCGTTTGTGTGTGTAAAACACGAAAATAACGTTTCCGTGAAATTTTGCAAAAAGTCAATTTTTTCGTGTTTTTTAGTCAAAAGCTGCTTGTTTCCACTCTTACAGCACGAATACGCTGATACTCGCTGGAAAATGATCCGAGCGATATGAAACTTTTTATATAGGCATAGGGCAATGTTATCTATCAAATTGCGCTAATAAGAACTTAATCGGGTGATATGCAAATTTTTAAAAAATTCAACATTAGTTCAATTACAGCGCCCTCTAACGACATAATGTCCGAAAAGGTATAAAGCATTATACTATGTATAGCTGGTTTCTTTAACAAACTCTGCGTTAAATTATGTGCCACATAACGAAATATACTTAAATACACTCAAATAGCTTCATTAGATAGCGTTTGTGTGTGTAAAACACGAAAATAACGTTTCCGTGAAATTTTTCAAAAAGTCAATTTTTTCGTGTTTTTTAGTCAAAAGCAGCTTGTTTTCACTCTTACAGCACGAATACGCTGATACTCGCTGGAAAATGATCCGAGCGATATGAAACTTTTTATATAGGCATAGGGCTGTGTTAACTATCAAACTGCACTAATAAGAACTTAATCGGGTGATATGCAAATTTTTAAAAAATTCAACATTAGTTCAATTACAGCGCCCTCTAACGACATAATGTCCAAACAAGGTATAAAGCACTATACTATGTATTGCTGGTTTCTTTAACAACCTCTGCGTTACATTATATGCCATATAACGAAATATACTTTAATACACTCAAATAGCTTCATTAGATACCGTTTGTGTGTGTAAAACCCGAAAATAACGTTTCCGTGAAATTTTGCAAAAAGTCAATTTTTTCGTGTTTTTTAGTCAAAAGCTGCTTGTTTTCACTCTTACAGCACGATTACGGTGATACTGGCTGGAAAATGATCCGAGCGATATGAAACTTTTTATATAGGCATAGGGCGGTGTAATCTATCAAACTATGCCAATAAGAACTTAATCGGGTGATATGCCAATTTTTAAAAAATTCAACATTACTTCATTAACAGCGCCCTCTAACGACACAATGTCCTAACAAGGTATAAAGCAATACACTAAGTATTTCTGGTTTCTTTAACAACCTCTGCGTTAAATTATGCGCCATATAATAAAATATACTTAAATACACTCATACAGCTTCATTAGATAGCGTCTGTTTGTGTATAACAAGAAAATAACGTTTCCGTGAAATTTTGCAAAAAGTGAATTTTTTCGTGTTTTTTAGACAAAATCTGCTTGTTTTCACATTTACAGAACGGATACGCTGAAACTCGCTGGAAAATGCTTTCAGCGATATGAAACTTTTTATATAGACATAGGGCAGTGCTATCTATCAAACTGCGCTAATAAGAACTTAATCGGGTGATATGCAAATTTTTAAATAATTCAAAATAAGTTCGACAACAGCGCCCTCTAACGGCATAATGTCCAAACAAGGTATAAAGCACTACATTATATATTGCTGGTTTCATTAACAAACTTTACGTTAAATTATGTGCCATATAACGAAATAGACTTAAATACACTCAAATATCTTCATCAGATAGCGTTCATGGTGTAAAACACAAAAATAACGTTTCCGTGCAATTTTGCAAAAAGTCAATTTTTTCGTATTTTTTAGTCAAAATCTGCTTCTTTTCACTCATACAGCACGAATACGCTGATACTCGCTGGAAAATGCTTCCAGCGTTATGAAACGTTTTATATAGGCATAGAGCAGTGTTATCTATCAAACTGCGCTAATAAGAACTTAGTCAGGTGATATGCAAATTTTTAAAAAATTGAACATTAGTTCGATAACAGCGCCTTCTAACGGCATAATGTCCAAACAAGGTAGAAAGCACTATACTATGTATTGCTGGTTTCTTTAACAACCTCTGCGTTAAATTATGTGCCATATAACGAAATATACTTAAATACACTCAAATAGCTTCATTTGATAGCGTTTGTGTGTGTAAAACGCGAAAATAACGTTTCCGTGAAATTTTGCAAAAAGTGAATTTTTTCGTGTTTTTTAGTCATAATCTGCTTCTTTTCACTCTTGCAGCACGAATACGCTGATACTCGCTGGAAATTGCTTCCAGCGATATGAAACGTTTTTATAGGCATAGAGCAGTGTTATCTATCAAACTCCGCTAGTAAGAACTTAATCGTGTGATATGCAAATTTTTAAAAAATTCAAAATTAGTTCGATAACAGCGCGATCTAATGATATAATGTCCAAACAAGGCATAATGCACTACTCTATGTATTGCTGGTTTCTTTAACAACCTCTGCGTGAAATTATGTGCCATGTAACGAAATATATTTAAATACACTCAAATAGCTTCATTAGATAGCGTTTGTGTGCGTAAAACACGAAAATAACGTTTCCGTGAAATTTTGCAAAAAGTGAATTTTTTCGTGTTTTTTAGTCAAAATCTGCTTATTTTCACTCTTAAAGCAGAATACGCTGATACTCGCTGGAAAATGCTTCCAGCGATATGAAACTTTTTATATGTAGGGCAATTTTATCTATCAAACTGCGCTAATAAGAACTTAATCGGGTGATATGCAAATTTTTCAAAAATTCAACATTACTTCGATAACAGCGCTCTCTAACGACATAATATCCAAACAAAGTATAAAGCACTACACTAAGTATTGCTGGTTTCTTTAACAATCTCTGCATTAAATTATGTGCCATATAAGGAAATATACTTAAATACACTCATATAGCTTCATTAGATAGCGTCTGTGTGTGTAAAACGCGAAAATAACGTTTCCGTGAAATTTTGCAAAAAGGGAATTTTTTCTTGTTTTTTAGTCAAAATCTGCTTCTTTTCACTCTTACAGCACGAATACGCTGATAATCGCTGGAAAATGCTTCGAGCGATATGAAACGTTTTATATAGGCATAGGGCAATTCTATCTATCAAAGTGCGCTAATAAGAACTTAATCGGGTGATATGCAAATTTTTCAAAAATTCAACATTACTTCATTAACTGCGCCCTCTAACGACATAATGTCCAAACAAGGTATAAAGCATTACACTAAGTATTGCTGGTTTCTTTAACAACCTCTGCGTTAAATTATGCGCCATATAAGGAAATATACTTAAATACACTCATATAGCTTCATTAGATAGCGTCTGTGTGTGTATAACAAGAAAATAACGTTTCCGTGAAATTTTGCAAAAAGTGAATTTTTTTGTGTTTTTTAGTCAAAATCTGCTTGTTTTCACATTTGCAGCACGGATACGCTGAAACTCGCTGGAAAATGCTTTCAGCGATATGAAACTTTTTATATAGGCATAGGGCAGTGCTATCTATCAAACTGCGCTAATAAGAACTTAATCGGGGGATATGCAAATTTTTAAAAAATTCAACATTAGTTCGATAACAGGGCCCTCTAACGACATAATGTCCAAACAAGGTATAATGCACTACTCTATGTATTGCTGGTTTCTTTAACAACCTCTGCGTTAAATTATGTGCCATATAACGAAATATATTTAAATACACTAAAATAGCTTCATTAGATAGCGTTTGTGTGTGTAAAACACGAAAATAACGTTTCCGTGAAATTTTGCAAAAAGTGAATTTTTTCGTGTTATTAAGTCAAAATCTGCTTCTTTTCACTCTTACAGCACGAATACGCTGATACTCGCTGGAAAATGCTTCCAGCGATATGAAACGTTTTATATAGGCATAGGGCAGTGCTATCTATCAAAATGCGCTAATAAGAACTTAATCGGGTGATATGCAAATTTTTAAAAAATTCAACATTAGTTCGACAATAGCGCCCTCTAACGACATAATGTCCAAACAAGGTATAAAGCACTATACTATGTATTGCTGGTTTCTTTAACAAACTCTGCGTTAAATTATGTTCCATATAACGAAATATACTTAAATACACTCAGATAGCTTCATTAGATTCGTTTGTGTGTGTAAAACACGAAAATAACGTTTCCGTGAAATTTTGCAAAAAGTGAATTTTTTCGTGTTTTTTAGTCAAAATCTGCTTCTTTTCACTCTTACAGCACGAATACGCTGATACTGGCTGGAAAATGCTTCCAGCGATATGAAACTTTTTATATAGGCATTAGGCAGTGCTATCTATCAAACTGCGCTAATAAGAACTTAATCGGGTGATATGCAAATTTTTAAAAAATTCAACATTAGTTCGATAACAGCGCCCTCTAACGACATAATGTCCAAACAAGGTATAAAGCACTATACAAAGTATTGCTGGTTTCTTTAACAACATCTGCGTTAAATTATGTGCAATATAACGAAATACACTTATATACACTCAAATAGCTTCATTAGATAGCGTTTGTGTGTGTAAAACACGAAAATAACGTTTCCGTGAAATTTTGCAAAAAGTTATTTTTTTCGTGTTTTTTAGTCAAAATCTGCTTGTTTTCACATTTACAGCACGAATACGCTGATACTCGCTCGAAAATGCTTTCAGCGATATGAAACTTTTTATATAGGCATAGGGCAGTGCTATCTTTCAAACTGCGCTAATAAGAACTTAATCGGGTGATATGCAAATTTTTAAAAAATTCAACATTAGTTCGATAACAGCGCCCTCTAACGACATAATGTCCAAACAAGGTATAAAGCACTACACAAAGTATTGCTGGTTTCTTTAACAACCTCTGCGTTAAATTATGTGCAATATAACGAAATACACTTAAATACACTCAAATAGCTTCATTAGATAGCGTTTGTGTGTGTAAAACACCAAAATAACGTTTCCGTGAAATTTTGCAAAAAGTGAATTTTTTCGTGTTTTTTAGTCAAAATCTGCTTGTTTTCACATTTACAGCACGAATACGCTGATACTCGCTCGAAAATGCTTTCAGCGATATGAAACTTTTTATATAGGCATAGGGCAGTGCTATCTTTCAAACTGCGCTAATAAGAACTTAATCGGGTGATATGCAAATTTTTAAAAAATTCAAAATTAGTTCGATAACCGCGCCCTCTAACGACATAATGTCCAAACAAGGTATAAAGCACTACACAAAGTATTGCTGGTTTCTTTAACAACCTCTGCGTTAAATTATGTGCAATATAACGAAATACACTTAAATACACTCAAATAGCTTCATTAGATAGCGTTTTTGTGTGTAAAACACCAAAATAATGTTTCCATGAAATTTTGCAATAAGTGAATTTTTTCGTGTTTTTTTGTCATGATCTGCTTGTTTTCACATTGACAGCACGAATTCGCTGAAACTCGCTGGAAAATGCTTCCGGCGATATGAAACTTTTTATATAGGCATAGGGAATTGATATCTATCAAACTGCGCTAATAAGTGCTATCTAAAACTGCGCTAATAAGAACTTAATCGGGAAATATGCAAATTTTTAAAAAATTCAACATTTGTTCGATAACAGCGCCCTGTAACGACATAATGTCCAAACAAGGTATAAAGCACTATACTATCTATTGCTGGTTTGTTTAACAACCTCTGCGTTAAATTATGTGCCATATAAAGAAATATACTTAAAGACACTCATATAGCTTCATTAGATAGCTTTTGTGTGTGTAAAACGCGAAAATAACGTTTCCGTGAAATTTTGCAAAAAGTGAATTTTTTCTTGTTTTTTAGTCAAAATCTGCTTCTTTTCACTCTTACAGCACAAATACGCTGATACTCGCTGGAAAATGCTTCCAGCGATATGAAACTTTTTATATGTAGGGCAATTCTATCTATCAAACTGCGCTAATAAGAACTTAATCGGGTGATACGCAAATTTTTCAAAAATTCAACATTACTTCGATAACAGCGCTCTCTAACGACATAATATCCAAACAAAGTATAAAGCACTACACTAAGTATTGCTGGTTTCTTTAACAATCTCTGCGTTAAATTATGTGCCATATAAGGAAATATACTTAAATACACTCATATAGCTTCATTAGATAGCGTCTGTGTGTGTAAAACGCGAAAATAACGTTTCCGTGAAATTTTGCAAAAAGTGAATTTTTTCTTGTTTTTTAGTCAAAATCTGCTTCTTTTCACATTTGCAGCACGGATACGCTGAAACTCGCTGGAAAATGCTTTCAGCGATATGAAACTTTTTATATAGGCATAGGGCAGTGCTATCTATCAAACTGCGCTAATAAGAACTTAATCGGGTGATATGCAAATTTTTAAAAAATTCAACATTAGTTCGATAACAGGGCCCTCTAACGACATAATGTCCAAACAAGGTATAATGCACTACTCTATGTATTGCTGGTTTCTTTAACAACCTCTGCGTTAAATTATGTGCCATATAACGAAATATATTTAAATACACTAAAATAGCTTCATTAGATAGCGTTTGTGTGTGTAAAACACGAAAATAACGTTTCCGTGAAATTTTGCAAAAAGTGAATTTTTTCGTGTTATTAAGTCAAAATCTGCTTCTTTTCACTCTTACAGCACGAATACGCTGATACTCGCTGGAAAATGCTTCCAGCGATATGAAACGTTTTATATAGGCATAGGGCAGTGCTATCTATCAAACTGCGCTAATAAGAACTTAATCGGGTGATATGCAAATTTTTAAAAAATTCAACATTAGTTCGACAATAGCGCCCTCTAACGACATAATGTCCAAACAAGGTATAAAGCACTATACTATGTATTGCTGGTTTCTTTAACAAACTCTGCGTTAAATTATGTTCCATATAACGAAATATACTTAAATACACTCAGATAGCTTCATTAGATTCGTTTGTGTGTGTAAAACACGAAAATAACGTTTCCGTGAAATTTTGCAAAAAGTGAATTTTTTCGTGTTTTTTAGTCAAAATCTGCTTCTTTTCACTCTTACAGCACGAATACGCTGATACTGGCTGGAAAATGCTTCCAGCGATATGAAACTTTTTATATAGGCATTAGGCAGTGCTATCTATCAAACTGCGCTAATAAGAAACTTAATCGGGTGATATGCAAATTTTTAAAAAATTCAACATTAGTTCGATAACAGCGCCCTCTAACGACATAATGTCCAAACAAGGTATAAAGCACTATACAAAGTATTGCTGGTTTCTTTAACAACATCTGCGTTAAATTATGTGCAATATAACGAAATACACTTAAATACACTCAAATAGCTTCATTAGATAGCGTTTGTGTGTGTAAAACACGAAAATAACGTTTCCGTGAAATTTTCAAAAAGTTTTTTTTTTCGTGTTTTTTAGTAAAAATCTGCTTGTTTTCACATTTACAGCACGAATACGCTGATACTCGCTCGAAAATGCTTTCAGCGATATGAAACTTTTTATATAGGCATAGGGCAGTGCTATCTTTCAAACTGCGCTAATAAGAACTTAATCGGGTGATATGCAAATTTTTAAAAAATTCAAAATTAGTTCGATAACCGCGCCCTCTAACGACATAATGTCCAAACAAGGTATAAAGCACTACACAAAGTATTGCTGGTTTCTTTAACAACCTCTGTGTTAAATTATGTGCAATATAACGAAATACACTTAAATACACTCAAATAGCTTCATTAGATAGCGTTTTTGTGTGTAAAACACCAAAATAATGTTTCCATGAAATTTTGCAATAAGTGAATTTTTTCGTGTTTTTTTGTCATAATCTGCTTGTTTTCACATTGACAGCACGAATTCGCTGAAACTCGCTGGAAAATGCTTCCGGCGATATGAAACTTTTTATATAGGCATAGGGAATTGATATCTATCAAACTGCGCTAATAAGTGCTATCTAAAACTGCGCTAATAAGAACTTAATCGGGTAATATGCAAATTTTTAAAAAATTCAACATTTGTTCGATAACAGCGCCCTGTAACGACATAATGTCCAAACAAGGTATAAAGCACTATACTATCTATTTCTGGTTTGTTTAACAACCTCTGCGTTAAATTATGTGCCATATAAAGAAATATACTTAAATACACTCAAATAGCTTCAATAGATAGCGTTTGTGTGTTTAAAACACGAAAATAACGTTTCCGTGAAATTTTCCAAAAAGTGAATTTTTTCGTGTTTTTTAGTCAAAATCTGCTTCTATTCACTCTTACATCACCAATTCGCTGATACTCGCTGGAAAATGCTTCCAGCGATATGAAACTTTTTATATAGGCAGAGGGCAGTGCTATCTATCAAACTGCGCTAATAAGAACTTAATCGGGTGATATGCAAATTTTTAAAAAAGTCAACATTAGTTCGATAACAGCGCCCTCTAACGACATAATGTCCAAACAAGGTATAAAGCACCACACAAAGTATTGCTGGTTTCTTTAACAACCTCTGCGTTAAATTATGTGCAATATAACGAAATACACTTAAATACACTCAAATAGCTTCATTACATAGCGTTCGTGTGTGTAAAACACGAAAATAACGTTTCCGTGAAATTTTCAAAAAGTTTTTTTTTTTCGTGTTTTTTAGTCAAAATCTGCTTGTTTTCACATTTACAGCACGAATACGCTGATACTCGATGGAAAATGATTCCAGCGATATGAAACTTTTTAGATAGGCATACGGCAGTGCTATTCATCAAACTGCGATAACAAGAACTTAATCGGGTGATATGCAAAGTTTCAAAAAATTCAACATCAGTTCGATAACAGCGCCCTATAACGACATAATGTCTAAACAAGGTATTATGCACTATAGTATGTACAGCTGGTTTCATTAAAAACCTCTGCGTTATATTATATGCCATATAACGAAATATACTTAAATTCACTCATATAGCTTCATTTGATAAGTTTCTGTGTGTAAAACAAGAAAATAACGTTTCCGTGAAATTTTGCAAAAAGTGAATTTTTTCGTGTTTCTTAGTCATAATCTGCTTGTTTTCACTCTTGCAGCACGAATACGCTGATACTCGCTGGAAAATGATTCCAGCGATATGAAACTTTTTATATAGGCACAGGGCAGTGCTATCTATCAAACTGCTCTGATAAGAACTTAATCGGGTGATATGCAAATTTTTAAAAAATTCAACATCAGTTCGATAACAGCGCCCTCTAACGACATAATGTCAGAACAATGTATAATGCACTATACTATGTATTGCTGGTTTCATTAACAAGCTCTGCGTTAAATTATGTGCCATATAACGAAATATACTTAAGTACACTCAAATAGCTTCATTTGATATCGTTTGTGTGTGTAAAACACGAAATTAACGTTTCCTTGAAATTTTCAAAAAGTGAATTTTTTCGTGTTTTAAAGTCAAAATGTGCTTGTTTTCACTCTTACAAAACGAATACGCTGATACTAGCTGGAAAATGATTCCAGCGATATGAAACATTTTATATAAGCATAGGGCAGTGATATCTCTCAAACTGCGCTAATAAGAACTTAATCGGGTGATATGCAAACTTTTAAAAAATTCAAAATTAGTTCGATAACAGCGCGCTCTAAAGACAATGTCGGAACAGGGTATAATGCACTATACTATGTATTGCTGGTTTCTTTAACAACCTCTGCGTTAAATTATGTGCCATATAACGAAATATACTTAAATACATTTAAATAGCTTCATTTGGTAGCGGTTGTGTGTGTAAAACACGAAAATAACGTTTCCGTGAAATTTTGCAAAAAGGGAATTTTTTCGTGTTTTTTAGTCAAAATCTACTTGTTTTCACGCTTACAGCACGAATACGCTGATACTCGCTGGAAAACGATTCCAGCGATATGAAACGTTTTATATAGGCATAGGGCAGTGTTCTCTATCAAACTGCGCTAATAAGAACTTAATCGGGTGATATGCAAATTGTTTAAATATTCAACAGTTCGAAAACCCCGCCCTCTAACGACATAATGTCGGAACAAGATATAATGCACTATGCTATGTATTGCTTGTTTTTAAAACAACCTCTGCGTTAAATAATGTGCCATATAACGAAATGTACTTAAATACACTCAAATAGCTTCATTTGATAGCGTTTATGTGTGTAATACACGAAAATAACGTTTCCGTGAAATTTTGCAAAACGTGAATTTTTTCGAGGGATTTTTAGTCACAATCTGTTTTGTTTTCATTCTTACAGCACGAATACGCTGACACTCGTTGGGAAATGATTCCAGCGATATGAAACATAGGCATACGGCAGTGCTATCTATCAAACTGTGCTAATAAGAACTTAATCGGGTGATATGCAAGTTTTTAAAAAATTGAACATCAGTTCGATAACATTGCCCTCTAACGACATAATGTCGGAACAAGGTATAATTGACTATATTAGGTATTGCTGGTTTCATTAACTACCTCTGCGTTAAATTATGTGCCATATAACGAAATATACTTAAATACAATCAATTAGCTTCATTTTTTAGCGTTTGTTTGTTTATACGCTATCAAATGAAGCAATTTGAGTGTATTTAAGTATATTTCGTTTCCGTGACTAACGAAAATAACGTTTCATTGAAATTTTGCAAAAAGTGAATTTTTTTCGGGTTTTTTGTCAAAATCTGCTTGTTTTCACTCTTACAGCACGAATACGCTGATACTCGCTGGAAAATGATTCCAGCGATATGAAACTTTTTATATAGGCATAGGGCAGTGCTATCTATCAAACTGCGCTAATAAGAACTTAATCGGGTGATATGGTAATTTTTAAAAAATTCAACATTAGTTCGAAAACAGCGCCCTCTAACGACATAATGTCGGAACAAGGTATAATGCACCATACTATGTATTGCTGGTTTCTTTAACAACCTCTGCGTTAAATTATGTGCCATATAACGAAATATACTTATGTACACTCAAATAGCTTCATTTGATACCGTTTGTGTGTGTAAAACACGAAAATAACGTTTCCGTGAAATTTTGCAATAAGTGAATTTTTTCGTGTTTTTTAGTTAAATCTGCTTATTTTCATTCTTACAGCACGAATACGCTGATACTCGTTGGAAAATGATTCCAGCGATATGAAACTTTTTATATAGGCATAGGGCAGTGCTATCTATCAAACTGCGCTAATAAGAACTTAATCGGGTGATATGCAAATTTCTAAAAAATTCAAAATTAGTTCGATTACAGCGCCCTCTAACGACTTAATGTCGGAACAGGGTATGATGCACTATACTATGTATTGCTGGTTTCTTTAAAAACCTCTGCGTTAAATTATGTGCCATATAACGAAATATACTTAAATACATTCAAATAGCTTCATTTGATAGCGGTTGTGTGTGTAAAACACGAAAATAACGTTTCCGTGAAATTTTGCAAAAAGTGAATTTTTTCGTGTTTTTCAGTCAAAATCTGCTTGTTTTCACTCTTACAGCACGAATACGCTGATACTCGCTGGAAAATTTTTCCAGCGATATGAAAATTTTTATATAGGCATATTAGGATAACCAAGTTATTTTATAAACCTGGTTATTTTAACTCCTAATCCCAAGTATGCAAACAGTTACGTTTGCGCCTGAAACAAAGTTCAAGTTTAGTTCAAGTTTAGACTTGAACTTTGTTTCAGGCTCAAACGTAATTGTTTGCATTCTTGCGATTAGGAGTTAAAATAACTTGGTTATCCTAATATATATATATATATATATATATATATATACATATATATATATATATATATATATATATATATACATACATATATATATATATATATATATATATATATATATATATATATATATATATATATATATATATACATATATATACATATATATATATATATACACACATTACACATATGTAAACTTGAAATAAGAAAATGCAGTTCAGTAATTACTTGAATGTTTGGTATTCGTTAATTTCTCTTATTATAAATTGATTAATTACTTTTTATACAATTATTCTAAACAAATTTCCAATATAAAAGATTTAGATACCATCGAATCATATTTCTGTATGTGTTCATGTTGTTTTCCTTTCGTGTTAAGATGTTGAAGATTTTGCAATCCATATAGACAGTGTTTGTGTATTATTTCTTTTTGTGCTTTAGTGATAAAATATTTTAAGCCCACTCTTCTGCAGAAGTACAGGGTGTTCGGGATAAATTTGACATATTTATAATTAATTATATTTTTCCGTAAGTTACATGTATTAACACACACTTCTCTTCATTTAAAAGTTTGGACCCTTCTTCATTCATATACAAGATGTCAGAAAGAATGGATAGCTGGAACCCACCTGAATCATGGAAGAGAATAACTTGTATCATGATGATTCGTGCCCGCCATCAAAATAAGGATATTACGACTGCTGCCCAATGCTCCCTGAATACAGTAAAAACAATCAGGCATGAACTAGAGACTTGCAATGGTGACTACGAGGATGTAGCAAGAAGAAAGATCCCTAGCAGACGATCTGATTGCGTTCGTACAGCAGAATTCCTCGCAAATCTGCAGGAACAGGTGTTGAAGAACCCTGGCATTGGAATTCGGGCTTTGTTCGTGGAGTTGCTAACTGTAGTCAAGCCCTGGATAACAAGGGTACCCAATGGTAGGCCGTATGTATGGCAGCAGGATTCGGCCCCTTGCCACACCTCTGGGAAAAGTCAAAAATGGTTGTCTGAAAATTTCTACGACTTCACCAGTGCAAATGTTTGGCCTCCAAACTCCCCAGACCTTAACCCCATGGATTATTTTGTATGGGGCGCAGTTGAAAAAGACACCAATCGCACTTCCAGTAATACAAAAGCCCAGTTAATTGATAAAATTAAAACAGTTTTTGCGGCCCTTCCCAGGGAGACTGTAGCGTCAGCTTGTTCGAGGTTCCGAAGCAGAATTGAAGCTGTGATCGATGCTAATGGTGGTTATTTTGAGTAAATCTTGTTGATAGTATTGTAATTAACTCTGCCTGTAATGTTTTTTTGTCAATTCATTAAATTTAATAGATACAAAGAAGATTTTCTTTTTCCTTACGAAACTGTCAAATTTATCCCGAACACCCTGTAAGTGCATTTTCTAATACTTGAGTACTGGTTATCAGTCTTTAAGAAAAGTAACATCCTGTAAATATATATATATTTACAGTTTGTATTCAAGCGAAATGTGATGCTCTTAAAATTAAGAAGACTCGACATTGCATAAATCTTACTCTGTTCCATACTTCTGTGATATGAGGTTTCTAGCTTAAATTCCTGTCAATGCTTAATCCCAAGTATTCACATTTTCTATCTCCACACAGTTACAATTTTGGTTACTTTTACAGTTCCAGTTATGTAGGAATATATGGATGGAAATTTGGCTTTACTATTAGGTGTATTTTTGAATTTCCAAATTATAGATTTTGTTTTTCCACCATTGAGAGTGAGTTTGTTCACATGAAACCAATTTTTCACTATTTACAAATCTGTGTTCACCATATTTTGCATTTCGTTTACAGAATTTGCAGTGAATATGAGTGGTATCATCTGCAGAGGTGTTTACTTTACTCGATAACTGTATTTTATGGAAGTTGATGTAAATTATAAATTTACCTGAATGAAATTTCTATAACTTTTGTTGATTTTTTCTGCTTGTGAGCATGATGTTAAATAACTCTTTAACCAGTCACATGCACAGCATTTAATTTCTATATTCTCCAGGTATTTTTAATAAAATCTCATGGGTCTTTGAGCAAAGAGTATTATTCCCCCAAATCTTTTATAATCCCTACAGTGGTAGAATTTTTAAACCCTTTTTAAAAAATTTAAAAATATATATATTTTTTAAAATTTTTAAATATATATATATATATATATATATATAACTTGGTTTTAAAACCAAGTAAAAAACTTTATCTTTAACGTATATTATACCCAAGGTAAAAAACCTTTCTACAGGGATTTCGGTATATGTGCTTGTGTCCTTCTAGCTATCTGACTCTCGTCTCCTTGGACCTGAATTTACAATGGTATGTTTGGCTTGTATTTTGTTCATTATGGAGTCCGGCAGCTGTTTCAATATCTTTCTCATTAAAAACCACTTGAATTTTTTTGAAAGTTTTTTTATTATTTCATACACACTTTTATGGGGCTGTTGACGGACACCCACTATTTCCAAATTTCTGTTTATGGTTTGTTGACAGATAATCAACAGCTTGATTAATTAATTTATGATCGCGTCATAACGGTAAATTGGAATTTTCCAGTTCTCTTCATTACAAACTCTTCCAAACAATTTTATCAAAAGATGTTTTATTAACTACTTATATTTCGCTGAATTTCAAATCAGCATCATCTGAGCACAACACAGCTAGTATATGAGTAAGTGAAACGATACATTTGTAATGGACAAAACTAAAGTCCTATTTTGGCGCCCTCTAATGTAAAAAAAAAAAAACCATTACAGCTATGTGGAAGTTGCTCTTACAATAACAGTCTCCCAAATTTTTGGCAAATTAATGCATATTTGTTTAGGTTAGGAGAATTCTTCAAAGCCATGGCTGACTGAAAAAATAATCTTTCAGATCTATAATGGCTTTTAAATAGCACATTCGTTTTCTTCCATCTAATGTTTCTTCCATCGAATGCCAGTCCTGACTTGCCATAGTGGCAAGTCAGGACTGGCATTCGCTACTATTATGAGAACATAATAGTAGCGAATATTATGTTCTTCCAGGCGGATGTTTACTGATTTTCCTGTTTGCTCATAGTAGGCCAAGTCACAGGGAACTTCACACACTCCAGGCGTGCTAGAGGGTGAAGCACACAGGAACACAACACTACTATTGTAGTGTTGTGTTCCTGTGTATTAGGGAAGGGAGGGGTAATGGGCTTGAGTATTTTATCTATTTTGTAGGGATTATAGTCGTTGGCCAAGAACTTATGGCGCAGATATTTGAGTTCTGGGGACAGAGCTGTATCGTTAGAACGAATGGCTCTGTGTGTAAGTGTTTTTAAAATGCCATACTGTTGAACTGGATGATGATGTGATATTTCGGATACTTATTTTCAAAACCGTTCACTTGACAATTGTTACAAGCGTAAACCACTTGGAGAGCATATGTAAAATAAAAGTATAGCTACTTCAAGACTGCTTATCTAAACTAGCAGGAAATGTATTCTTCAAATGTGCAGTGATTTCTTCTTTGTACTACAAAGAAAGTACCAAATGAAATAATTATATGCATAAGTTCTTACCTATATCCATACTATTTCGTTGCTATTTGATTATTTCAACCACTACTTTCTTGTCCTTCTGGGTCCCAGTATTCAATTGTTTAGGGCAGTGGTCTCCAAAAGTGTGGTACTCATACCCCAGTGGGTACGCCAAAAAAAGTTTTATATTGGTAGGAAAAAATTAAGTAATTAATTAAAGATAAAGAATATTACTTTCTTTCATCAATTAAACATATATCTAATATAGACAAAGAAGAGCAATTAATTGACATTAGATACAACACAACTTTGAAAAACGAATTTCAACAGAAATCTCTTCACAATTGGTGGATGGGACTGAAGTTCGAGTATAGCAATTTAGTAAACACAGCAAATGATGCATTCCTAACGTTTGGTTCTACTTATTTGAGGTATCATTTTCTGCAATGACAGGTATTAAAACCAAATATCGAAGTAAATTAAACTTGGAACCAACCTTCGTATCGCAGTATCAGAAGCCATCAAACCAGAATTTCAAGAAATTATGAAAGAAATGCAAGCCATTGTTCACATTAAATATTGTAATAAATATGTTTGTAAGCTGTTAATAATAAAAATAATGTGTAAAAATATCTAGCGTTTTTAATTATTATATGATGATACAAGGCATATTTCCTCTTTATAATACTTATTACAATAGATTTTTGCTCAATCAATTGGGGTACGCACTATTTATTTTTCCTGTCTTGGGGGTACGCGATCAAAAAAGTTTGGACACCACTGGTTTAGGGAATAGCGATCAGCTAAAATTATTTTTTTTACAGATAAATGACTCTCTCAGCTATCAAAGTGTTTGTTAGCTGAGAGAGTTCGATGATTTTTCTTGACAATATATCGTGTTCTTTTCATGTCGTTATTTGTATATATATTATATATACAAATCCTGGAACTTGGAGAATATCTCTCCAACTTCCAGGCCGACATTTGATTTATTTCATAAAACTAGAAAGTATTTTAAGATCATTACTCTAACTTGAATATCTTTTCTTAAAAGTAAATTTTAAAATGAAAAGTAATTTTAAAAATTTTATTAAATTTAAAATGTATTATAAGTGAGCTATTAGTATATTTGCTCAGTTCCCTTATGATTGTAATTGTAACAATATGAATTTAATTTGTAGCGCAATTGAAGTTTTGATCCGAAAATTAGAAAAGAAATGTATAAAAAAATTTATGAGAAAGAATATACGCAAACAAACATGGAAATCATCTGATGGGGTACGTTGAAGCAATAACATATCATAATGAGTAAAAGACATGGAAACTGTATTCAGAATATATCCAGAGGAATGGAGTGTGATAGTGACCATTTTCTAATTGGCTATTAAAACTTCAGGCCTAATGTCTAAGCGCATTCACAAAACTTTGAAGGTCTCTATGCAGCAGAATGCTAATCTGAAATTTTCATGGTAATGTAGCAAAATATTTGAAAATCCGATTTCTGTTGACCTACTCAGCTCAAGCAAAAACACTAGTTGACTAATAACTCAAGTGGTCCAAGTTTTGCTAATAGAGAAAATGACTTAGATGCCGAGAACAGAGTATGAGGAGCTCTATGGTTCGTAATTATGGCAAGGTGAAGTTTGTCAGACGTAGACATGGAACACAAGGATAGCAACAATGAAATACTACCTGTTTCTGAATATCAGTGAGGTACTTGGTTCACTTTTTTTAAATTCTGTATGATTTCATGACTAAAAAAATCTAATTTTCCTGCTCATTATTCTGGTAATAATTGATTTAGAGAGACTGACGTGTTCCATCGAACTTAATGTGAGACGGTGGGTATTGTTTCTTAGTATGAGAAAGAAGCTGTATTTTGTTTTCTGTGAATTGAAAGAAATAACAAAAACGAAAGATATTCAGGTTGACAAACATCCATGGTGTACGTGTAAAATGATGATATTATTACTATTTCTTTTTTTGTTAAGTACCTTTCATTTAGTGTCAGTTCATCCAAACTCTCAGCCATTGCTTTTTTTTATCCTATGTATGTTGCTTGTCATAATACGTTTATATATTTTTCCATTCCTTTACAATTAGTACATTTATAGTGGATAAAAAAGCAATGGCTGAGAGTTTGGGCGTTCAATTTTTTTTTTTTTTTTTTTCTGAAATGGAACACCCGTCACTCCTTTTGAAAACGACGAGAAGGTTGAGGAGGTAGATGTCAGAAAATCAATGAAAACAGCTTCTGAAGAATTTCATTATGAGAACATTGAAAAACTTCTTACAGTAGAGAAGACGTGTTCAAAGGGAGAGAGATTATGTTGTAAAATGATGATTGAAAATAAAGTAAAATCCCCAACCTATCTTTTATTTTTGATTTCCTTCCTAAATTTCTTTTAATTGAGCTATTGCAGTAGAGACATGATAGGAATTCTGGCCTTTTCGTCATTTATTGGCTCTGCAAATGCATATCTGCTATAGTTGGAGGAAGCACCAACTACACATTTAAGAGGTATTTAACTTCGCTTTAATTCCAGTGAATCACTACCACGTGCTTATTGGAGACCTGTAGTGATTGCTGCTAGTTTGATCTTCAGACTAAGGGCCCGGTTTCTCATGTTTAATTTCTTCCCGAATGTAGTGTAAGTGATATCGTTGAGGGATGTCCAAATACACTGAAAGGATTCAGGCCGGCCCCTGTTCAAGGTTAAAGTACTACAACCGTTTCTCAGGCTGGTTAGATAGCATACGTGACCGAAAATTAAAGTAACAAATAAGGAAGTATCCCGATCTGCTGCTATTTCGTGCCTGGAAGAAGTCCACGTATGGAGGATGTGGATCAAAAGCAAGACTTCTCTTCATATAATTCCAACATTCATTCTTTCCTGCATACACATGGTGCAACGGATACAATGAGCGCGTTCTCAATATCCAGAGGTTGGCTTTTCCCTTTCCATACAAATCAGATATCTTTCCAGTCAATGAATACTATTCTCACTTTTGACGAAAATATCCTGTGCATACTCAGCACTGAATTAAGCTGCTAAGTTGATTCACCAGATGGCTGGTATTCCCTGAAGGTGATATACAGATGTTTAATTGTACATCTGTATTAATTAAAGTAGTAATTGCTTTATTACTACTTTAGTAATAAAGCAATTACTCACGTATGCCTGATCGGCTTTGAGTCACTTCTAATATTCAAAGGCTACAGAGAATCCAAAAATGAATGTCTGCGCATGATACTAGACGCTCCGTGATACTTCAGAAACGATCAGTTATACCGCCACACCGGTATAATCTGCTCATAAGACAAGGGCTGAACTATAGTGAAAGAGGTCCCTACATGCAGAGACAACCAAAAGTCATCGTCCTGATTGAAGATACATACCTAAACTAATAGTTCCTCCCCTCCCAAGCTTTCAAACCACCCATAAATAGTCGAGCCCTTTCATCTGACAAATGAAAACATGGAAAGCTAATCGTTTGTACCCATCCAATCAAGGTCGTTATCCATTACATTCCTGTAATCCTTTCTGTAAAAGTGGCTTCCTCTAACAACTCATTACCCAGCAATAACAAAAACAATATTCGAGGCCTTCTAGATTATCTTCTGGCAGTCGCAGACTAACTAAAAGAAATAACTACTTTCAGATTAACCTATATATTTCTGCGAAAACGTTCCTATAATTCTTTCTCTCACCAACTATGACTAACAAGTAACCACACGTTACTTTGCCACGAGTTTCTTCCTCTCTCTCTCTCTCTCTCTCTCTCTCTACTCCCTTGTGCCTTTTTAATCACTGCGTACGGACTCACTGAGATTGACCGAAGTAAAGTGATGTACTTAAACTATGTACACTGCCAACTGTACGTGTTTGTTTTCACTGCTGTTATGGAACGTTACTGCAGATAGCAAAACATTATAACATAAACTAAAGTTACAAATCATTTTAACAACAAAAACATTTCGTAAAATGAATTACGTAGCATGTTATTCTCTTTATAAAGAAAAACAAATGAACTAAATCAAAAGACTAGCATTTCATGACACAGAATTCAAAGAAACTATTGCACTACGGTAAACGTAATATACGTTCAATATAACCATTTCTTTCACTATCCTTTTATTAATTTAGTTAATACATAAGTCATCCTAAAACAGAATTGTGTGGGGATAGTGAACTTATTATCAGTATGGACTTTAGCGTTTATAATGTCTGATTAGGTTCTAATTCGGATTGCAGGAACTTACTAAACGTTTTTCTTTTAATTTCTACTTCAATCTTGTAGCATTCGCCGCTTGGCTATACAACGGAAGCTCCGATTGGGTCCCAACTCGGAGTGCAGGAACTTGTTTAAACGTTTTTCTTTTTTCTTCAATTATGACATTTACAATGATTCGTTCCCAAATCAGATTGATTTCCTCTTCTCTCCTGGTTTGTTCCCTCTTTCCTCCCATTCAAATAAGCAACCGGTGTGGTGCCAAGTAAGAGAAGAAGGCCAACAGTCACTACCTTTGATGGACACTAACAGCTCCTGTTCCTTCTTATGGCCTGAATCACCAATCCTGTCCGATCTGAGCATAAGTCTTCTGGGCATACCGGAATGCCTGGAACCTCCATTTGCCTCCTTAATCGATTTCGTGGACGTATCGAAAGTGGACCAATTCCTGACCCATGGGCTCCTAATGATCCTGAAGGCTCCTAATGATTCTGGCAGTTTCTACTTCCCTACCTCCTATCTGAAACTGCCAGCAGGCATTCGAGTTAGGGTCAAAAGAAAGAAGCAAAATCATTTCGAGTTGAACATTAAGGGCCTTAAATGTAAAGCTGTAAAGAGAAAGTTGAATAATCCTATTTCTTTAGCCAGCCTTCAGATCCATAGCATCCTGAGGGATCAAATGAGAGGCTTGCTCCTCCCACGTTCCAATCCAATATGGAGTGCATGTAAATGAAGAGGAAAGAAAAGGACCGAAAGACAAAAATAGTTGGCATATATTAAGGGACAGAAGTTGAGGTTTCCCTGCTCCTAAATCCAACCTTAAGTGCCAGCGACCACGAGGGGAAGAAAGGAAACAAGTTCATCCCTTTCTTAGTCCAACTTAGGTTTCCGATTGATAGAATACAGCAGTATGTAAACAGGAGAAAAAGATGAAAGAAAGACTAGTGAAGGGAAAAGAATAAAAGAAGATGCCAGTTGGTGATGCTTTTCTTCTTTTATGTAACATTCGGATCTCAAGTGGCAAAAAGATGTTTATCCTCCAAAATAAGCCAACCTCGATTCCAAACGGAGGGGAAAGAAAGAAAATGAGGAGGGGAAAGAAATAAAGAGATGCTTTGCTTTTATTCAATTAAGGTTCGAGGGAAAAAGGATCGAAGGTGTGCCCTTTTTTTCACCTATTCTGGAATGTCGGTTGAGAGCTCAAGACGGAAGGAAGAGAACTGAAACGGTCCTCCTTTTAAACAGCTTTCAGAACCACTTAGAAACTCAGAAGTTCAGGAATTCCTTTCGATACGACGGCGAGAACCGATTAAGAAGCCAATGAGACAGAAGAAGGAAACTGACTTTCCCTTTACCCTGAGGGTCAGGCTGGAGAGGATTGGGGATTCGGCTATTTGCTACTTAACCTTGGAAAAGAAGACGAGCTGAAGGCTCATATGGCCTGGCCCTTACTTGGGCACTGCCACCTGATTGTTACCTGAAGAGGGGAACGGAGGCGATGAAGCCATACCTCCTCCTCCTCCTTTGCTACACCTAAAAATTAAATAAAACAAGAAAATAAATAAACGAAATAAAATGCAAATATAATAGAATAAAATAAAAGAAAAAATAAAATCAAGATCACCAAACATACAATATGCAATTCGGCTGATTGTTAGTCTTTTTATCTAATCAATCACAAAATGTTTACTGCCCACTTTTAATGGGTCACATTAAACAATATTTTGTTTGCTATCGACATTCAAGTTTTAGATAAGCACTCCGTTAACACTTTCATTGCCAAGCTGAAAATTGGAATTTCGTGTGGTGGCCAAATTTTTTTTATTTAGTTAGCGATGTCCACGCGATAACGCGTGATCGGCCGTTTGGTGAGAGCTCGCATCGCGCGATATCGTTCATTGCCAAGCTGAAAATTGGAATTTCGTGTGGTGGCCAATTTTTTTTTATTTTATTTATTTAGTTAGCGATGTCCACGCGATAACGCGTGATCGGTCGTTTGATGAGAACTCGCATCGCGCGATTGGCAATGAACGTGTTAATTTTAAAGACCATTACGGGTCTTTAACATATAAATCCACCCATTCTCTCCTCGATATTTACTCAAAACTAATGTTTTCACTATCAGAAAATTAACAAAACTATCCGCTAACACCTTTCATATCTCTACGGGAATAGGTGGGGCCATTTAGCTCTTAACAAACGTTTTGAAGAATGGTCGATCTCCACACTTAGTCTTCAATGATAGCTAGCCCAAGGCTTTCAATGATTTTCATAGGTATCTGGGGAGGACAACTTCTGCCCCCCCCCCCTCTCCTCAATTCATCACCATTATAATTTATATTATTTACCATGGAAATTTATAAGGATAGCTATTCTCCAATCAAGGCCACATTAAAACGCCCAACGATGATGTCCTGCACCATTTACATTGAGTCACTGAGAATGCATATTGCAATGGCTGTAAAAGCAGACTGCATTATTAATGCTCTAGATCAGTAGTCGGCAACCTTTTTAATATGAACGGCGCCATGACGCTCGCGGGCGCTGTGTTGCCGACTCCTCCTGATTTAAATAATTAAACTTAAAATTACAATTGGCATGGATGATTTTGAAATGTCTTTCTATATTACTTTTTTAGAAATAGCCACACTATTATTGCATAATAAACAAATACATTTGCCATTATGATTGATAAAGCAAGGCGCTCACATCTGATCTGACATACATGCTAATTAACATGAATATTCTTTTTGTAATCATTTTTATGGTATTTTATATTCATCCATATGTGACAAAAATATGTTGTAAAAGCGAGGTAAATAAAATAATGTTAAAATTTGAAATCTCATTTTTCTGAAAAATAACTAATCATAGAATTTCTAAACCTAAAATAAGAGAAAAAATGCTTGTGTCATAAGCTCTCCGTAATTTTCAAATTTTATATTGCGCTCTTCATAATAAAAAGGTTGCTGACCTCTGCAAGATTTGCTTTACATTTATGGAAAATACTAAGGAATGAGGTCTCAAGCTTTGCTCCACCTTTACTACGAGTTGCCATAAGGCACTACTTATGCTTGCATCCGCCGAAACTTTTAATTTCTATATATTCGGCGCGAAACTTGTAGTTTCTATATTCGGCTATGAAATAATGCTGGATTCAATATTCACTTAATTTGTACCATCATGTATTATATTTGCAGTGTTTGTTCTTTGTTTTCTTGCATTTTAGCACATACTAGTAATGAATGTATCTCTCAGATATACTGTGATCTACGCTGCAAAATTACTGCTGCGAGCTCTAAAGCATTTTACAATAATTTCTCTGAGGGCGCACTAAAAATTCACTGCAGGCGCCATGTCGTCCGCGGGCACTGCGTTGCCGACCTCTGCTCTAGATTATCAGAATCTCAACTTGGAATGCTAAAGGTGCAACAAATGCTGTTATCCACAGCACAGAGAGAAAAAAGCATGCGAAAGGCAATCCATCAAAGACCAAAAAGGCAAGTCACTTCCTGACTTATTTTACCAGTAACACAGACACCATCTAAAGCATATAAGATTTACTGAATTCGCACATGCAAGAAATAAGTAAAAAAAAAAAAAAAGTATTAGAACCCCAGCTCTAAATGTAATAAAAATCTAGTGTGTATTGGTAATTGCGATTTAAGTTCTGTTTGATGTTTTCTGTGAACTTTCTTTGATGTTTATTTTACCTTTCTATCTCTTTAATTTATTTGAATTTCGACAATTTCTAAATCCGCATCCTGCACACTGAGTTATTTCTTGCTGCAATTTTAGTTTGAAAAATCATTTATGAGCATCATACTTTAAGCATTCTAAGATACTCTAGCCTCCAAACAGTAACTAAAGATATTTGCCTATATGATAAGTCAGTTATTATATTATAAGATAAGAATCTTTATGGCAATAAAAGACCAGTACTTTTATTTGCAGATTCGATTGTTTTGCTTGTTTATCAAAAGTAACATCAAATCCATCTAATATCAAGTTTTTCAAATATCGACTGCTTTTAACTTTCTTGGTTTGTTTCACTAAAAATATCAGTTAAATCGAGAATATTATTCTTTTCCTCAATTTTTTATATTAACCTGTGCTAAAATTTACTTTTTTTTATTAACAAGCGTTTGAGAAATGTATTACTGAATAATTGTGGACTTTGTGCACAACGAAACAATGGTTAAAAGGCGTTGATTTCTTTCTTCTGTGTCTCTCTGACCACGTTTTCGTTTTAACAAAGAACAATAAGTCTTTCCCATCTTATTCGGAAACTCTGACTTTTGTCTCTCTTGAAGAATTTTATCATATCTTCAAGTCTTTGAACCAAGATCTTTCCAATCTTATGTTTGTTCCTGAGGAGAAAGTGATTATCCATATCTGTTTAGAAGAATATCCATATCTGTTTAGAAGAATAGAAGAAAAATATTAGTCAAAATGGAACATTCAGAAATAAAACAAAATTTCAAAACAAATTCCAGAGTGGGAATTTGTAATCAAACTTCATTCAGTGTGACTACGTTTTGTCCTCTGTAAGCGATCAATCAAATTTAATTTGATGAGCATTTACCAGACTATGCTGCTTTAACGTGATCATTCCACAGCGGTTTCATATACACTCAAAGGGCGTATATCTTGAAGGTTACACCATTTCATTTAAACCTTTGCTAAATCTTGGTGGGGTGGTAGGTTCGAGCAACCCTCCCCCTATCTTCATTCTGATTCATTAATAGTGTTGGATCGTACATCCTGTCTCTGAATCCGCCATCTTGTTAGAACGTAGATCTTATTTAAATTATCTGTTTTTCATTATCTTAATTGTTGGTTGATTACTAATCTGAATATAGTGGAATTTATATTATCCTGCGCCACCCTATATTCAGATTAGTCTATATAATATAGTGGAATCAATCATTAACTAACTTTAGAATCTCACTTTTCTACAGGCCGAGTTTAAAATAAATATTTAAGGCCTCCGCAAGGTCCGATAAAACTTTATAAGCGGTGCAATGAAGAAAAATCAGGCAAACATCAAATTGAATCATAAAATAAACATTTAATACAGGGTTATAGAACATGTACATTTAAGTAAAACTTTAAAACCAAGAAAATGCAAATCAGCTTAGTCCAATTACTCATAGCAAACATAAAACATTAAGCATCGCACATTCAGCTGTCAATACTATATTTATCCGAATAATTGAAGATGGTCCACACAGTTCAATGTTATTACAGAATCTCACAGTAATTATTCTTAAAGTAGAATTCTCTCTTAGTCAACTAACACTTGATTTAATTATGAGGCAGTTATCACTTCAAGGGGAAACACTTTAAAGCTCCATACTTCGGCTATTTTTAGTAGAACGCCACAGTTAATGTTAACATATATCAGGCGGAGCTAACTCTTATTTCTTTACGCTGAAATATAAAAAAATGGACTGCTCTTACCAGGTTACATCCTTTGCACATAGGATTCACTATAGACACACTTAAAACTGTAGTTAACTATCACTCTGAAGCAACACTTCAAAAGAAATCTTCACTATAATAACTGAAATGTTAATCATAGAGCTTCATAAGTCATGACGCACTCGTATTAGGTCTACTTATTCCTTATTTATTACTATACATTAAATTCAGCCTTCCACTGTTCTTCAAAACAACTGGAATTCGTCGTAATTTTAGAATTCTAAAATATTCTGAATTGCCTATTAATTTCCCGGTCCTTTCATAATCTATTTACGGCATTTCCAAATCCCCATTACTGCCACCCCTTACTTCACTCCTTGCTGTCCATAAGCTTTCTCCCATGTTTACTATCAACTTTACTGACATAAGGGGTGAAGCAAAAGCTTTTCATATTCCCGGCTATCTTGAGAGAAACTGTGAGTGGAGAAAGTTTATGAGCTAATTGCTCGCCCTGAGTGGGCTAGGAGATTACTCCTCAGTGTTGAAGTTTAGGATGGTTTCAGGTCTTTTATGTTTGAAATAATCCATTGCGTCATAAACTGCAGCCAGTTGGATCAGTTTGTTAGAGTGCCCAGATGGTTTTGAGAAGAATTTGATTGCTATATTCTGCATGAAAGTGTAAATATAGGGGACATTTGTGTCCCGCGGATGAACCATGGTGACCCAGGATCATTCTGAGACATTTATTCTGGATACGTTGTAATTTGAGAATATTAGCATTTGAAGTATGGCTCCAGGCCGGTGAAGCGTAGTTGAATATTGGACAAACCATCAGTTTGTGTATGAGAAGTTTGATTCTGGTGCTTACTGTTTCTGTTAATTAGCAGATAGTGCTGGGCTATGGATTTTGATGTGTTTGCACAGTCTTGATATGGGAGCTGAAAGTCAGTTTTCTGTCTAATATTACACTAAGATATTTGATCTCAGATTTCCACGGAATTTTAATGTTGAAAAGGAGAATATTTTCTTTAGGAAGCAGTGATCTTTTGGAGAATAGGACGGCTATGCTCTTCAGGGGATTCACTTGGAGTCGCCATTTGGAGAAATATTGTTCGATTAGCAGTAGGTTTTCTTGCAGTTTCTTGATGGCTAGGTGAGGCTTTAAAGATCTGGCTAATATTGCTGTATCATCAGCGTATAGGGCTTTAATTGAAGATAATGAGTTGTGTGGTATATCATACAAGTATAAGGAGAATAGGATTGGTGCTAGTAAGGATCCTTGTGGAACTCCAGCCAAGATGCGTTTTTGTGTCAAGACTACTACACACATCCTGACTTGCATGCACCTATCATATCATAGAGGTATGCCTTTAGAAGATGAATGATTCCAATTGGTACACCAGATGATATCAGTTTGTATAGCAAACCATAATGCCAAACCTTGTCAAATGCACTGGCTATGTCAAGGAAAACAGATCCAGTGCATTGACGTTAGTTAAAACCCATGATGATGTGTTCCACCAATCTGTGTATTTGCTGCGTGGTGCTATGCGACTGTCGGAAGCCAAACTGCTCCTCAAGCAGGATATTTAATCGGAGTACTGAATCTTGAAGTCTGGTAATAATTACCTTCTTGGCAACTTTGCTGAGATTTGAGATCAGGCTGATTGGTCTGTGATTTTGAGGCAATCTGGGATCTTTTCCAGGTTTATGGATCGGTATTATGTCCGCCAGTTTCCAGTAGGAAGGGAAATTGTAGCGATGGATGGAGTTAATTATATTTGTCAGATGGACAATAGCTCTACGTGGTAGAAGCTTTATTACTTTGTTAGAGATACTATCGGGTCCAGGAGCACTTTTGTTCTTGAACTTCTTACTAATAACATATATTTCAGCAGGTGAGGTGGGTGCAATTTGAGTGGAATATGTGAGAGCAGAATTGAGTGAATATCTGACATTACGGTGGATCTTGTATATATCGGGTCCAGGAGCACTTTTGTTCTTGAACTTCTTACTAATAGCATATATTTCAGCAGGTGAGGTGGGTGCAATTTGAGTGGAATATGTGAGAGCAGAATTGAGTGAATATCTGACATTACGGTGGATCTTGTATATATGGTTAAAATCGAGGTGATTGTATGCAGGTTTACATTATTTTTCAAGATGATTTACTATTGCTTCAGCTTTATCAGCATCCGTGTGGATGAGACCTGAATCTGTTTTGGGGGGGGGGGAGGTTTATTTCTGTTTTTAATCTTTCGGATGAGATTCCATATGGAGTGATTATCAGTAGAGACGGAGGTTAGCTTTTCTTCCGAGAGTTGAGTTCTATGGGCTGCAAGGACATCTCTCACTGCAGAGTTGAACCTGTTTAAGATCCGTTTGTCTTGCAGCGCCGGTGTTGTGATATCTTTTTCTTGCCTTATTTGTTTCTCTAATCAGATTCATAATATCTTCTGGCAAGTGGTTGGGCTTGCAGGGGTAGTAACTGCTGCTTTAATCTGTTCTGTTAAATTTTTAACAGCTGTTTCAATTTTCTCTTTTGATTTAATGATGGGAACAGGACCAATATATTTTGGAAGTACCTTGGAGAGCCTTTCCCAAGGAATGAATAAGTGAGGGGGGAGATAATTTTTCAAAGTTTCCAAATTTTAATCGTATTGGGTTATGGTCTGATGACAGATCGTTGATCGTCATTGAATTGTATTGGAGTCTGATGTGCTGCAGTATGGCTATATCCAACACATCAGCCAGACCATAAGTGTTGTGATGGGTGGGATCAGCGGGACCTGTTACAAGAAAGTTGTTGAAACCAGCATAGTTTTGTAGTATCTGTCCATTTTTGTTGGTGGAACGGCTATTCCAGGTTGAATGCTTGGCATTTAAAGCACCTGCCACAATGATAGGCTCTCTGGTATCGAATAAGGCGTTCAAATCCAAGAATAAAGCACCTGCCACAATGATAGGCTCTCTGGTATCGAATAAGGCGTTCAAATCCAAGAACAGTAATGATTTATGTGGAGGATGATATGCTGCGAAGATTTTTAATTTGCCGACCGAACTCGTGAGAATCTCAATGCCGGTGACCTCGAGGTTGGTGGTAGGAGGGATGTTTATGGAGTGATGAGAGACGAAATTTTTAATGAAAATTGCCGTGCCTCCTCCTCTGTGGGATAGTCTATCAGCTCTGTACAGTTGGTATCCACAAATTTTTGGGTTGTCTGAAGGTCCCCGTGTTTACTTTCGTTTTCCAATAAAATACCTTCTTTCTTCCCGCCAAAATCCGGTTCTAGTCAGTTCAGCTCATATCAACTCCTTCTCCCTTCGAATACCATAGCTCACGCTCCTCGCACGCGCTATATAAAATTAACTCCGTTTCCTTGACAACAGCCAATCAAATTCAATCAGAAGAATTACATAAAATTACTTTCTCTTTCAGTAATGATAAATAAAAAAAATATCATAGTTTACATAGAGTACATTAAACTTACATATATACATTTACTGAATCATTGTATATATAACAATGATTCAGTAATGGCTTAATCATGTCTATTTGAAAGCAGCCTTAAGGAAAGAAACTTTTATTTTAATGGAATTCTCACTGAAATGTCGGTAACTATAGCACATTAGTACCGGTTGGGTTAAGGACACCAGATTATATTATTATTATTATCTGAGACCTGCAGGCAGTCAAAATTAATTTCTCTCGAAGAAAAAAATTAAAAATCTTGGATCGGTTAAAAAATGAAGAAAAAACAGAAGTTTTTGCAGGGACTTTGAATTTAAATGAATCAACAATTCGAACAATCAAAACAAAATGAACATAAAAATCCGAGAAAGTATTTATTGTTGGGTCAACGATAAGTGCAAAGCGTGTACGCGATATTCTAATGGAAAAATGAAGAAATCTAATGATTTCGATAGAAGATTGCACCTCAAAAGAACATTCCTATGGATGGAAATCTTATTAAACAAAAGCTCTCAAAGTTTATAAACATTTATAGTGCAGACCAGGTGTTCAATGCGGATGAATCCGGGTTATATTGGGGAAAAAAAAAAATTCACCTATATTTCGAAAAATGAAAGATCAGCGCATGGATTCAAAGTTTCCAAAGACAGAATTACTCTGTTTTGTAGTAATGCATCAGGTGATTACATGACAAAACCAGTGTTTATTAACCAATGCTCATGCTATGAAAGATTAAAATATGCACTATTTCATTTTGCCTAAAACATTTATGCATTATGTGCAATGAAGTTTAAGTACAAAATTTGTAATTTTTATACTATGTATTTGTTTCATAGTTTATATGTTTTCTTAACTTACATGATTTACCTGAATTAAATAAAAATTATTTTCTGTTTGGATATGTCATTGTTGTTTCTATAATTAAACAAAAAAAAAACGATTTCGGAACATAACCTACTTTTTCTATGTGATCTGAGGCTCGCATAACGCGACATTTCTGCGGAACCTAACATCCGCGTTATACGAGGATTACCTGCATATAGTTTTAAATGGTCAGTAATTCATTATTCCGCTAATCAGACTGCAATCACACCTTCTCTTTCTCTGAATGATAACAAGAGAAAGCGTGAATTTGAAGACCAGCATTCGTCCCTGGCAAAATGTACTATAGGTTTACAAATAAGTAGATGGGAGCAACATAAAAAAAAAGGGGCCGTAACCATACTAGTTACTATAAAAATACAAATGTAGGCAATAGGTCACTAAAAATTAAATGAGTATCAATGCGAGCACACGTATGCTTATAGTATATACCTTACCTTGATGGACCTGTGGTTTCTGTCAGGATTTCTCCATGACTGCAAGTCGTAAAGAATCCAGCTATGTCTTGGGCCTTTCTTCTCCATTTTCTTCCAACTTTCTTAATCATTGGGTCTTCCAGGTTTCCTTTTGGTATCTCTCGGTTACCAGTTTGTATATAATTGAGACATAATAATATTGACAGTAATGTCCTGCATTTAAAATAAGTCAATTGTTGCTAAGTGCTCAAAATACCTGAAAAATTTCTTTATTTGCCTTGAAACTACCAGCAAGTTTCGACGACAACGCAAACTATAGTCTACATACATTATATATATACACACACACACAGAAAAGTTTACGATATTATTTCTTACATATAGTATACAATTATATCGATAAAGCTTCTTTAATGGAAAAATGTTAAACAGGTCACTACTTGAATATGCGAAGAAAGTAATCGCTATAGCTCTGATTATTCTATTCTGCATTCGACTCAAAAGCAGATTGTTAATATTCACTCCTAACAGGTGATACTGTTTTCTTAAATAGTGAAACCTTAGTATCTATAGCTAGAGCAAAACATGTATGCCACAGTAAACAACTTTATATAATTAAATTATAACAGATAAATTTAGTTTTAATTTCAGCCCATTTTAATCCGTTAGCACGCAACTAAATACGTAGAGGGATTCCAATATAAGCATGCACAGTACTGTTTTTTTAATTCATTTCCAATTGTTCGATAATTATGTCTTATGATACATAAGACGAAATATTTACATAATAAAAAAGTAATTTATTGTGGCATGTGTTATTCTATAGCTAGGTGATGTTATACCGCAGTGAAGAATTAATAACAAATTTATTTAATTTAGTTTTAATTTCAGTCCATTAGTTTTAATCCATTAGCAAAAAATCAGCTAGCCTTTTATTCCATAAAAGGGGTAGGCGAGGCGTTTTAGTCCCGTCTAACGTTTGGAGATGGAGTGGGCAGTTCAATCTCCACTGGTAGCCACTCAGAGATAGCTGATCCAAAGCTATAACTGATTTCCGAGCACATATTGAAGAGACTGCTAACAAGTGCCGCAATCTCGTGGTCCCTAATTCTAACACAATATTTTTAATCTCTGAAATAGTATAGTATGGGTTCTACGGTTGATTTTCTTGAGTTTATGGGACCAAAAATCCTATTTTCCAGGAGAAAATAGCTCAATTTTCCATACCAGAGATCGAATAACTCGGGAACCAGTCAAAAAAAAAAAAGCTTGGAAAAAGTAGTCGGTGACTAGAATCGAACTCTAGACACTTTTTTTTAGGAGGGTCTAGCACAGAGGAGTGCAAAGCACTTCCACTGAACTACACAGGCTTCCATGCATAATATATGCATCTTAAAAATGCTGAACTGACACTTTTTAATACAAGTTATATTTTGTTAATTACGAACTTTTACGTGTTTGTTAAAAATGCAAAATGAGTTTATTTCCGTTTGCGGTCAATATGGAGGCCCAAATAGTTTACTGAGTTTTTTGTGGGGGGGGGGGGGTTAAACTATAGTTACAGTCTTGAGTACCAGTAATATTCGTTTCTTGCTATTTTATACTTATGTCATAATCTAGGTTATCTGTTAAGGAATAATATATTTAGTTTCATCAGTAGCAGTGTTAAGCACTTAGGTTTAGGCTCTTAGGTTAAACCGCTTATTTAGTTTCAACATATCATGGCTAATCCGATTTTCTAATTCTCAATAGTCATTTCCGTATACTCATATATATATATATAATATTTTAATGTCCTGTGATAAGTAAACATTTTATCCGGATGGGTTCTTATCCTAACAGCGATCCTCTAATGGCATAATAGTTGCAACGCATTAAATTCACGCATACTATGTATTGCTTGTTTCTCTATCAATCGTTAAGATTGATTAGATAAATTGTTATATGTAAGAAAAATTACTTTTATACACAAACGTGCTCCAATTATTATAGCAATTTTTTTGTAAAAACACGAGTTTGGAACACACACGCAAAGATTAGGTGTTAGGGTACTTAATATTGAAGCACTGACCTTAAATCATAAACAAGTAAATGTTTCCTTTGCCGATTATGAAAAGCTTGGAGGATTAATATATATATACACACACACACAGGATGGTCATAAAAGATTGAAGAAATACTAGATTTGGGATTCACAATTTCATATGAGCAAGTTTATGGAAAGGCCATACGAATGGCTTGCATGGATATAAGGGTTTACAGGCTTTAGGAAGATTCAAGGCAGAGTTTCTTAAACTTCTACGACAGAACACTTCACAAATCCTGAATTTTAACGGAACACCTTGGTTTGAGTCTAATATCAGTCTCGTGTCCAATGTAAAGCAAAGCGCATACTATCGCCTCAGCAGACTGTATCGCATCGCAAAAATGCGACGGCGCACACTACAGGCGTTCCGGGCCGAAACGAATCGAACTGGCCTTGCTCGTGACCGCACGTTTCCTAGAATGGAAACGTCTGTACTTCACGCGCGCTCTGAGGTGTCGATAACTGCGGCCGGCTGAGTCGGGGCTAGGACGCTCTGGCCTTAATATCACAATCCACGCTCAAAGTGAGGAGCTCCTGATTTTCAATCATGTTTGAACTGGTCGCCGCATTTAAAACCATTCCAGGCTCATTAATTTTGATAACTTTCACGGAACAGTTTGGGAAACTGAGTTAAGGAATACGGAACTTGGAGAATTTGATTTCAAACAATATTTTAAAAACCATGGGGGGATAACATTACGTAGCAAAACAGATGTCACCCATCTATATTTCGCAGCTTCGTTTTCAGAGGATTTGGTTCTAAGGCTTTTTTCTCCAAATGCAAGTTATCACCTAACCTGACGAAAGACTGCCCTTTACTATATCTCGGCTCTTTATACTGCACATTGTATGCAAATTAAGTGTCACATAATTCTTTTAAGGCTATAATTAAAGGCCTTTAGAGATTTCTAGTCATGTAATCACGTCAGCATAAAGTTTACTGATGAAACCAAGGCTCACTTCTACATGTGTGTATGTATATATACACATGGTTTTCAGACCATCTGGTTAGTTATGTGCGCATATACACACAAAAACTAACCAGATCGTCTGAACCACACCTTCAAGACATCCAATTCATTTTCTTCTTACAAAATGGTTATGAGACGAATTCTCAAGATCCGTTTTTTTTGCCATACTCACACATAGTTAACCATGAGTTAATTTTATTTGGCTTCCCTATATCGGCCCCGTTTGTCAAATGAAGCAGAATTCTTCAGCATTGAAAGTTGAAGATTTGATAAATTTCATTTAAGTGAAATTTATTCTTCGATCCGTTAACCCTAAATATCATTTAAATACCGAACTCCATGCCGTTCTATGGAACATCGCACAGGGAACCGATGAAAAAACAATGTGCAAGTTATCAAAAACTCATGTCAGAAATATAGAATAACGAGTACTTCGGGACGTGTGTGAAATCTTACACTGCCAGAAAGCTGTCTACAGATTTTTATTTGGTACATCTTAATACAAGACTAAAACATTAACTGCTTCAAAATCATGATCCGTTGAAAATCAACGGATCATGATTTCAGCGAGCAAGCACGCCGCGCTACACATTAGAAATCGCCGGAGCACTGGCAGAATGAATAGTTGACATTTTATTATTCACCTACTGTGAATAATAATTTTACATCCTAGAGAAGTCTTTATAATAAAAGACGAAATTATATTTTTATTTTTTAAGGTTAACGGGACATCTCAGCAGACCATTGGCGAGACGTCCAGTTGTCTTATTCAGTGCAATAAACAAGACAGTACTCGGTCTCACACTAAATTATTTTTCACCTCATTTAGTGCTATATTTGAATGTTGTATAGCAGTGTTAGCTCCTCGTGAAAGAGGCTGGAAATGAAGTGTTGGAGTTTCTGTAACCGAAACTCGGGGTTTCTTTGAGAGGTTAAACTTGAGCTGAGGAATCGAGTTTGGAAAAAGACAATGAATTTCCACTGACTGAAGTATTTCTTATAAAGAAAAAAAAATACAAGTTCGGTGACGTTTATTTTATAACATTCAATAATACATTAGTTCGATACAATATAAGTAGTGCTTGAGTAATCCTTGAGAAAGTTTAGTAAAAGTTGTTACCGAACTCTTGCCACGGAAATACTCAGGAGAGAATCTAAAAAAAAAAAAAAAAATTGCAACTTAATTTCAGTTGTTTTCTATATAAAACATAAAAATTCATTACAACAGGAACACTTTTTTTTTTATTGAGTATGAAATACTAAACCTCAAATAAACTCGCGATACGCACGTTAAAAAGAGGAAGATTGGCATAGAATGAGGTCGCAAAGGAATATTTGAATTAATGGTTTCTAATAACTGAATTAAGGTTCAGTCAAGAACAGAAGTTTTGGATATCAAAATCCACGGTTGCATTGCAGATGAAATGCGACTAATCAGCTTTTTTTTTTTGATAGTCTTCGCTCTTTAAAAAAGCATAACTGAATGCTTTTTCCAATATTTTGATTGGAGATTAGCAACCAGTGCAAATTGCGAGTCACTCCTTAAAGACATTTAAACAGTACTGAAGGTTTTGTTAAAAAATTAAGTGAAGTTTCTAATTTCAAGAAAAAAAAAGGTACGCGGCTCCAAGTACAGTTAACCCTTGAACGCAGATCTACTCACACGAAGCCCAGAAATATCGAAAAAAATTAAAAAAGTTGTCATGAATACATAAAATATCTCTACACTCAACTTTCATTTACCGCCATAAAGTACACAGAAATCGATTATGAAGATTTATCGAAACGTACGCACGCAAACACTTAGACCGTATATGGCCATTCTCAGAGAGAAATGTAAAGAAATTTAAAGATGCAGGATTAAATCCTTAATACTGCATAAAATGACAGTTAAATTAGCATAAAAAATGGATTTACTCATTAGTATGCTAGACTACCGTGAAGCGATCTTATCGATTACCATAAAACAATCATATTACTGCTTTTTCGTTATACCTGTAAATAATTTTTTTTTTTTTTCATTTTTGACGTCTAGTGTTAGTAATATAACGTCAACAGGTGTTTTGTATCACAAGACAATATTGATGTACGTATTGACAGACATACGATTCATCTTGTAAACAGACGTAAACTTATGGTATAGATGAATACAGTACTAGAAATGTATTTATTTTTGATTCTTTCCTCTAGTTTTATTATAAAATTTCCTTTATTGTAAGAATACAGGAAATAATATATACACAGCATGCAAAGTATCGGTTAATCGACTGTTATCGATAATGCTTCTAGTCAACAGTAGGCTATTAGTCATTAAGTTTTCGAGGAGTCTAAAGATTTACGCGGATTTCCGAAAAAAGCGGGTGTTCGACACCTGTAATCCCCGAGTTGTTCAGAAGGTTAACTGTACATAATTTAGACCATGTGCAACCATACGTGTAAAAAAAAAATTTGAGTTGCCGTTGTATTTGAGTACAAATTCAAAACCAATCGAGGTTTACCATTATTTTAATAAATGGAGAAACACGTAGGGAATGTTAAAATACGGCATGTTTACTAAAGCAGAATAAATGAATAATGACATTAATTTTAGTTCAAAGATCTAAATGAAAAGATTTACTTTTAAGAAACCAGGTTTCGTGTTAGTTTTTATATTAACCACGTGCTGATTTAGTCCTTACCTCTGAGAGTCCGCTTATAGTATCAACGTGATTGGCAGCGCAGGTAAATCTTGCTGAAGAGACGTAAAGCAGATAAAGAAGGTTGTCTTCTTCGTTCTTATGGGTGTTGTATACCTCGAGTATTGGTTGATAAGGGAAGATTCCACCATTTTCCGTCATCAACAAGTAGATTTCGCCTGGTTTCGCATTCATACTCAATCTGAAATGGAAATTGTTGCTGTACAGGTCGGGACTAGAAGATAAATCGATTTAGCAGTTTGCATGATAGTTGGAATTAAAAATTTAAGGAGACTAATTTTACACTGTTTAGCATATTTGCATAAGAGGGTGTCTTTAAGTCGAGCTTTGGTCTTAAGCTTGACTTTTGAAAGTCAATTTTTCCACACTAAACTTGAACACTCCATCGTAAGTATTTTTTTTTTTTTTGAAGCATAGGTAATCAGTTGATTCAGTAATCAATTATGAAGCATCCAAAAGATTCGTTTAGTACAATTAGTAGCTACACTTTAAATACAGTTATAGTCCTGTCGAATTTGAGTTTTATTTTCACCTAATTTTTTTCTCAGCGAGAGAGAATATTAGAAAAAAATATTCATACTTGAACCGATAGGGTAAGAAGTCTAGTAAAAATTGAAAAAGAGGTGAATTGTATTACGACGATCAGGAATCGTGAGTGAATTCGATCAGTATTGGACTATTTCAGTTTTTTGGAGTTTGTGTGGCGCATAGAATGATTGAGGTAGTGTTGTTATCTGATGTGTTGTTCTTGTTACTCTAGGTAAGTAAACTACTCCAGAAAACTGGAGTTGCAACGAATATGATTTACTAAGCATAATGTTTGCTTCCATTACATACCGTCGTTGCCTTATTATAAATAGATTAACTATTGTAGTGCAGTCATCACTATGATCGAGGAAGAAGATGACGCTTATATCGAATCGCTCAACAAAAGGGCAGACGCTTAACATTCTCAAAAAGATTGTAAGAAAATTCGAACACGAGTGGCTCGGTATCCTTAATTTCTACTCCTTGCCAGGAGAAGTTGAGGACAGACACTACCCAGATGGAGAAGTTGGATTTGGTGATTTCCACTCCCCAGGACTTTGAAGAGGTCCGTGCGCGTAAGAAGCGCCAAACACCAACGCAAAACCTCAAATGGATTCGGGTATGGAAGATGATACTCCCAGTTCACATTCCTTGGCCTCCCCCAAAGAGAGGGGGCCACCAGGAAAAGAAAAAATGGACACCCTTAAGTTCAACCATGACAGACCTAAAAATACAATACTTCTCAGCTAAGAACATGGATGGCAAAATCCAGCCTGTTACCATGGACTATAGAAAACTGACCAAAGCATTAGATTCAAGTAATACTCAATACCATACTTTCTCTCTCGGCTCGGAGAGGAATCTGAAGGTGTTACATCTGTAACTACAGATGAAATAGAGGCCGATCTCCCCCCACCAGGAGATGCCACCTATTAAGGTGGCATGTCCTGGTGAGGGGACATCGGCCTCTATGGTGGACGAGAGCTGACAAAAGCCCTATGCCTCTGGTTTTGGTGGAGATCCATAAAGCTCACAAAAATATTTATGACCTAAGATCAGTCGGTGGGCTCCGGATCACTCCAGAGTCTCGGAAGAAAGCTTCAACTAGACAGTGCCAAAGATTTGGCCATGCTCAGAGACTCTGCAAGGCAGAGTATAAATGCCTGAAATGTGCCAAGAGCCACCTCACTAACACCTGCACAAAGCCAAAGACCACCCCAGCTAGTTGTGCAAACTGTGGTGGCCATCACCCAGCTAACTATAAAGGATGTATTCAACACCCAAATAACAGGCAGTCCGAAAACAAACAGACAATCCTTCGCCCCTATCAGCTCATGAACACCTACACCTCTGGCACCACAGTCTGTGTTCAACAATGTGTGTCAGAAGTCCCACCACCCCAGTTCGAGGCCCCTAAAAGAATAAACTACCAACGGCAGGCAAGGACCTATGTAGACGTGGTCCATGCCAAAATGACAACGAAGGAACAGAATCAATCAGCACTACAGTCAAACATACCACAGGATTTCAGCAGGTCCAATCCTTCAGCTTCTAAGAAAAAGATTCCTATATGAAATAGGATTAATACTCTCAACACTTATTGATGTACAGAAATAAACTCCAGACTCCCTACAGATTGTGGTGTGGAATGCCAATGGCCTCAATATTGAGCCCCAAGTGTTCACTCAGACTTCAGCCAGATGTTTGATAAGCGAAACATACTTGAGGCTATCGGACAGTCCAAAATTAGGAGATTTCACCTCTACAGAACTGACCGCCTAGATTAGAGGTGGTGGCACTGCAATCTTCATTAAAAATTGCAACCAACACCATACAGTAAACAACCCCCGACCACTAATCTCGAGGTCCCTGGCATGGAGATTAGTAGCATTCTTACTAGCTTGGCTGGCAGACTGAAAATTTACGCTGCATACAACCCACCGCGAAAACACTACTGCACACACATCTGACGCCATCCTGAATGCTAGAGAGGGCATCATTATTGCTGGGGACAAACTCCAAACCGCCGATACTAATATCCTCAGACTGCAGCGAGTGCACTACGTATGATTCTGAATGCACCCATGGTTTGTCAGATGCTCAACTTTATTGGACACCAACATCCTTTATATCTACTCTTCCCTTCACTCTCTTGCGGTGAAGTATTTCCTAAAAACGTCTACACATCCCAATCTACTGATACAACAAGCTGCCGACTATGATGAAACAAACAGGAAAGACCTAAAGCCATCCTAATTTCAAGAAATTATCTATAATCCCCTTGCCCTCTCAGGGGGAGTATTGCTCATTAACGTTTTCCTTCACTGTATCCATTTCAGACAGCAGGGAATATGAAAAGCATCCTGCTTCACCCTTTGAGTCAGTAAACCGATTTTGAAATTGAAACCGATAGCAAACTGAAGGCTGGCTATGTAAACTGCGCAGACTTATTTGGAGAATATTCCATAGCAGTGGCGACCCCCCCATACATATGAACGTTAAGGATACACCTTTAAACAAGTCACTGCGGGTAAAATTGCCACGTTTATATAAAAAAAAAAAGGATTTTTTTTTTAAATGAAAGACATTTGAGCTCAAGCATTAAAAAAAAAATTTAAATAGGAAGAATCTTAAATGAATAAATAAGTTCCACATAAGTAAAACTTTGATTTTTTTTAAAAAAAAAAGTGGTATAGTTCGCCCACCGTTTCCAGGTCCCTGCTTTGCGTCTTTCCAAGAATAGTCGATTCATGCTGAAGGGGAGAAAAAATGAAGGACGTCCGAATTGGTCGCCAACACGCGAAATCACGTGCTTTATAGGTAAAATTTTCCTACTGTTATACAAGCAACATAGTTAACTACAATAATCATGAAAGAGAAGTTAATTTTCCGACCGGTAATTATAAACAACTCGTCCCACTATACGGACTGATTACCCTATTATCGGAATGGATTCTTTTTCTGAGATGCGCAGAAGGGTCGAGGGACTTCAAATCGGTGGGCGAACTATAATGGGCAAGTCTCACTTCCGTGAGAGCAGAATGCATTTACTACTGAGTAATTGCTGAATTCTGATTCTCATTTTTGCTGAAGTATGAGAGCTCCTGGTTTCTCATGAAAGATTAAAATGGTAACTCAAGTGGAATTAATACGGTAGATTGATCAGGCTACAATTCTTCAGGTGGAATGCTAGTTAGCTTATCTTGGTAAGAGGAGACCAGAGATGGCAAGTCCGTTAGCCTGTTAATGAATAACATTTTAGTTGCTCAATGTTGAGGGAAAACATTTTTTTTTTTTTTTTTGTATTCTACAATAGGACAATTTGAAGGAGTGTGCCATTAAGGAAGGGAGTATTCCAGCTGAACTATCCGAGTACAGAAGCCGTTCGCTCAATCGCTAATTTTAGCAGTGTGGCAAATAAATGCGAATGCATTCTGTAGGAATACATTATAGCAAATGCTAATGTAATCAGTTGCTGTAAACTAGTTAGACGGGTTTACTTCGAAGTTTCTTTATATCATGGCGTTTGTCTGAATTGAGAATATTTTTTGGAATGAGTTGAACAGCAAATGGAGTTGCATTTGCACAATTCGTACACTTGACTAAATAAAAAGTTATGTAGATGACCACTACACTAGACATTAAAGTCGTCTTACCTGACTTCTCTCATTAGGGAGATAAACGAAGTTTCTTTTTCCACGTACCAAACTTCGAAAGGGAGGTGGGAGAAGCCCTGTTTGGGATGCGGTTGAAGTACAACCTGTAAGAAAGTAAAGTCACGCTTTTTTGTAAAAATAAAAATGGATTTACTGGAATGGAATGTTCGGAAAACTTATTAGGAAGACACGGAAAAACATGCTTTGTTAATGTTTAAGTATTTATTTTAGTATAGAAAGTGAATGTTATGAACGAGAGGGGGGGGGGGGTTTAAGGTTTCATTACGACCTATTCGTGGACAGTTTTAGCTTTCTGTAGTAGGTTTGATAGTTTTAGATGCGACATCATTAAATCCCTTAATTGATCAGCGATTACCAAGGCGAAAATCAGATTTCTTTAATCTATGACTGCGAAAGATCACCGCGTGGAACAATTTCACTTAAAATTCCCGGGTATTAGTTTACTTCGCTAAAAGTAAGATTCGTTTGAATTAAAGTACTTCTCAATAAGCAGTGCAATAAAATACTCACCGGTATCTTTCCAAGTTTGTTGACGGCATCATAAAGCTGTTTTCGTTCCTCTGGAAAGAAAAAATAAATTCGTTCGAAATGCATGATCGATCATTGAAAGCTCGAGTCTGAAATAGATGCGATTAACTAAATTAATTTTTAGAAGTAATTTGCCGCGATTCGTAATTAAAAATACGACTGTATTCATTAGTTACTTAAATATAACGAATTCTGTGCGTAACGAATTACGTTAAGCTCGGAGATGTTAATTAAACCGGAGATTGTGAAACCTCACTACAAAGGGTTCTGGTTTAGCAGTAGCATTCGGACCAACCTATTGATCTAGGTCAATTTTTTAGTCTTAATCCTATAAGTCAGTCCATTCAGGCAATTCTTGCACGAGTAATAGTAATTTTTTTTTTTTTTTTTTTTTTTAATATATGGTGCACCTTTGACAACTTGTATAGCAGAGTATAAGTTTTTTCGCTATACCCTTAGTATTATATTTGGTCTAGCTACAAAAGATCGAAACCGGTCTGGGTAGTGACCTCCCACCATAATGTAGAACATCATATATCTCCTAGGAGATGGGTTTTACATTATGTGGAATACTGAGAATAGCGACCAGAACTTTCTCCACCTTTGCTACGAGTTGCATAGTTTGTACTACGTACTTGAACTACGTGCTTTAGCTTACGCTAGTAGTCGCCGACACTTTTAGTTACCATATTCGGCATGAAACTCTTTGATTCCGACCTTTGAGTCTCTTATTCGGTTTCATAACAATGTGGGATTTAATATCCCGTTAATTTAAATAGTGTAATAATACCCTTATGGTATGGGAATGGATTTATGACGGACCATAAAGCCATTCACGCCGTAGACAGTAGCCCGCTAACCACAAAGGCGTGCTTCTTTTAAAAAAGCAGTTTGTTTTTTAATGTCACATTGTCAATGAATTTGGTATTTAATATCCTACGTATAATATTATTTAACAAAATATTTGATTTGAAGGTATTTGTAAACATGCTCTTACCTAACGGGATACGCTCTTGGTAGTCACTAAACGCCTTTTCGATTTCAACGAAAGCCATGATAAACTTGCCAACTTTCTTTGAGTGAAATGCTGTATAAATACTATAAACCACGTGAGTGTTGTGGTGGATCCGTCCATTTTCATTTTCTGTGAATCAAAGAATTTTGTGGATTATCACTCTGTATGAAGGTAAGGAAGGCTGAAAATTGATTCTTTTTTTTTTTTTTAAGTAAATAAACGGAATAATTTCTAAAAATTTTCATAAAGAGAAATGCTCTAGAATCCAAATGGAGAAATGTTTTAATTAAATTTGTTTCTGCTTTGGTGGATCGACTGAAAATGATCCTTCCGTTAATATTTAGACACACTGACAGGGATTATAAGAGTCCAATGGATTGACTGATTCTTATAGACTCTTGTAGATTCTTATATCTCCCCTACCAGGTAAGCATATAATGGTCATTACTACATTTTTTTTCTTTTATCATAAATATAATTTTTCGGTTTCGTAATGAGAATTGAATTACCCCAATAAAAGAGCAATCCCGAAGGATGGGGGCTGCTCGTAATGGAATCTAATTCGCATAAAGATCTATTTAAGATTAAGTTACAAGCAATTGTAATAATGAGGATTTTAGAAAAAAAAACTCTTAGAGAAAATAAGGAAAAAATAAAATTGGGCAATAAAGTAATGAAAAACAAAGCGAAACAAATAAAGCAAAATTTTAGAAAAAAATTTTGCTTTATTTGTTTTATTTGCTTTATTTGCTTTATTAGAGGATTTTAGAAAAAAAAACTCTTAGAGAAAATAAGGAAAAAATAAAATTGGGCAATAAAGTAATGAAAAACAAAGCGAAACAAATAAAGCAAAATATACTAAGAGATTATCAAGATAATCTCTTAGTTCCATTATTTAACATTCGCTCAATTAATAAATATCTTGCAATTTTTTATTCATTTGTATATCACCCGATAAATTGCTGAAATGTGTGACATGTTCTGTCAACTATGGTAAATAAGCACACATAGGTCCAATTTTCAAGATTTTTTGAACTGAAAACACAATAAAAAAATGATATTAGCTGTAAAATGCAGTTTCAAGTTATTTTCGAGTTTTTACTCAAAAATGCTGTGAAATGGAGCACCTTGTGCGTGTTTAAGCAATTTTCACTACATGTTGCATTATGTAATATAGCGAATAATACAGTACACTGTATAGTTGTGCAAACTGTGGTGGCCCTCACCCATACATAGCATACTTGGATTTAACGTTGTGACGCTCATCCATGCCGGTAGATTGCGGTGGGTTCGCTCAATTTATGAATATCTTTCAATTTTTTATTAATTTGCATATCACCCGATTAACTTCTTATTCGCACCGTCCGAATGTTAGCACAGCCCTACAGCTACATAAAAATCAATGTATTGATACGAGCAGTTGCAGAATTATTATAGCCCAGCATTGTGAGCTGAAATGTATGTAATTTTCTGTAACTACGGGAAATAAGCACACATAGGTCCGATTTCAAGATTTTTTGAACTGAAAACACGAAAATATGACTTTAGCATTAAAGTGCAGTTTCGAGTTATTTTCTGGTTTCTACACAAAAATGCTCTGAATCGGAGAACTTAATGTGTATTATAGCAATTTTCGTTAGATAGTGCTTTAATTAGCATAGATGTTCTGACAGAACACGGTGCCACATAGGATACACGAATTTAATGGGTTCGCTCAATTAATGAATATCTTGCAAATTTTTGTTAATTTGCATATTACCAGATTAGGATGATATGCAAATTGTGACCGCAAACTCTCACTGTCACCTCTTCGTTGTGCCCTCTGGATAATCTACCGACAGCGGCAGCCGACGATACTCTTGATTTGGGAACGATGTCAGAGTTTGAGAAATTATCAAATCATTTCACCCATTACAAGAAACATTAGTATCATCCAATGTAATTTAAATGGTATCGTTACTCCAACAAGCGAATAAAAACTAAGTGAACTACTAGCTGGCAAACATGATGCTGATACTATCTGCATCCGAGAAATCTTCGACAAACCTCGGCAAACCATACCTCGACAAACCAGCAGATTAAACATTAAAAACTATGATATACGACAAGATAGCCTAGTGACCAAAATTCAGGAGGGCGTCTGACACTAATTCGAAACTTGCCATGTAAAGTTGATGAACTATGTCTAGTTCATCAACTTTACATGACAAGTTTAGAATTAGAAATACAAGGAATCCAAATACTGGAACCAAGTAAAAGGCCATTAAACATATTTAATTGTTATCATCTTCCTAACAAACCTGGACTAAATCTTTCCAGCCTATCTCGTCTCATTGAAGAAAATTCCATTTTCTTAGGAGACATGAATAGCAGACACCAGTACTAGGTTCTGAGGAAATAAACTCAAGAGGAAAAAACCTGAGTAATTTCTTAGATGAAACAGTACTAGTAATCCTCAATACTGGAGAACGCACTTATCTATCTCATTCTTGTGGTACAGAAGACGCCCTAGATAATACTGTGGTTTCTACAGATCTTCATTACAAAGCTATTTGGTCTGTTTTAGAACCAATAGGAAGCGACCATACTCCAGTATTAACTACCCTGAACCGAAAAATGACCACCAGATCCACCCAAAAAAAGAAAATATCATTAAAACTTCCAAAAGGCAAATTGGGAGAAATATAAGTATGAAGTAAACAAAATGCTAAAAGATCGCATACCATGATGACCTAGAAAAAGACTACATAACTTTGAAGAATATTATCCTAAATGCAGCAAAGAAAAAGTATCCCAAAGCGCTACAGGAGAAAAGTTATTTCAAACTACACAAAGGTTCACCAGGAACTTGCCAGTAAAATTACTAAAAGAAACGAATTACTTATCATCTTAAAAATTGGAAGCTCTCCGGAAACCAGGATCGAGTAGAATAAGATAAATGCTGAAATTAAACAAAAATTTAATATATCACAAAGAACTAAGTGACAAGAATTCTGCCACAACTTAAATCCAAACACTTCAGATACCAAACTTTGGAAATTGTCTGCTAATTTACTAAGCGACTTACCAATGGCAAGTGAGACTAACATGCTAACCGGCCCGGAAGGAAATATCAAAATTGGACACAGGGGATCGCAAATATCTTGGTCTTTCACTTTCAAAATATAAGGAAACCAGAGATGAATACTATCAAAGCCCATCAAATATAAAAGCAGGCTGGATAACAGAAAAATGCTGTAAGTTCCCCAAAATATGAAAACAACTTATTTTGGGATCCATTCAATCTTTGAATTGAGAGATGTACTGGAGAGACTAGATATAAATAATTCATCTGGACTAGATAACATACAAGGAATAATGATCAAACATCTTCCTCCCCTATCCCTAGATTGTCTACTTCACTTATATAACAACTGGAAAACACCAACAATCATACCCATTTTAAAGTCTAACAAACCTCAAGACCAACCAGGAAGTTATCGCCCAATTTCACTGACTTCAATGCCAGGCAAACTGATGGATAAAACGATACTCCAATGTTTGAATTATATCTAAATAAAAATAACATACTACCACATTTTCAGGCTGACTTTAGAAGAAATCACTCAACAAATAATCATCTTTTCTACTTAACCCGGTCAATTCAAGATAACTTCCAGATGAAACCTACCAAATCCACCATTCCAGCTTTTATAGATTTTACCAATGTCTTTGACAAGGTGTGGATGCAGAAGCTTTTTTCCAAGCTTTGTCATATTTCTTTGTCATATAAAGAACGTTTCCTTCTATTGGAATAGAAGGAAACGTTCTAAACTTGATTTATGACTTTCTGAGAAATAGAACAGTTCGTGTTAGAATAAATAATACTTTTTCCAAGAAAGTGAAAATAAGACAGGGAGACCCTCAAGGCAATATTTTGAGCCCACTTCTTTTTTACATCTACAGAAACTAAACCATCGACTTAGACAAAACTATAAATAACAAAGATAGCTATGTTTGCTAATGAATTGGTCCTATTCCCAGTTCATAACAACTTAGAAACAGCTGAAGGTCACTTAAACAAAGCCATCGAAAGTTTATCTACATACTGTCAATACCAAAAAAAAAAAAAAAGAAATCAATATTTACCCTTCTAAATCAGAAATTTGTGTATTTATCATTAAAACCACCCCAGAAAATGGAGAGCAAAGCTCAGTGTCGCCAAAGTGGTCGATATCGACCAATTTTTATTAGTTTGCATATCACCCGATTAACTTCTTATTTCTACCATTGTACTGTTGGCACGGTCATATACATACGTAAAAATCTAGGTAGTGATAGAAGCAGCGCAGACGTATTACAACATTTTGAGCTGAAAGGACAAGATAACCAATGATTTGTAGTAGTAGTAGGGGTTGATAAAGTAGTAAGGGAAAGGCTTCATAATTTCATTTTCCGGTTATTGTTCTACCAGCCTCTTTTCTTCGTCTTCAGAGATATCCTTGGTGTTGACGACAAGCTGATATTATGGTTTTGATCATTGTAGCCATGGAGAAAAGTGACGGTTGTGTCTTTCCAGTCCTTCTGGCTGAAAAGCTCTCGACGGTTTCTGCTATTAGTTCGTCGAGGTGATGTTCAGAAAGTGCTCAGAAAGAATTTCCTAGAATGATATCATTCCTTGAGTAGCAGCCAGTTGGAAATGGGTTCTAGTCTCCATAAAAGTTTGAGCGTGATGGCATTTTTCTGGATACTGCCACGCTTCACCTAACACCCAACAATCATGCCTTTTTTCGAAGTCTGTCGAACAAGCCACTTGGAATGAAATGGTACATCACATATCTCCAGTATCATGTATACTGGTTTTTGCTGTAATACGAGTTCACCTGGCTGCTTCAAACTAATGATTGCAAAATTAGAGGAAGCGGTCATAATATTTTAAGTGCACTGTAACTACTAGATAGGAAGATCATATCTATCTAAGTGGAGACATTCGTTTGATAGGTCTCTTTAATTAGCACAGATGTCGAAACAGAACACAGCGATACATAGTGTTCTGTGCTCGCCAGAGGCTGTGCCGGCCTGGTTGGCCGAGTGGCTAGCGTATCCACTCCCCAGCCAAAAGGCTGCGGGTTCGATTCCCTCCGTGGGTATGGATGTTCGTGATTATGAAATACTAGTAGTGGTGGTAAGCGGTAGATGGCGTTGGTGTAGTTGCGGTTCGTTGTAGTTGATGGATTGAGTGGTGGAGACAGAGCTGTAGAGCATGTGCCCTCCTTCGATGAGTCTTTCGACTCCCTGAAGGTGTCAAGTAATAATAATAATAATTTCCAAAAAAAAGTTAGAACTAGAGCCTGTGTAGCTCAGTGGATGTGGCGTTTGCATACCACGGCGCTTGACCGCACGAAGGAAGACTTGGTTTCGAGTCTAGTCGGCGACTAGAGGAAATTTTTCTAAGCCTTTTTTCGACCGGTTCCCGAGTTAGTCGATCTCTGGCACGGGCAAGCGGGTTTTTCCTCCCGGAAACTCGGGTTTTTCGTCCCGTAAACCCAAGAAAATCGACCGTATAACCCACATTATTTCAGACATTAAATATATTGTGTTAGGGTTAGGGACCACGAGATAGCGGCACATTTGAGCCGTCTCTCTTCACTGTGTACTGCTTAATTAGTGATAGCCTTGGGCCATCTATCTCTGATTGGTACCAGTGGAGATTGAACTGCCCACTCAGTCTCCAAAAGTTAGATAGGGCTAAATGGCCTCGCCTACTCCCGTATACGGGAATAAAAAGTCGTTAGCTGATTTTTTTTTTTGAAGTTAGAACTAAAATTATTTCTCTATCCTACGGAAAGAGAAGAGGAGTGAAAAAAATTGTTTTATATGAATTGGCTGATAACTTATTCACCGTCGTGAATAAGTTATCAGCAAGAGTTATGCAGTTACCTTTATTCATATGTTTCTGTTGCCCGTTTTTAACTTTAAATACTTTTTTCTTTTCAGGTTCCTCTAGTTATCTTCACTGGTAGCAGTGTAGTGCAGCTAAAGGATGTGTATTTAAAGATAAAATGAGGGATGATGTGGAAATTAAGAGCAATAATTTAATTATTATTCAGAAAAAACATTTTGAATAAATCAGTTATTAAACAGCCTTTCATAAAAGCAGTTCCATTTTGTGCGATTGCCTATGAAACTATCAATGCATTAGCAAAGAAATACAGCTTCTAAAAAATCTGCATAATTATACACTGAAGTCCAAAAGCTTATTATTACCTGTATATGCCAAAATTTTCATAACTACAGACAAATGTGAACAAAAAATTATTGCCGCATACTAGTCAATTATCTTGCATAAAAATGCGTTATAAATTTCATACAAATTAAATTGCAATACGTTTTGGTAAAAATTTACAAATTTCCTAAGGACCTAGTTAAACAATTAATAGACAGAGACAGTATTTAGAGAAAACTATGCAGAGAGACATTTTAGTATGAAATATGTCCACCCCGAACATGTTTAACACTAAGTGTAAATACCATAAGCACCATGTTTAACACTAACATGTGCAGAGGTACAGCCCCAGAAGCAAGTTCTTCACATCAGGGTATTCATTTAGCATCACAGTGGATAAATGGATTAATACGTATTAAAGGGAAATGGACTAAACAATGCCAACAAAAGGAACTCAGAAAGAAAATTTACGAACATAGAGATACAAAATCTCACAAAAGTGCAGAAGCAATTATAAGAAGTAAAAGTGAGAATTCATTGCGACATTGTAGAAGAACAGAACTCTTTAGCTCACGAAATCACATGCCGTGTTTCGCACTGCGTATCATATCATATTGCAAACCACAATCATCCTTTTGTAGATCATCCAAATTTAATTGATCTTCATATTCTTAATGGGCTAGATGTGGGGCGTGCTTTACATAGTAATGTGACATAGTGAATCGTATCTCAGAGAATCATATTTTGCAATATGATTCACTGAGATAGTGAATCATATTGCAAAACAAATGAAACATAAAATTGCGGACATCATTATAAACCATAGAACCAAAATTTCTATTATTCTGGATGAAAGTACATCCATCCATAGTTTCGGCAAACGGAATGAGTGGCTGGCTAAGCCTAAAAATATTATCGATAAGGTATATATTTGAACTAATTTACATCGATTGTTTGCATAAACGATTTATTATTGGTATGTCAAAAATTACTAAAGAAATATTTATCGGATATGCTTGTCCGATTATATTAAAAGTACTTCAGTGATATTTTATATGTGTTGATATTGTGTTAGATATCTAATTGGATACTTCTTAAAGTTTCTGATGTAATTATGTTAGCCATTTTGTATGTACATGAACATAATTCTATGTGGATATTTATGAATTGTATATTGGTTGTACTGGTTTGTGGATGTGTAAGTAGTGGATAGTTGTTGTTAGGTATTGCCTTAGGTATCTCTCATTGAATATTATTTGTGAAGGTACGACAATGGAGTCAATGTTGCTTTTAAAGTGGAATGATCATCAAGTCAATATGTCCAATGTTTATAAGGGCTTGCTTTCTAGTGAATCGCTTGTTGATGTGACTTGAGCATGTGAAGGATTAAGTTTAAAAGCTCACAAAATAGTGCTTGCAGCATGTAGTCCCCTGTTTCCAACTTTGTTTGTGGAAAATCCATGTAACATCTTATTGTAATTATGAAAGATACAGAATATGAGGATTTAAAATTGGTTGTTGATTTTATGTTGTTGAATAGTCCTTCCTGTCTTTTGATCCGCCATCTTGCTTTAACGTTGTTCTTATTAAGGTTAATTAATTGTATGTTGATTACTAATCCAAATATAGGGAAATTTCTATTATACTGCATCACCCTATATTCAGATTAGTCTATGCAAAATAGTGTAATCAAATATTAATTAACTTTAGCAGTCTAATGTTTATATATAGGCCGAATTTTACATTAACATTTGAGATTCCGCTAGGTCCGATAATTTTATGAACGGTGCAGTGGAAAAGAATCAGGCTAACAACAAATTGAAATTAATAAAACAAAGCATTTAATGCAAGGTTATATAATATATACATAAGCATACTTTGGATACAATATAATGCAAAATTAACTCTGTTCAACTACACATAACATTCACTTAACTTTTGGCATTAAACACTGAGCTTCAAAATCTAATTTCTCCCTAATAGGCAAAGATAGTTCTATGCCTATTAGGGGGAAACACTGAAATTCACAGCAAATGTTTTAACAATAGTATTCTTTATCTATCCCTTAGTCAGAAATTACATAGCTCAGTCAAGAGATAGCGATCACCTTAAGGGGGGGGGGAGACTATTAACCTTCTAGCTTCGGCTAATTTCAGCATAAACGCCACAGTTAATGTTAAGATTTAACAGGAGATAATTCTTATAACTTCACTCTAAAATGCTATAAAGTACAACTGTTCTTACCGGAATAAATCTTTGCACATATTATTCACTGAGGCACACTTAAAACTTTAGATAATTATCACACTGGAGCTACACATTTCAAAAGTAACCTTCTTTAAATTAACTTAAATCTTTAATTTCAGCACATCACATATGCAGACACGCACTAGAAAATCTACTTATTCCCCATGTACTACTTTGCAATAGAATCAGATTTCTACTAATCTTCCTTAAAAGCTCCGGAATACAACATTAACTTCAGAATTCCATATCAATATTCTGAGTTGTCAATTTACATTTCGATCCTTTGTAATCTGATCACAGCACTTAATTCTTTGTACTACAGCCTCTTATTTAACTTCGTGCTGCCAATAAATTATTTCCTCATCTCTATTGTACTGTTCTCAGTGCCATTACTGTGCTGAGTGCTCCAATTGTACTCAGTCCCTAGTTCTAGTGCTAACTCTCCCACCAACTGCTGCTGTTTTATTATGACTGGCTTAAAGGGGCGAAGCAAGAATGCTTTTCATCTTCCCCGTTATCTGTAGAGGACAGTGTAGGGATAAGGTGTTATTGAGCTATTAAAGCTCTGATCATGGCAGGAGGGTAACAGCAATAGCCAAGTCTCAGTTAGAACTTCATTGGCTACAGCATTGCTATCCATTACCCTACCTGCTGCGGTTTACTCTCGCTTTCCGTTTATATATATTTCCACTCCTTTTCCCCGCCAAAACTTGTTTTCACAGTCCAGCTCAATCAATTCCATCTCACGTCCATAACTTACGCGCTACACGCTCGTACCTTCTATTTTTAACTCCGTCTCCATGACAACAATTAGTGCAGTACATAAGCATAAGCATTACATAACATTATACATTTACATACAGAAATAAAATAAAAGGATATTTTTCAATTCAAATAATATATAATTAAATATGAACACAAATTCTTCTACTATCAATATAGGAATAAATAAAATAATCTGAACGTTATTTTTATACAGAGTCCTTTCTATTATTAATACATATCCTAGATTAATTAATTAAATAAAAAAACTCAAATGTAATTATATGAATAATAGTTTATAATAAGAGATTTACATTAAATAATATCTACAAATGTAGCCTTCGATATGGTGGATTCTGAAGGGAGTATTAATAATTTTAATTTCTCTTCATTCAGAATCCAACAATGTATAGTGGCGAAATTAGTAAATCTTATGATCGTTTGCCTGAACTTTTGAAAATTGCCCAAATGCTTAAGGTGAACAGACTTACACAACTCATAGGCATCAATTGCCAAGACTGTAAGGAGGATCAAATTTCATCGCTAATAGATGAAAAGGAATCATCATATGTTGAAGAAGATACTACTTTGTTGCCTGCTGCCTTGTTGGGGGAGTCTGTGTTTGATATCTAATGGATTAATACGTATTAATCCATTACTATCTTATCATCCATTAGATAGTAATGGATTAATTACTAATCCATTACTATCTAATGGATGGTGGGGAACAACAGATAATATCTTTGGAGTCAGAAGAGACTGTTCATGCTTTGTCAACAGATAAAGCCAGTGGATCTTGTATGTGGATGCAGGTGAAAAGTTATCATTACAGGCCCAGCCACGAATTCTAGTATCGATTCCTTTGACAGATCTGCAGCGAGGGAAACTTGCAAGAGAACAAGTGTGGTTCTATTAGGAAGAGAAAGAAGGTAAACAAAAAGAAAAACCTTGATGGTAAAAAGAAGACCTCCAGGTCTATGGATGCTATTTTAGATGTAGGCAAGACTGATTGTGCACAAGGAATTAGAGTCAACGTCTAGCAAAAAGAAAAACCTTGATGATGAAAGGAAGATGACCTCCAGGCCTAAGGATGCTATTTTAGATGTTGGTGAGACTGATAGTGCATAAGGAATTAGTCAATATCTAGCAGTGCAAAGGACTGTAGCGAATGTAAACAAAATTTGATAAATGGAGTAACCGTTAGTGCATCTCTTTTTTCTCGTCCACCAGAACTCAAGGATATGGTGTTTAGAAACAACGTTAAATGCTATGTTTGTTTAATGTATGCCTCAGGCTTTCAGAAAAACATGTGATATGAAGTTAAGGAGGATTCATATATATGTGGGAAACGTCAACTAATTGAAGAAATGATATGTGAAAACATAAGCCAGAATGTGCATGTAAATGATTGTGATGAGTGAAGAACGAAAGTGCGGTAATGAGATTTTAGGGAGATTTAGGGTGCTCTGGAGTTCACCGCAGACGACACAGAGTGAGGTTGGGGTGTTGGATAAGAGAATGGAAAGGATGAAATTGGGAGAGATGGATAGACAGAGAAAGGTTAAGGTGATGGGTAAGGTTAAGAAAATAATAATAATAATAGGGTATTCAATGATTTGTAAAATAAATACCGGAGATGTCTTTAAAGAATGTTGGCCAGGAGGTATGGTAAAGTGTGCAACTAGAGCTGTAAAGAGAGGTGATAGTGTAGATGAAATGATTTTAATGGTTGGGACGAATGATTTGGGAAACACCGTAAATCGTGTGGCAAGTGGTTTAAGGTAGACGTTAGAGATTGCTAGATTTAAGAGTAAGAGTGTTAGAATTGTCAGTGTGTTGCCCAGATATGATAGTCGAGAAATGAGAAGGGCATTGATGATGAATGAAATGTTAGCTAGGATGTGTAGGAAAAGAGGGGTGGGATATGTAGATATATGGGAGGAGTTTTATGGAAGAAAAGACTTATATGCTGGAGATGGCGTGCATTTGAATAAGTATGAAAGTAAGCTTTTACAGCAGTTATTGTTTAATGAACATTTGGAACAGGGAAACGAGAGTTATTAAAAGGGAAGGGTGCGAGGATGGTTGTCGGAAATGACAGGAAAGTAGAGTTAGCTGTAATTAGTACTAAGGTCAATAATAACTGTGATATGGGGAATCATTGTACTCAGAATTTTAACGGTATTCTGAGTGGGCTAATTCACACACCGTGTGATTATTGTGGGGGGAAGGAGTATTGAAGGTTATGTATATTAATGTCCGAAGTATTCGGAATAAGTGTGACGAATTTTTGTCATTACTTAGTTCTACTTGGCCAAAAATTATAGGAATTAGTGAGGCTTGGTTAACTAAGAATGATTTAGACATAGGTATTGAATGTAAGGGATATAGTATCTTCGGAAAGGACAGAATGGGGGGGGGTACTATTGATAGAAGAAATGTTAAAGCCAAAAATGACAGAAGTGCCTGAAGGTGATAGGCATGTAGAGGATAGTTCATTTGAGGCTGTTTGGTGTGAGATAGAAATCAACAGAATGAAATATGTAATTGGTTGCTGCTATAATTCAAGGGATATAAAGAGAGAATGTAGATGGCATGCATTGTCAAATTAGTAAGATGAGTAGACGTGTAATTATTATGGGCGATTTTAACTATGGGGACATAGATTGGGAGAAGGAACGGTCTCAAGGAACAAAGGAATTGGAGTTTATACAATTGTTAAGAGATAACTACCTTCCATTACAGCATGTAATGGAAGGTACATGAGATTTGAGTGTTCTGGTCATAGCATCAGAGAACCTATCAGCAAGTTTAGATACACTGTCTCCACTTGGGGAAAGTGATCATGTGGTCTTGACTTGGGAGATTGTATTATGTGCTGAATATTCTGTTAAGAAGGGTTATATGTGGAATTACAAGGCTGGTGATTATGACAAGCTGAGAAGTCAGCTTTCAAAAGTGCTATGGCATGAGAATTTTAATGGGAGATTATCAAGGAGTATTTAATGAAAGCTGTATCTGACTGTATTCCCAGTCAGGAGGAGGAATCAGGTAGGAGTAAGATGGATGAATATTATTAATCGAGAGTTGCAGATAAAGAGAAAGTTGTGGTATAAGTATAAAGAAAAAGGTGATGAGCATTCCCATGAGCAGTACAAGATACAGGCAAGAAGGGTAACCTGTATAGTAAGGCCAAAGCTAATTATGAGAGGAAGCTAGCTGACTAGTCCCAAAAAAATCCTATGGAGTTCTTTTGCTATGTGGCAAGCAAAAGGAGTAAAATAACTCTGGAAGGATGACTTTAAAAAATGTTGATGGTAAGGCAATTACAGAAGCTAATCAAATAGTTGAGTGCTTAGTGATCATTTTGCAAAAGAGTACCATCTGGATTGTGATATTGCAGTGCCAGATGTGTCATTGACTGATGAGAGTCTACTGATAGAATTTGAGGTGCTTAGTATATTACAGAACCTTAATGATAACGCTGCCATTGGGTTAGTTGGCATATCGACCATGTTTTAAAGGAATGCGCAAGAGAATTAGCACCTCCTCTAACTTGGCTGTTTAATTTAAGAATCAGTTCTGGTTGGAAAGAGGGGAAAATTATTCCACTACATAAGGGGGGGGGGGGGCTCCAGGACTGAGGTAGCAAATTATAGACCAATCAGTATATCGGGAGTGGTGGTTAAGATTCTGGAGAATTTGATAAAAATTAGAATTCAGAACTGGGTGGACAGCAATATGATACTTTATAAGGGACAACATAGTTTTGTGAAGGGTAGATCTTGCCTTAGCAATTTGCTCACTTTCTATAATCGAGTAACAATGGAGTTGGATAAAGGAAACCCTTTTTCAGTGATCCTGTTGGACTTTGCAAAGGCATTTGACAAGATTCCACATGGAACTCTGTTGCATAAATTGGACAAGTGGGTATGGATCCGAGGCTAGCGATTTCGATTAGAGGGTGGCTAGTGGATAGATATCAAAGAGTGGTTTATGGTGGAGCAGAGTCCAGTAGAAGGCAGGTGACTAGTGGTGTGCCTCAGGGCTCAGTCCTCTATTATTTAATTTGTACATCAATGATATTGGGAATACTTTGAAAGGAGATATCCACTTGTTTGCTGATGATGCAAAACTGGGAAGAGCGATAATTAATTCAGATGATGTGGATATCTTGCAGGATGACTTCAGAGGCGGATTATGAAAATTGTTGCAGGCCTATGGGGTCTCCTACAAGGATAGATTGGTCTGTGGGCTTCAAAAACTAGTTGATAGACATAGGAGAGGAGATATGATAGAGGCATATAAATTATTAAAAGGGTTTTATAGGATTGATACTGATAACCTTTTTAAGACCAGTGCAGGAAGGGAGAGAATGAGGGGTCATCCCTGGAGATTGTGTAAGTGTGGTAACAAGGGTGTTAGGACTAGATTTTTTTGCTTGGAGGGTTGTAAATGGGTGGAATGCGTTGCCAGAGGTGGTTGTAAATGCTTCATCTGTGTGTCATACTTCTCCTTAAAGTTTAAGGAGAAGTATGACAGGCATTGTGTGAATAACGGTATGTCAATGTTGGGTCTCCCGCAATGAGTCTTTTGACTCCATGGAGGCATGGTAGTGGTAGTGGTACGATTCTGATAGTGGTACGAACAGGGTGCAATAAACGTTGGTGATGTTACAACACTATTCTTTGATTTAATTCAATTAGAAAGCACCAAAGCGATGGACATTAAGAACTCACTTATGAAGTATCTTGAAAAGCACGGTCTGAAAAAAGAAATCCTGCAGGAAATTCTAATTGAATTATGTATGGATGGGGCCTCAGTTATACTAGGGAAATAAACAGGTTTGGTATCATTGATGAAAGAAGATTTTCCAATAATTTTAACATGGCACTGTATAAATCATCGCTTAGAACTTGCTGTGCACGTTTCAATAACAGATGTTATGACAAATCATTTTGTGGTGTTTCTTGATAATATATATTCAACTTTTAATATGTCTCCAAAGAACTTACATGAACTAAGGAAATGGGCAGAACAGTTGTTCTGCAGTGTCATTTCAACAAAGTGGGAAAGATGTCAACTCGTTTGGTTGCATCAAGTTTTCATGCTGTGAATTCTGTTTGGAATAACCATGCATCATTGTACAGTTTTTTACACACTCAGCTCATGATGGAAATCGAGATAGTAAAAAAAGAGCAACATTTCAAGGGCTAGCCAGAAAACTTGAAGAAACGTACTTCATAAACAATTTATGAATAATGATGGATGCGTTATCTGACTTTCTAGCCTCTCAGAATCTCTGCAAAAATAAACTGTGACCTTATCTAGAGCAAACAAACTCCTGCACAGAACAAGAGTAGTATTTAAAGGTCATAAAGAGAGAGGAGGTATTTACTGGAGGGAAGTTCAGGAAGCTATAGAAGCAAAGAAATTCAAATTAGTTCCTTAGAAAGTATTTGGGGGGATAGGAACAACACAATGGAATTAAATGAAGGATAATTTTATGAGAGTATAATCACAAATTTGACAAGGCAGTGCATGACAGATAAGGACACAAAGTACTCAGAAATAACGAAAGTAGTTTTATCTGCGTATTGGCTGGATGATATCGCTGTGGACTATGGTAAACAAGAATTGAAAGATCTGTGTGATTTATTTTCTCTGTTATCATGAGGTCATTCAATCTTATAGGGATTTTAAGCACAGTGGAGGTAAGCATGTGTCAGATGCCATGAAGAAACTTCTGAAGTGTGTTGAAACAATACTAGTGAGTAATGCAGAGTGCGAGTGGGGGTTCAGCATTATGAACAATATTGTGACACCAACAAGAAATGCGCTCATGGTTGAAAATATCTCATCTTTGCTGACAGTAAATAATTGTGGTCACCAATTTCCCAGTAGGATCCTCTTCCATATGTTAAACGCTGGATGTCCCAAGGAAGAAACAGTGCCCTTGGTTATTGTAAAAAAAGAGAATTGATGCAGAGACAGACAAATCGAAGGAAGCCTTGTATAAACTAATGTAGACCTGCAAATGTTAAGGGTAAGCCCCAATATTTTTGTGCCCTTTCCTGTACATTTCACTAGTTATATTTCAAATTTAATTTACTAATATGGGTAAAGGAGAGCCTGTGTAGCTCAGTGGATGTGGCGTTTGCACACCACCGCGCTAGGCCGCACGAAGGAAGTCTTGGTTTCGAGTCTAGTCGGCGACTAGAGGAAATTTTTCTAAGCCTTTTTTCGACCGGTTCCCGAGTTAGTCGATCTCTGGCACGGGCAAGCAGGTTTTTCCTCCCGGAAACTCGGGTTTTTCGTCCTGTAAACTCAAGAAAATCGACCATAGAACCCACATTATTTCAGACATTAAATATATTGTGTTAGGGTTAGAGACCACGAGATGGCGGCACATTTGAGCCGTCTCTCTTC